>NW_021604597.1:16096690-16114229 GCF_004785775.1 Grammomys surdaster | reverse complement strand
TCCCTCTCCCTCTCCCTCTCCCTCTCCCTCTCCCTTTCCCTCTCCCCCTCTCCCTTCCCCACACACATTTCCAGCTGCAAGAGGTTGACTAGCTGAATAGCCTCCTCCCCACATGCTTCTCCATCATGACAGTCTATATTCCCTCACACACTCCTCTTCTGTGTGGCCTCACAAGTTCTTCCACCGTGATGTGACAGTGTCTCGTGACCAAAGTCATAGACTGAAATCTTTCTCTGAAGCTGTAGACTAGAACAAAACTTCTCCCCTCATGATATTCTTCTCAGCTGTTTATCACAGCATCAAAAAGATGACCCACCTTTAACTTCAGCATTGAAAAGTCAAGGCAGGGGGATCACTGTGAGTTCAAGGTTGGCCCAGTCTATGTAGTAAGGTCTTGACCATTTCAGAGCTACTTAGTGAGATCCTTTCTCAAAATAATAATTAAAAAAAAACAAGATGATTGAGGGGCTAAGGACATTGTTCAGTCAGTGAAGTGCTTTCCATGAAAGTTTGAGGAATGAGTATGGATCCCATCTCCAACACTTACATAAAAAGTCCAGGTGTAGAAATGGCCACCTCAAATTCTAGCACTGTAGAGGCAGGCATAACAGGGTCGCTGAAGCTTACTGGCCAGCCAGTCTGTCTCAGACTTTAATAAAAGACCCTGGATGATGATGATGGTGATGGTGGTGATGGTGGTGGTGGTGATGGTGGTGGTGATGGTGGTGGTGGTGGTGGTGGTGATGATACATAATGTAGAGCATGAATCAGCCTTTGGCCTCCACATACATGTCCACAGATGCACATACACATACCCAAACATGTACATATGCCTACACCACATACAAAAATAATATTTTTTTAAAGACAACCAAGAGAGAGAGACCAATTATGAGCATCAAGAAGGGAAAAGAGATAGTTGTGCCAAATCAAAGAGTAGTGAACTGAGCCTGGATCCGGCACAATCCTTGCTGTCTGCCATGCCGCTGCCTAGTTTCCCTCCAGATAACACAGAGAAATGATTTGTGGTTTTCTCATAAAGTTGCTACTGTGAACGAAAATTCTGGAAAAGAAGTTGTGTCTACAAAGGCTGGCTAATTAAAATTTCAATGTGAGTTTAGAACAATGTGGGTCCAAAGCCTAATTACAATTTCTCTAAGAGCTAGCTTTAGTCCTCCAAAGAGCCATCGCTTGCCCACCTCTGAATCAGACCTAACATCCAAATAAATAAATAAATAAATAAATAAATAAATAAATAAATAGGAATGTATTAACAAAACCACATTACTCAACAATCAAAGGACTAAGGGTTTCTACCAGACAGCATATGGGGCCGATAGCTGACATGCCGGAAACCTGGCTACATGTTGCCTCTCTACGAAGCACTCTTACTTTAAAACTGCCTTGATCTATAACATTGTTTTTTCTGTTCTTGTACCTTTTTCATTAAACCATTTTCATGTTGGAACATGGAACTTGAGGTAACCCAAATCTTTATCCCTGGACCATGGTCACTCAAAATTGTTTCCAGAATGAGCTATCTCTTATTCCCTATGAGGTGAGAACTGTGTTTTTGCATCCTACTGCCTTAAGAGAAATGAGGTCATCAGGGTATCCTGGTATACACCTTCAATCCTAGTGTCTCAAAAAAACAAGGAGGCAAGGCAACTTGCACTTTTGGGATTCCGATTGACCAAAAACTGAAAAAAATAATAAAGCAATTTATTACAGTGATAAATAGGATGCTTACCCACAGAAACATATGTGTATTCATTAAGGCTACAGTGTACAAACTTCTACACAATATCCTACAATAAATAGCTGTTTAAGTCAACAGAAAAATAACTTAGAGATGATAAACTTAGAGATGAGTTCTGTGATTTGTTTCTTTGTTTTGAGACAGAGTCAAACTGAGTAACTACAGTCATCTTTGAACTAGCTTTCCTCTTACTTAATGTTTTGAACTATCTTTCCTCTTAATGTTTCCTAAACATTAGAACTACAGTCGGGAAGTGGTGGCGCACGCCTTTAATCTCAGCACTTGGGAGGCAGAGGCAGGCAGATTTCTGAATTCAAGGCCAGCATGGTCTACAGAGTGAATTCCAGGACAGCCAGGAAACCCTATCTAGAAAAAATAAAAATAAAAAACAAGTGGGGTAAATCCCTTGGCTCTCCCAGATGCCTGTCCACATGTCACAGTGACATAGAAACCTCCACACTGTTCCAAACCATCATTGACAATGAAGAAGCATCACATGATTAGACCACAAGCTTTAGACACTGAAGAAAGCAAGGACACAGGGTCACCATTACCTCACCCATCCTTATTAGCTGTAAATACATCATCAAAGATGAAAACCATATAGACCGAACCCAGGAGAACTTTGTAAAAGCTGACTCAGAAAGGCCTATGAATAACACAAAATCCAGAAGAAATAGAAATAAAAGAGTAATAAGACTGATATCTAAAATTTCAAAATAGTTAAACATAAATTGAGTAAAAATAGTCACAACTCAAAACTATCAGCTGAGCAAGCCACCAACAAGGCTGTGTAGATATGTGTGGCCCATCTTACCACTGAGGACCAATGCAGATGTCCATAGTCTGTGCCTGAAGTAACGTTGTCTGAAGGCCCCGCTGCTGCCAGGGGCCATAATGATGAGAGTGACCTGCACTGCCACGTGAGGCCATGGTGGTGTCCATCTTGGCTGCCACTTTGGGCCATGTCTGGGTCCGTGGTCCTATTGCAGCTAGGAGTGGTGTTTGTGGTCTGTACTGTCACCAGAAACCATGTGGAGGCCTATGATCTGTGCCTATGACTGTGAAGAGGAAGGAGACTGCTTTTGCTGTAATCTGAATGGCTACAGATGCATAGAGGAGAGAGAGGGACATGGAAAACTTCTGTGACAACTCCTCCTACCTCACCCCACCCCTCAAAAAGTAACAGCCTAGATTAGAAGCCACTGAAGAGAACTTTCTAAAGGTGTGATGAAGTTGCCAAAGTGTAGCACTTCACAGTTGATGGCAGGGGTACAGGAGGGAAAGGACTCGGTTCTCTTTAAGGGGCTTGTCACCGAGAGTTTGCCTGTGCTCCAGTGAGTATATAGACAACACAAATTGTGATTTATTTTTTAGTTTTAGTTTTTTGGGGGGGATGGAGATCACAGGGTCAAGGGCAAACAATGGGAAAGTGAGTGCGATCAGGGTGCATGATGGGAAAACCCAGAGAATCAATAAAACAATTACGTTAAAAAATATTCATGCCAAACAGTGGTGATGCATACCTTTAATCCCAGCACTAGGGAGGTAGAGGCAGCAAGAGTGAACTCGAGGCTAGCCTGGTCTACAAACTGAGTTCCAGGACATCTAGGACTACACAGAGAAACCCTGACTCTAACAAAATCCAGAAAAAAAATATTCACAAATCATATACCAGACCAAAAAAACTTAGTGTATTTAATAAACAAAGAGGTCCTATATACAATAAGAAATAAAGCTAATTAAACCAATACAGAAAATAATCCAGAAGGCAAGTTGTTCACTGAAAAGAATAACAGTTGTTTTAAAACCTATGAAAATATTCAACTTTGCTTACAATAAAATGAATACGAATTAAAACTACATTTAAGTGTCATTTAATATAATAGGTATCAAAGAACAAAGCATTTAACAACATAGAGTGTAAAAGAGAATGCCATATATTAATAAGACTGTAAATTGACACAGTATACAAGCAAGGTAATTAATAACAGCCATTAAATTTTAAGTATTATCCCAGGACTCAGGATGTGGCTCAATGTGTAAAGTGCCCTCCTGTGCAAACACTAAGACCTGACTAGGTCTCCAACGTCCACATGAAAACCAAGCACAGCAGCAATAGCTGTGACCCCAGACTTGGGGTGGCGACAGAGAGAGGTAGAGCCCCAGAGACAACTGGCCATCTAGTCCAGTGTGTCAGTGAAAAGATCTTTGTCTCAAACATAACAATAGAGATTGGTATACACACACACACACACACACACACACACGCACACACACACACGCACATACATACAGAAGCATGCACACAAAGGAAATTCTAAATATTTGTATATACAATACATTCATAGGATCCATTTTAAGTATTTGTATATAAGATATTTGAACAGGGATATGTTTTATAAAAGAAAAAGACAACTAGTAGCCTAAATGTCTACTCACTGGCAACTGACAAATAATGTATATATATTTGCATATTATATTCTCTAAGGTATTGAAAAATAGGATTAGTCTCAATAGAAATCTGTATGGAGTTGATTTTTAAGATCTAAAAATAAAATTATTATATGGCCCAGCTATACCACTCCTCTATCTTTACCTGAAGATCTCGAGGTCAACATACCACAGAGAGATGTACATTGATGTACTATTCATAATAGCAGAAAATGGAACCAGCCTAGAGATCCATCAACAGTGGAATTTTAGTCAAGTGTAAAGAAAAATGAAATGACATTTGCAGGAAAATTCATAGATCTGGAACTTGCTATGTTAGCAAAATAAGCCAGACTCAGAAAGAAAAATATTTCATTTTATCTCATATGTGAAACCTGAATTTGAGAGAGAGAGAGAGAGAGAGAGAGAGAGAGAGAGAGAGAGAGAGAACAAGCCAGAAGGGGGTCATGAGCAGGGAAGAACAGACCTTAAGTTGGAAGAGGGAAAGAGGGATTACAGGTAACATAAAAGCAGAAGAAGGGAACCATCCAGAAAGAGGCAGAGGCACAAGAGAGGGCAATGGAGAGTGCACAATTTTTTAACAAAGTTAAAAATATAATGGCACACAAATATAAAAATAATGTAAGGAAACCAGTTACTTTGTATATACTTAGTTAAAGAGTAATTTTAAAATGTTTTACAGGGATGTCATTCTATATGAATGAAGAATAGTCTATGTAGTAACTATTCCTGATTGTCAGCTTGACTACATTTGGTATGAACTACAATCCAGAATTGGAAGGCTCATCTGTGATCCTGATCTTAAGGCTGGGAAATACAATTTTCTGACCTGGATCTTGGCATGGAGACCTTGAGGCATAGTGCCTATGAATCTAGGAGATCAAGGCAAGGGGATCTCTGAGTTCAAGGTCATCTGGGATAAAGCAAGTCCCAGATCCAAACATGTTGGTACAAACCTTTAATCTGGGCCATACCTTCTGCTGGAGATCTGCTGGACAATGGAAGAAAGAAGACTCTTCTTTGCCTGCTTGCCTTATGGGACTGAGCACCTGCTAGATCCTTGGACTTCCTTTCACTGCTGCTACTGACCATTGTTAGGGAGTTGGACTACAGTAAGTCATCAACAAATTCCCTTACTATGTAGAGACTACCCATAAGTTCTGTGATTCTAGAGAACTCGACTAATACCGTCTATAAAACACATACATGTACCATGATTTACATAAGAATTAATGTGCAGTTGTTTATCAGTTGCATACATTTTCTTGAGAAAAATTAAAAAAAAAAATAACTTGATGCCCTTTGAGCAAGTACCTAGGCAACAGGAGAGAACAGTAAACTATTTTTTTTGTAGTACATTATTTTCCTCCTTTAGACTATCGTGATATGGGCTTACATCACCTAGTCCAAATAAATCATTAAGAAATGTATCTCAAACTAGAGAGCTAGCTCTACAATTAAAAGAAATTGTTGTCCTTGCAGAGAATCTGAGTTCAATTCAACATACATGTTGGTGATAATTCCAGTTCCAGAGGTTCTAATATCCTCCTCTGATCTCCATATGTACTAGGTACACATGTGGTGTGCACACATGCATGCAGGCAAAACACTAATATGCATGAAATAAGGTACATCTAAAATACATATTAAGATAATATTCTCCTTGCTACAGTCATAGGCTATCATCTGTTACTGGGATGTATTGTCAGGACATGGAGTTTGTTTTCTTGTAGAGATTCTTCATCTGTTTTCCTTATTCATTACCAGGAGAGGAAACGCATATGGGTCTTGAAGCTTAGAACAGCCATCTGCATTGACGCTGATGAATAGGTCTTAAATAATTCAAAGAACACATCTGAAGTTAATTAAAATCATTTGAGCCTCTTTAAGTTTCCTTTAGAACAGCATAGGAACAGAATTAATGAACAAAACTTGTATTAGCAAACTATAACTTTATAGCCATCAGATTCGCTTTAGATAAAAAGACAAAAGAAGACTGAACCATCCAAAAATCCTAGGATCTATGCATTAGCTGGCAGACATATGTGTTGGTAAAAACTTGCTCGATGAATGGATCGATGAGAATTTTTTAAATTTTCTTATTTTTTATTATTTTTATGTGCATGAATGTGTTGCCTGCATGTATGTGTGCACCACATAAATTCAGTCCCTGAGAAGGCACAGAGGTCATCAGATTCCTGAAATGAGGGTTATAGACAGCTGTGAGCCACCATGAGCATGCCATGAATCATCTGGAAGAGTAACCACTGTTCTTAAACCACCAAGCCACCCTTCAGTCCCATGAATGAGAATGTTTAACTAATTCATCTAAAGTTATTATTTCAGCCGGAAAAGCCACTAAGCTTCCATAAGATCTAGTTGAAATATTTCTAATTTGAACTAATTCTGTTCCTTGTTCTCCTTATTTTAATTAATTTTCATTTATTCTTCGACCATTTCATATGTATCTACCATGTATCTAGAACATACCCACCCCCACCTCTCTGACTCCCCCCATTATCTTTTAATCACAAGTGTAAACAACAGCCCTACTGTAACCTTATTCTTCCCCCATTCATTCACAGCCAGCATGTCCAACCCCTCCCCAGGCTGGGCACTTCACTGTGGAATCTAAAGCAATAGTTAACACAGGTCCCAAAACACACTTTGGCCATTAGAGACCTTTACATGGATGTCGTTTTATAGCAGCCCTGCTGCAATGCGCCCAGGTTTTGCTTGTCCTGGGAAGACATCAAGGATACAATTGGGATTTGAATGGCTCTCCCTTAAGTAGATGTTCTTATTCATTTCACAGCTAAGAGGCTGCGTGCATCTCCCTGTCTTCACAGAGATTATCCCCAAAGGCTTCTCTACCTGATCCACAAATATGCCCAACAAACAAAGAGCTCTCCTGATGGTTCTGTGCTGAGTATGATGCCATTGCTTTCCCTCTAATAAGGACTATCTTACACAATTAGTATTGGATTAGCATTCTATGTTTTGTGATGTCTGGGACTCTGATGTCTTTAGGCACCATTGGTAGAGACAAGGCAGTTACTGAAGACTCTCGCTGGACAGCAGAAGCCATGCTGCCTGCCTGGAAATTCAAAGGATGAGAAATGTCTTTCCTTTCATTGAATCATTAATGAGTTTTTTAGGACAATTTGTCAGGTGACCCTACAGAAGAGATACTCATATCCTTGGCAATAGGAGCTGAATCCCTGAATCCTAGGAACACTGGCAGAGCTTGGCTAGCCTCTATTACGAGGGGATCATGCCTCATCCAGGGACTTCCTATAACATCGCAAAAATGCACTTCAGATCATCTTCTGGGAGAATCAGAGAAGAGAGGGGGCTACCCCACATTTCTACTTCCTCTGCCTGCAATCCCTTCTGCTTCCACAGCTGCTATGCCCTGTTTCTCTGTGCCTGTGAGTGCCCACCCATAAGCCCCCAGGAGGATGCCACTGATTGCTGCATTCAGCCAAACCTACAATGCAGTTCTCTCAAAGCCTACTCCAAATCCTGTGAAAAACTATTCTGCTCTAGCTTTAAGTAAGGTAATCAATAAACAGACAAATCATGTTTGGCTACTGAGAGTGTGTCTATATAAGGATGGAAGGTATGGAAAGCTTGCAAGGAACCTGAGTATGCAACCGCGACCTTTCATAATTGCTTTGCCAATACTCCCCAGTACTAACTATAGGCCTACATCTAAAAAGACAGGCTATGGTGTGGTATAACCACAAACGACCTCCAAATCATAAAACTTCTCAAACAACGAAGGTCTTATTCATATTCCTGGTCTGTTATTCATTCATGTGTGCTTCCTTCTGCTTAAACAACTGCTCAGTTGCTATGCCCTGCTTCTCTGTGCCTGTGAGTGTCCAGCAGCCCCCAGTATCATAGGACACTGAAAGCTAATGGGGAAGTTCTTCTGTGTGCCACCTCACTCTGGGAATTGGGCTATCAGCACCTTCAGCATCAGGATCATATCTGGTCAAACAGAAAACAGGAACATGGTGATCATACCAATACATACATAGGAACACAGCTCTCTTCTACTGAGCAATCATGCAAACACATCTCTTTCTCTTATAGTTCATTGCCAAACCAAGTCCTAATTTCATTTCTTCCTCTGTGATAAAATAACCTGACAAAAATCACCTTATGAGTAAAAGGGTTTGTTTTAGTTCACAATTCCTAAATTACAGTCTATTAGTGCAGAGAAGTCATAGCAAAGGAAGCTTAAGAAAGCAACTCACATTGCATCCCATCAAGCAAGAGAAGAGAAAGAATGTTGCATGTGTAATGCATAGCTAGTTTTCTCTACTGTTATACAGTCCTGTGGATCTTGTGGCTATGGGGAGCAGAAGTGCAAGAATTTGACTGAGTTTACACCATGCAGCACCAACCGGATGCTTCAGGGCTCTGCCCGGACACAGGGAAATCTCAGTCGGAAGTCCTATGGGGGCAGGGCTTTTGCGTGGTGGTCTCTGGGTCAATGCAGCTGACCCCAGAGACTGGTAGTCTCTATCTTTGGGCCCCCAGATGCTGCTGGGAGCTATGGAAGAACAGAGACGTGAGGGCACGTGGGCTGGACCGCCCTGCAGCCGAGAACAAGGGGGAGGGAAGCCCCAACAGTACCCCGCAGGGTTGAGACTATTGGTTACCAGGACTCACTTGGCTGGATCGCTAGTTTGGCTAGCTTGCTTGAGTTGGTGGCCTCCCCAGTGGGAACAAGAGAAGTCCTCAGCAGGAGATTAGGCAATGGTGGCACCAGTGGCTCATTCCTTAAAGGCCTTCTCCATTGTTCTCCATGACAGGGCGCCAAAGACACAAGGAAGTCCATGGTTTTAAAGGGTTTATTGTCATGGCAGAAAGTGGATGAATCTGGCTGTATCCCCCCTCCCAAACTCAAGACAGACCTGAGTTAAATAGGGAGGGAGGAGGGAGGAGGGTCTGGGAAGGAGTGCTTAATTGGATATGCCCTCTGGCCTTCAGGTATCTAATTAATATGGAAATCTCTTGAGGATGAAGCCTTCTACCTGTGGAGGGGCTGGTAGGGGCATTGTCCTACGTGACAGAAAGGCACAGATCAATGGAGGTCTTTGGCCACATGTCAGGATCCTGGAGTCTGACAGCATGGCAAAATGTATGCGGTCCCCTGCAGGATCTCTGGCCATTTCTAGCCAGTGCTCTACCAGAAACCAAGCTATCCTTTTCATGGTCCCACAAACAACAATATCTATGATTAAAGTAATACTTGGGTTGTTAAACCCCAAAACATCCTGAAGAATAAAGATATGATTCATAGGCAAGCTATACCTCTGTTAGTGCAAATTTATAAATGTTTGAATGTTAGTGTTTATTTATAACTATTGCAGTTTTCCTTAACCTAGCTAGCTCCCAAATAATTGAGGCGGAACTATTCAATTTATTTAACAGCTTTAAGGGACAAAAACTGAGCAGTATTAATCTATTTTAATCATCTAAACTAATATGGGCACCTCACAGCTAAAATCCCTGAGATATTTGCATTTTATGGCTTTCTCTGGTCCAGTTGTTTTCTTATGCTATCTCTTGGACCCTTTCCTCATACCTGAATCTTCTCTCTCTCTCTCTCTCTCTCTCTCTCTCTCTCTCTCTCTCTCTCTTTCTCTCTCTCTCTTAGATAGATAGATAGATAGATAGATAGATAGATAGATAGACAGACAGACAGACAGACAGACAGACAGACAGACAGATAGATAGATAGATAGATAAATAGATAGATAGATCCCCACCCTCCCTCCCTTCCCAGGCTGGTTACCCTGCTCAGTGATTGACTGATCAGCCCTTTATTGATCAATCAGGGAATAATGGGGGAGCAATGTTTTCACACTGAAACAAGAGATTCTCAGAATAAGGATTGTAAACACATATGGGTACACAGAAGTCAGCATTTGTATAATACAGGATAATCTTTATACAATGCAATATTATGCCTACACACCTCAGAAGGTAGAAGAATGAAAACTGGTAACGGGTACATGAATAAAGAGTGGCATTATGGGAATTTTAAGGGCAGTTAGTAAATAAAGGTTGTGGTTGTTGTGGTTGGAGGTTGTGTCTACCTGCATGCATCTGCTGTGTTTAAAACCTCAGGTCTCATAAGTAAATAGCACTGGCAACCAGGATTGATAATATGTGTATTTTGAGACTTGTATTTAAATCACCTCTACCAATAGGCAAGTACATCTAAAGTAAAATAACGGTGCCATTTAAATTCAAATAGGCAAGATGATTTGTTTATAAATAGTGCTTGTATAACTGCTTATATACCTGCAAGAAAAACAGGTTCCATGACTTCAGAAATAAATTCAAAATCAGTCAATATTTACATATAAAATTAGTGACTTAAAGTTTAAAAAGATAAGAAAAAAATTTTATAAGCTAGGATTAGAGGTTTTCTAAGTGAGACAGGGTATTTCTAAGCCATAACAGGTGAGGTCTTTGTTTTACCAACACTAATAAACACAAACAATATACATTGAGCAAGACTATAATCCAAATGGTCAACAAAATATTACTCATAATATATATAAAGCTTCTACATCTTAATAAGCAAATAAATAAATAAATAAATAAATAAATAAAACCTTTGAATTAAAAACAAAAGGCTCTACCCAGGAGCTGAGTGGCAGATACCCACAGTCAAACATTGGATGGAGGTTGGGAACCCTTATGGAAGAGTTAGGGAAAGGATTGAAGACTCTCGAGGAAATGTCAACCCCAAAGGAAGACCAACAGTATCAACTAATCTGAATCCCTGGGACCTCCCAGAGACTCTGCCACCAATCAAAGAGTATACACGGACTGGTGTCCCCCTTCTGCCACCCTGACACATATGTAGCAGAGGGCTACCACATCTGGCCTCAGTGGAAAAGGATCGGCCTAATCCTACAGTGACTTGATTCACCAGGATGGAGGGATTTGGAGGCGGGCTGCCTTCTCAGCGGCAAAAGGGAGGAGGAATGGGGGAATTTGAAGCCAGCCTAAACTACATAGTAAGTTCCAGACTATCCTAGGCTACAGAGTAACTCTTTGTCTCAAAAAATAAATTCAGTGAACATATTAATAATTCAGAATGAACATTAATAATGAGCTTGAAAGCAACCTTTTAAAACAGAGTTTTAAATACTAGTCAGACATGGAAGATAATTCTTATAATCTCAGCACAGTGTTACATAGCAAGAAGTTGTCCTAAAGTTAAAAAACAGGCCTCAATCGAAGAATGGATAAAGAAAATGCGATACATTTACACAGTGGAATATAACTCAGCTGTTTACAAAATGCAAAATATAATTTGCAGGCAAATGAATGGAACTAGAAAGAAAATTGCCCTGAGGAAGATAACCCAGACCCAGAAAGTTAAACATGGTTTGTACTTATTTATAAATGAATATTAGCAAATTAATGAACAATTATAGTATGATCCACAGACCTTAAGAGGCTAAGTAACAAGGATGGCTCTAGGAGGGACTTATGGATCTCCCTAGGAAGGGAAGGTAGAATGGATTTTGTAGGTAGATTAGAGGCTGGTGGGATGGAAACAAGAGAGATCACGTTGGAGGAGAGGGAGTACTAAGAGAGACAACTAGAATTGGAGGGCATTTCAGGGAGATGTAGAGACCTACTGCTGTGGAAACTTCCTGGAATCTATGAGGTGACCCTAGCAATGTTTCCTAGTAATAGAGGATACAGAGCCTGAACCTGCCATCTTCTGTAACCAGGCAAGGCATCCAGTGGTGGGACTGTGACAACAACCCAGCAACAAAACTTTCAGCCTAATAACCTATCCTGCCTGCAACATGTGCTGGGGCAATCATGACTCAGACCTTTTGGAAGTGGCCAACCAATGACTGGTCTAGCTTGAGACCCATGCCAGGAGAGGGAGATTAATGCTGTCTGTATAGGCAGGAATGAAACAATGGATGTCCCAGAAACCTAGGGTAGACCCAAACCCAACTGGCAAAAACAGAAATTATTCCTAATGATATTTTGCTATATTCATAGATTGGTACCTAGCCTAATTGTCATCAGTAAGGCTTCCTCTGACAGCTGATGGGAGCAGATACAGAGACCCATAGCCAAACATTAGGTAGAGATCGGGAAACCCCATGGAACAAGGGGGAAAGGAATTGTTGGACCCAGAGGGGTCAAAGACACAGGAGAACACAACCCGCAGAATCAACTAAACAGGGCTCATAAGGGCTCAGAGACCAAAGTAACAATCACAGAGCCTACATGGTTCTGCACTAGATCCTTTACATACATGCTGTAGTTGTTTAGCTTGATGTTTTTGTGGGACTCCTAACAGTGGGAGTGGGAGTGTCTCAAACTCTTTTGCCTGCTTTTGGGGTCCTTTTCCTCCTACTGGATTGACTTGTCCAGCCTTGATATGAGGGTTTGTACCTACTCTTGTTGCATGTTATGTCATTTTATGTTGATATCGCTGGGAAGCCTGCTCTTTTCTGAAGGGAAATAGAGGAGCAGTGGATCTAGAGGAGAGGGGAGGTGGAGGGATGGGAACTGGAAAAAGTGGAGGGAGGGGAACCTGCAGTCAGGATGTGTTGTATGAGAGCAAAGTAGGTAAGAAAAAAAAGCAAGTCTTAGGCTGAAGCCCCATTAGTAAAATGCTTACCTAACTTGCCAAAATCCTTGGTTCAAACACTAGTGCCACATAAACCAGGCATGGTGGTACACACCTGTAGTCCCAACACTCTGGAAGGTAGGACAATCAGAAGTTCATGATTGTTTTCACCTACTTTGAGGATAACTTAGGCTATGAGATCCTATCTTTAAAAAAAAAATCTAAAGGAATAAAGCCAACCAAGGAGGCAGACATGAAGACTTCTGCAATGAAAACTTTAAATTTCTGAAAAGAATAATTGAATAAAACAATAGAAGATGGAAAGACCTTCCATCCTCATGGGTTGGAAAAACTAATATTGTAAAAATGATTGTTCCACCAAATGAAATGTACAATCCAGTGTAATCCCAACCAAAATCACAATATTCTTTATAGAAGTTGAAAAACAATCCTAAAACTCGTGAAACCAGAGAAGACTCTGGATAGCCAAAGCAATCTGAGTAAAACAAACAATTCTAGAAGAGCTGCCATCATAATCCAAGCTATATTACAGAGATGAAGAAAAACCATCATGGTACTGACACAAAACAGAAGGCCCAAATCTGAGTGTACATAGCTACAGCCATCCCCTATTTGACAAAGATGCTAAAAATGCATCCTGGAGGAAAGACATCATCTTCAACAAATAGTCCTAGGAAAACAGAACATTCACATGTAGAAGAACGAGCTTAGATTTACCACCAACCAAAGAGTACACATGGAGGCACCCATGACTCCAGCTGCATATGTAGCAGAGGATGGCAGTGTCTGCCATCAGCAGGAGGAGAAGCCCTTGGTCCTGTGAAGGCTGGATGCCCCAGTGTAGGGGAATGCCAGGGTGGGGAGGTAGGAGTGGGTTGGTGGGAAGGGGAGCATCCTCATAGGAGGGGGAGGGGGCATGGGAGATGGCGGTTCCAGAGGGGAAACCGAGAAAGGGGATAACATTTGAAATGTAAATGCATAAAATATCAAATAAGAAAGAAAAAGAAAGAAAGAAAGAAAGGAAGGAAGGAAGGAAGGAAGGAAGGAAGGAAGGAAGGAAGGAAGGGAAGGAAGTCTATCTACTGCCTTGTACAAATATCAACTCCAGACAGATCAAAGGACTAAAAATGAAACCTGAAATGCTGCAAGTGCTAGGAGGGACATAGGGGACTGTCCATGATAGAGACCAGGAAGGGGCTTTCTTTAATAGGACTCCATTTAGGGATTAAGGCCAACAACTAGCAAAGAGGGCCTCATAAAACTAAAAAGCAGAGCAAATAATTAGTCCAGTGAAGAGGAAGCTTATAGGATAGAAGGGATTTTTCAGTTTACATCTAGCAGAGAATAAATAGTGAGATTTATAAAGAATTTTTTAAAAAGGATGAATCTAGGTCTTTTTAATGGGCTATGGATTGAAGCAAAGAATTCTCAAAGGAAGAAATAAAAATGACTAAAAAAACATATTTAAAGTGTTCAGTCCCCTTAACAGCCCAAGAAATCCTCATTAAATTAAAAAGATGTTTTTATATTTTTTGGTTGTGAGCCCAGCCTTCAGTGTCTGACTCAGAAGACCATGTTGATGTCTGTGATCCATGCTGCTACTGGGGACCATGTTACAGTCTGTGTTCTGTGTGGAAGTCCGTGATTTGTGCTGCTGCTGGCTCTTATGAACAAAGACGCTTCTTTTGCAATGATATCGATGGAGGCTTCTGTGACAACCTCTCCACCACCCCCTACCAACCCTTAAAAAGAAGCAGTCCAGACAGGAGACTGTTGAAGAGAATCATTTAAAGTTATAACAAAGATGCTGAGGTGTATCTCTTCCCAGTTGATGACTTCTGGCTGGGGGTTTGGGGAGGACCCTCAGTTATCTTTAAAGGGCTCCCAGTAACCGGCCCAAGGATTGGGAGGATGGACCTACAAGAAATGGGAAGAGAGTATGATCAGGTGTATTGTATGAAATTCTCAAATAATTAATAAAAATATTATGTTGGGGAAAAATAAATTAATAAAGTAAAGGGGGAAAGGATATTTTAACCATCAAGATTGTTAGTCCACAAAGGAATTCAAGGCTTTGAATTTACCTTCAAAAAAGCCTTCTGTTTACTTTTTGCTCTTTTAGGAATACCCTCTCATGAATAAAATGCCCATTTAACAATGCAGAATAAGTACAACGAGGGGAAAATCTACTTAGTGATATGATTCATGGTGTTCAAATAAGATTAACCAAAGAGAGCAACGTTTAATCCAGAGCACTCAAGCCATAAATTGGAATTATGTTCACCCTGCAAGTGGGAGAGACTCTATACAAAGATCTCCGATTGCTATCATGTGTTCTCTGCCCAGCCAACATCTGTGAGCCAGACACCAAACTAAGCAGGGTACCAGTCTAAGACACACACATTGGCATCTCCCTGGATACAATATAGAGACAATAGTAGAACCTTCTTGAAAACAAGTCTATCTTCCAAAAGACATGCAGTCACCCAAATTGTGTAAAATCTAACAGGATGATACCAGAAAGCCACATAGCAAGTTACTAAGCAAGAAGAATAGTGAAGAGTATTGGCTGGCTACATTTTCATTGTTTAATACAATTTAGTGGGATGCCACTGATGCTTTGAGTGGTAATATATTGGTTTATAGCCTAGATGAGAAAGGTGGATATGTGGATGATTTTCAAATTAAATCTCGCTTTGAAAGAGAGTTTTGTGTTTATTACAGTTCTCTGAGATGCACCTAGTATGTAGAATTACAATAAAAACTCTCAAAGAGGCCAGTTTCCTAGGAAAATGTTAACACTTATAAAATGTTCCATTTGCCCTTTTCCACCTATTGCATTTACAGCTTAAATTCCAAGCTAGAAAAAATAACTGAATACCCAAGTGGCTTTTGTAGAGATTCTGAAAGTACTAAGCTACAATTTTCTCAAGTGGAAAGCATCTTCTGATAGCACTTACAAAATGCTACAAGCAGAAAAATGCTTGGGCAAGTAAAAGGCCTCCATTTAGCTCCAAGACAGATCTCTCTCTTTGTCACTTTGCCTCTCTCTCTCTGTGTCTCTCTCTTTCTGTCGTGTGTGTGTGTGTGTGTGTGTGTGTGTGTGTGTGTGTGTGTAAGCTGACTTGTCAAACCCCTAAGATTCAGCAATCATGGATGTTAACCTGCCCATTTCATTTGGCATTGGTACTTCTAATAGTTTTAAACAATTAAATTAACACTTTTAAAAATTATAATTATTTGGGCCTATAAAGTGGATTGTCTATCTGTCTGTAAAATACAGTATGCTTTGTGAGTTAATTATATATATAATTATATATATGTTTATATATATAATTATATATATTGTATATTATATAATATATATTATACATTATATATATAAAACCACCACATACGTCATCTGCTATAACAGGTAAGAGTAATGATATAATGGTAACATCTGTGGCCATTATGTAAAACCAGAATATAAATAAAACTGTTCTCACAAAAATGTCTCATCATGTTCTAACTACAGAAGAACACTGTCTCTTTCATGCCTTGAACAGCTAGCTATCTGATCCCCATCCTGAGATCCTAACACTGAAAGACATGATTTAACAGAAGATAAATATTTATTCATAAGTAAAATGATGTTTAATATCTTACCGATTCTGAATGCTGAAGTTGTGGCTACACAACAGAGACTCCGTTGAATCTCAGGCACATTAATAGCCAGTTGCCTATAAAATAATGGCAGATCAGTTTTTTTTTTCAACATTGTCAGTCTTACAGGTATTTAGTCATTGTGAGTCTTGTACATGGCTTCTCTTAGGAGCTAATCCTATAATAACAATGTAGGAAGAATATGGTTTTAAAAACTAAATAGAGAACACATAGAATAAATGCACTAGGAAAAGATATTAATTTTATATCAAATATAAGCATATATCAATTTCCATGCGATTAGACTTGGAAGGGAAAGGGGTCACACAGAATGAGGTTCTCTTTTACATTATTGCAGGGGCCACTGCAAACAACATGAAAGAGAACTCTGAAGAGGAAGAATCATTTCCTTAAAGAAATATAGCATTTCCCCTTTGTACTGGGATATCCCTCCATTGTTTCCTTATCAGACTTAATCACTGATGCATTCTAATGTTTGAGAATTCAGCTCCTTACAGGCTTCAAAGGTAGACTCTACAAATAAATTTCTCTTTTATGTCCTCAGTTTCCTCCTTAGAAACATTGCCAGCATCACACGCAGCTCTGCTGCTGGTGAGGGTGAGGCACTTCAAGAGAATTCAGATTTTAGATACAACAGAGGCCAAAACTGGGTGATAGGACTTAAAACAGAGCCCTGAGCATCACCCTCATGAGGCTGGCACCCGTGCTGAGGCTGCTGTTTTGAATGTTGCTCTAGTACTGGGGCTTCAGCATGACCATCAACTCCATTGTCAATGAAGTGAACTAGGATCCCCTCAGCCACCCCACTCATAAATCTGTATCAGTTGTCTCCATAGCTGATAACTATGGCTGTGAGAAACTCAGAGACTATTATTGACTGTTGCAAATAAACATAGAATGCACACCAGAACAGTTTTTGGGTTGGGGAGGGGGGTGTTTTGTTTTGATTGGATTGGGTTTGGATTTGGATTTGGATTTGGATTTGGATTTGGATTTGGATTTGG
>NW_021604597.1:16092868-16096680 GCF_004785775.1 Grammomys surdaster | reverse complement strand
GATTTGGATTTGGATTTGGATTTGGATTTGGATTTGGATTTGGATTTTTCATTTTTGGTTGGTTGGTTGGTTGGTTGGTTGGTTGGTTGGCTGGCTGTTTGGTTGGATGATGAATAATTTGTATGACTATTTAATTGTATGCTTTTAACTTTGAGTTTTGTTGCATCTGGTTGGGTTTCTTTCTAATTTGTTACTTTTTATAACTACTTGAAGTTTCATTTACTGTTAGGCCCCAGTGTTTTAACGTCTGTCCCATCAGACCTTCACAGTTGTCAACCACTTTCCTATATCTACAAAAACCTTCTCTTCTACATTCTAACATAGTCTCTCACTCTCTCAAACTCCTAACCCATGAACCTTTCTTCTCACTCATTCCATATTCTCTGTTTTCACCTGTTTTTATTCCTTCTTCATTTCACTACTCAAAATAGTGATACTCTTTGTTCTAAAAAGACCTATGAAACACACATACTCAATGCTTGTTGAGTATCAAGTACCACCATCACTGAACCATAATTTGTGCACAATTATGCAATGCAAAAGGGTTGTCTACAGCTACAGGAAACCAGGACTGTGGATAAATAAATGGAATTACTCCCTGCATCTCCCCTCCCCTGCAACAAATAAAGAAAATGTAATTCCTAATGAAGCTATCCTCCTGGGAGAACTCACAGAAAAGTAAAACAAATAACCAACTATTGTTGGAAAAGGAAAAAGTTGAAGCAGAAAGAACCCTCTGTTACAGCAGCTGTACTAAACATAAAAAGGAAACACAATGAGAGACAGTGTTATAGAACCCATTCTACACATCCCAGACTCTAGATGGAAATCCAAACCACCAAGACAACTGGGATGCCCAAGAATTCAACATCCAATTTTTATAAGAATTAACGACATAAAATGCTCAATTTTCAATCAGATATATAAACTAAGAAAATCTACACAAGACCTCTACAAAACAGCCCCAACCAGAATGAAACAGGAGGTGAGAGTCCAGTTAGAAGAAAGTCATTTCTTGATTCTGCCCCAAGAATAGAAAGTCAGGTTGTGGTTGTTGAGAAGGATTGGTTAGTGTGTTTCCTTTACCATTAATACCTCCAAAGAAAAGATAAGGGTTTTCAAGAAGATTGTTTCCAGTGAGAGAAATACCCATTCAATTTTACTTCTTGACTTCTTTCATTGTATCTTTAAAGTTTAAACTAAATTTCTTTGATAACTAAAATGAATTCAGAATTCCTATTTAGTACTATTATGATATGACTATGAAATGTCCATGAATGCTCATTTGTTGAATGCTTGGTCCCAAGCTGCTGACACTACTTTGGGGAGTTGTAAAAACTTTCAGATATGAAACCTGGGGGAAGTATGTCACTGGGTGTGTCCTCTGGGATGTCCTGCCCTTGACTGTCTGCCATGTCCTGAGAAACTACTCACACAGTACTCAACACTAATTTCAAACTCACATAAGCTAAGCAAGCATGGAGTTAAGCTCTGACTCTGTTAGCTAAAACAAAGAGTTCTCGCAAGTATTTTGACCACATTATTGACAAAAGTAAGCAATATACCACTCTAAATTGTATTGTCTAAATATGCTTGATAACTAAAATCTATGCACTTGGTGCATATGCCAGTCTCTAAGGGAAATACAAGAGAAAGTAAGAGCATTCTCCAAAGAGGCTAGAAAGGATTGAGAGAGAAAACTGAACAATGTGTTGATGGCCCTAGCCAGCCTAGCTTATACTCCTCTAGATAATAGGTGTGGACAACACAGAGGAAAACAAAAAGGAGTGGGAAAAGAAAGCAGACAGCTGCAACATCTGGATTCAAACATGCCTAAAGTTAGATTGGCCTAAGTACTTTCTGGTTACATGAATCAATAAATCTCCTTTTAGCTTGACAGTGTTTGAATTGGAGTTCCTGGTAGTTGCCACTCAGAGTCTTGACTGACAGCACATGCATTCACACCCGGGACTGACAGTGTTAAAAGCGTAGCTGCCCTTCCTTGCTGCCCTACCTGACCCAGTGAGAGAGCTTTAAGTGAGTTCTGGAAGCCTGGGGCCCATTTTTTAATTCTTCCAAAAGTTTTCACACTTAATTTGGATGACTCTTCTCCTCTAACCTAGACTGGTCCAATTCTAGCGTAAACAAATCATCTCTAATACAAGCATTTGCAAACTAGACTCATGAGTGTGGAATTGGAACTGCACTTCCAGGGTGTGATAGTTTAAATAAGGATGGCTCTCATAGGCCATTCTGTTTGAATGTTTGGTCTCCAGATAGTGGAACTATTTGGGAAGGATTAGGACTCAAGGCTTTCTTAGAGTAGATGTGGCATTACTAGAGAATCTCTCTCTCTCTCTCTCTCTCTCTCTCTCTCTCTCTCTCTCTCTCTCTCTCTCTCTCTCTCTCTCCCAGCTACTGCTCCAGTACCATGCACACCTGTCTGATACCATGCTTTCCACCATCATGGAAATGGACTAACCCTCTGAAACTGTAAGAAAGTCCACAATTAAATGCTTTCTTCTATAAGTTGCCTTGGCCATGATTTTTTTTAACAGCAATAGAACAGTAACTAATATAGAGAGCATCTTTCTTACCTCTAATTCAGTGTAGGAATTATGTCTCATTGTCTCTAGCCAAGAATTGACCAACCTCTGTTTAAATATTCTCAGAAGCAGAAAATTCTTTATAGTAATGCATCACTGCATTACACTGACAAACAGCTTCTATATCTGAAACCTCATCTTAGTTTCATTTCTGTTGCTGTGATAAAATATCCTGGCAAAATATTCAGCTTACAATTTCACATTATAGTCCATCATTGAAGGAAGTCAAGGCAAGAACTTGTAAGAGCTAGTCACATCCATTGTCAAGAGCCAGAAGAAAATTAATGTATGCATATTTATATTTACTTGCATTCATACTCATCTCTGTGACATCTACAGTGAGCTGGTCTTCCCACTTCATTTAATAACCAAGGCAATCCGCTTTGACGTGCACACAGGTGAACACGATATTCCTCATCGGTAGTCTTTCCAGGTGATTCTAGACTGTGCAAAGTTGATAATTAAAACTAAATATCACAGGCATGCCATAATTCTACAAAACTAAAAATTTTCTTCTCTAAAAGTTCTACTCTGTTGTGTTACTTCTGTTCTATACAGTGATGAATAGGGCTCCTTCCCTGTCTCCTTGTTGACTTTTCAAATACCTTCACACAGAATCCTTCCTTACAGTTACATTTTTCTACAGTTCCTTCAGCAATACCTCAAAATACATGACTTCTGTCTCCTTTGACATTGTGACTCCACTTGTCTACACTTCGGTTTGCCAACATTTTAAAATATAATTCCCCTCTCACTCCCTCCTTCTTGATTCACCCTTACAATTCTCTGAAAAGCTCCAAAACTAGGGTCAAAAGGTTTAAAGTTGCAGCTTGGGTATCAACTCTTAAGATGTCATAGACCATTTTTCCTTTAATAACACATTTGATCAACAACTTTAGTACAATTCCTGGTACATGGTGCATTCTGAAAACATTTGTGACTCTAAAGTTCTGACAACCAAAAGCTCTTCACAGAGTTTTCACATTAACCTGCTACATTTGGGCTCTTTTCTTTTCTTCCCTGGGTAATAGTGGTCTAGCCCTTGTCCTTAGATCAAACTCCATGGTAAGGTCCTCACTGGTTTTGTTCTCAGTGTAGGGCTGGAATCTGTAATGGTGTCTATCAAGTGGTATGGACTTACCAAATACTGATAAGCTAAACAAATCTGATGTAGAAACCATGATTCACCATTCTTACTTCACAGTT
>NW_021604597.1:16073176-16092858 GCF_004785775.1 Grammomys surdaster | reverse complement strand
AGGTACTTGACATCACTTAAAGTCTAGACTCAGCACATTAGTTATGTCTCTGAATTCATATTTCTTCTAAATTTAATTACTATGCTCTCACAGTCTTACCTAAGACATTGATGAAAACACTGGAGAGGATAGAGCCAAGACTAGAACCCTTAGGTGCTCAGCAAGAGACACTCAGGTAAGGTAGTAATGGGTCAGCATTCATTCTCTGGGGCTGAAGCAGCAAAAGCAGCTTAGATTCCATCTCAGTCTCAAAAGACCTTTTAAATCTTTATTGAAGAATAAACAGTATTTATTATACAAAGTCTTTGAAAGTGTCTTTTCCCCCTTAAGTCATAATGGTTCAAAATCAGCCATTTCATATCAAAATCATATTAAAAGCAATTCCTAAGAGCTAACCAATATTTCACTTCTTAATTTGATAAAACATTGCTTAAAGAATCCATACTGATTATGTTCTACTGTACCCAGATTCCACTCCTAAAACTCAAGGTATTTGCACACATGTTTTCTAAACAACTGCTCATCTATGTATATCTTTTATTAATGATGCCATTGACTTGAACCTAAAGAACAATACCTGTGCACTAGAGCTTAGTGGCACATTCTACAAGCTATCTGTGTATATTAGACTCTCCTTCCACTACACTGTGCTTTACCACTAATGACTTGAATTTTGGTCTACTTGAAAAGATGTTTAGGCTCACATAAGAGTTCTTAAAATAAAATCCTAGTCCTCTTAGATCCAGGTAAATGTCATTAAAGTGTGTCTTACAAGTCTGGATCTGAAGGCATTTCTAATAGCAAATAGTGTGGTGGTATTTTATACTATTTAAATGCCTTCTTTCATCTTAAATAGTATTGGTAAGCCACTAGAAAGAAGTTGCATAAAGGAGATTTATACATGACCTTCAAATGATAAGTATGAATTTTAAAGGGCCAGTGGAAAAAAACTGTTGTTTTAACAGTTTAACAGTGTTAAAACTGTTGAATATCTGAATTTAAAATGAATGCACATATATCTTGAAAGAATGTCATGCATTATAAACAGAGATCTTCTTACAGAGATATTTGCCTGGAAGATTAGAAGAACAACTAACACTATGGAAATGTCATATGAAAACCTACATAGGAGATAATATTCATCCCTTAAGACACATGAATAAAAATCTAGTATCATAGGTGAGATGCTTCCTTTTGAGTTGTTGGTATTGTCCCAGAAAACCCCAAATATAATTAGTTGTGGTTGCTCTTTGTTGTTGACCAGAACTTGGTGGTACCGCCCTATTGTTTACTAAATACATTGTTAACAGTCCACGGTCGTTCTGATAAGAATGCCTTCCTTACCCATTATGGAATATGCATTATCAAAAGCAATGCACTTCTGTCTTCAGTTGGTAAGTCTGTGTACAGAATCTTACCTGTCCTTGACTTGCCAGCCTATTAATTTAATAAATCTGTCTGGGGGTCCATTTTCAGGTTCAAGCCATGTACTTTGCCACCAAAATGTTGATGTTATTGAAGAAAAGCTTTAACACAATGGGCAGGAATAGAGGCAGAAAGCCTTTGGGGCTGCTTGGCAAGAATCTAACATGGGCCAAGAACAAGTAAATGGGCTGCGTGGCAAAAATATGACTTTGGGTGGCTGGGGCAGACACCTAGCTGGTCTGCTCCTGTGGAGACACCTTATCCTGAGCCATCTTAGAGGAGTCACTGTACTCAGAGCAGAATACACCTAGCTGGTCTGCTCTTGTGGAGACACCATATCCTGAGCCATCCTAGAGGAACCACTGCACTCAGAGCAGCAGGATTTCAGGATCACAGAGGTGGCCTGAGTCCCAGGAGTTCTTCCACCTAGGAGCATAGGATCACAAGACCACAGAGACATCTGGACTCTGAGGAGTTCTGACACAAGCAAGATAACTGGAAAGACAAACTTCAGTCAGACACAGTGAGTGTAGGTAACACTAGAGTTAACCAGCTGGCAAAAAGCAAGCACAAAAACATAAGCAACAAACCAAACCAAAGTTACTTGGCATCCTCAGAACCCAGTTCTCCTACCATAGCAAGCCCTGGGCATCCCATCACACCAGAAAAGCAGGATCCAGATTTAAAAATCACTTCTCATGATGATGATGATAGAGGATTTTAAGAAGGACATAAGTAACTCCCTTAAAGAAGTACAGGAGAACATAGGTAAACAGGTAGAAGCCCTTAAAGAAGAAACAAAAATTCCTTAAAGAACTGCAAGAAAACACAATGAAGGAATTAAACAAAGCCATCCAGGATATAAAAATGGAAATAGAAACAATAAAGAAATTTCAAAGGGAGACTACACTGGAGCTAGAAAACCTAGGAAAGAGGTCAGGAGACATAGATGCAAGCATCACAAACTGAATACAAGAGATAGAAGAGAGAATCTCATGTGCAGAAGATACTATGGAAAACATTGACACAACTGTCAAAGAAAATGCAAAATGCAAAAAACTCCTAACCCAAAACATCCAAAAATCCAGGACACAATAAGAAGACCAAACCTAAGGATAATAGGTATAGATGAGAGTGAAGATTCCTAACTTAAATGACCAGTAAACATCTTCAACAAAATTATAGAGGAAAACTTCCCTAACCTAGGGAACAAGATGCCCATAAACATACAAGAAGTGTACAGAACGCCAAATAGACTAGAACAGAAAAGAAATACCTCCCATTACATAATAATCAAAACATCAAATTCACAAAACAAAGAAAAAATACTAAAAGCAGTAAGGGAAAAAGGTCAAGTAACATATAAAGGCAGACCTATGAGAATTACACCAGACTTCTGACCAGAGACTATAAAAGCCAGAAGATCCTGGACTGACATCATACAGACCCTAAGAGAACACAAATGCCAGCCCAGACTACTATATCCAACAAAACTTCATCATTATAGATGGAGAAACCAAGATATTCCATGACAAAACCAAATTTGCACAGTATCTTCCTACAAACCCAGAACTTCAAAGGATAATTGAAGGAAAACACCAACACAAGCTGGGAAACTACAACCTAGAAAAAGCAAGGAAGTAATCTTCCAACAACCCCAAAAGAAGATAGCTACACAAACATAATTCTACCTCTAATAACAAAAATAACAGGAAGCCACAGTCATTTTTCCTTAATATCTCTTAATATCAATGGACTCAATTCCCTAATAAAAAGACACAGACTATCAGACTGGATACACAAACAGGACCCAGAATATTGCTGAATACATGAGAAGCACCTAAGTGACAAAGATAGACACTACCTCAGAGTAAAAGGATGGAAAACAATTTTCCAAGCAAATGGTTCCAAGAAACAAGCTGGAGTAGCCATATCACATAAAATTGACTTTCAGCCAAAAGTAATAAAAAAAAAGATAAGGAAGGACACTTTATACTCATCAAAGGAAAAATCTATGAAGATGAACTCTCAATTCTGAACATCTATGCTCCAAATGCAAGGGCACCTACAGACATAAAAGGAACTTTATTAAAGCTCAAAACACACGTTACACCTCACACAATAATAGTGGGGGATGTCAACACACCACTGTCAGCAATGGACAGATCATGGAAAAAGAAACTAAACAGAGACACATTGAAATTAACAGAGCTATGAACCAAATGGACTTAACAGACATCTATAGAACATTTCATCCCAAAACAAAAGAATATACCTTTTTATCAGCACATCATGGTACCTTCTCCAAAATAGACTACATAATTGGTCACAAAACAGGTCTCTACAGATACAAAAAGATTCAAATAATCCCTTACATCCTATCAGATCACAAGAGACTAAGGCTGGTCTTTAATAATGACAAAACCCAGTGGAAAACCCACATGCATATGGAAACTGAACAATGCTCTACTCAACAATGACTTGGTTAAGGAAAAAATAAAGAAAGAAATTGAAGACATTTTAGAATTTAATGAAAATGAGGACACATCATAGTAAAACTTATGGAACTCCATGAAGGCAGTGCTAAGAGGAAAACTCATAGCTCTAAGTGCCTACCAAAAGAAACTGGAGAGAGCATACACTAACAACTTGACAGCACATCTAAAAGCTCTAGAACAAAAGAAGCAAATACGCCCAAGAGGAGTAGATGGCAGGAAATAATCAAACTCAGGGCTGAAATCAACCAAATAGAAACAGAAAGAACAATACAAAATATCAACAAAACCAGGAACTGGTTCTTTGAGAAAATCAACAAGATAGATAAACCCTTATTCAGACTAAGCAGAGGGCACAGAGACAGTATCCAAATTAATAAAATCAGAACTGAAAAGGGAAACTTAACAACAGAAATTGAGAAAATTCAAAAAATCATCAGATCCTACTACAAAGTGCTATACTCAACAAAACTGGATAACTGAGATCAAATGCACAATTTCCTAGACAGATACCAGGTACCAAAGTTAAATCAGGAGCAAATAAATCATCTAAACAGTCTCATAACCCCTAAGGAAATAGCAGAATTCATTAAAAGTCTCCCCACCAAAAAAAAAAAAAAAAAACAGGACCAGATGGTTTTAGTGCAGAATTCTATCAGACCTTCAAGTAAAACCTAATACCAATTCTTTTCAAACTATTCCATAAAATAGAAACAGAAGGAACACTACCCAATTCATTTTATGAAGCTACATTTACTGTAATACGCAAAACTCACATAGACCCAACAAAGAAAGAGAACTTCAGACCAATCTCCCTTATGAATATCGATGCAAAAATACTCAATAAAATTCTAGCAAACTGAATCCAAGAACATATCAAAACAATCATCCATCTTCCAAGGAATGCAAGAATGATTCAATATTCGGAAATCCATCAATGTAATCCACTATAAAACAAACTCAAAGAAAAAAACACATGATCATCTCACTAGATGCTGAGGAAGCATTTGACAAAATTCAATATCCCTTCATGATAAAAGTCTTGGGAA
Organism: Grammomys surdaster; assembly: GCF_004785775.1. Taxonomy (NCBI): domain Eukaryota; kingdom Metazoa; phylum Chordata; class Mammalia; order Rodentia; family Muridae; genus Grammomys; species Grammomys surdaster. The sequence goes on along the minus strand of NW_021604597.1, from coordinate 16,087,889 downwards.
GATCAGGAATTCAAGGCCCATACCTAAACATAGTAAAAGCAATATACAGCAAACCAGTAGCCAACATCAAACTAAATTAAGAGAAACTTGAAGCAATCCCACTAAGATCAGAGACTAGATGAGGTTGCCCACTCTCTCCCTACCTATTCAATACAGTACTGGAAGTCCTAGCCAGAGCAATTAGACAACAAAAAGAACTTAAAGGGATACAAATAGAAAAGGAAGAAGTCAAAATATCACTATTTGCAGATGATATGATAGTATACTTAAGTGACTCCAAAACTTCCACCAGAGAACTCTTAAACCTGATAAACAACTTCAGCAAAGTAGCTGGTTATAAGATCAACTCAAACAAATCAGTAGCCTTCCTCTACATGAAAAATAAACAGGCTGAGAAAGAAATTAGGGAAATGACACCCTTCACAATAGTCACAAATAATATAAAATACCTTGGTGTGAATCTAGCCAAGCAAGTGAAAGGCCTGTATGACAAGAACTTGAAGTCTCTGAAGAAAGAAAGGGAAGAAGATCTCAGAAGATGGAAAGATCTCCCATGCTCATGGATTGGCAGGATTAATATAATAAAAATGGCCATCTTGCCAAAAGCAATCTACAGATTCAATGCAATCTCCATTAAAATCCCAACCCAATTCTTCACAGAGTTAGAAAGACAAATTCTCAAATTCATTTGAAATAACAAAAAACCCAGGATAACAAAAACTATTCTCAACAATAGAAGAAATTCTTGAGGAATCACCACCCCTGACCTCAAGCTGTACTACAGAGAAATAGTGATAAAAACTGCATGGTATTGGTACAGACACAGGCAGGAAGATCAATGGAATAGAATTGAAGATCCAGAAATGAACCCACACACCTATGGTCACTTGATCTTTGACAAAGGAGCTAAACCATCCAGTGGAAAAAGGACAGCATTTTCAACAAATGGTGCTGGTTCAACTGGAGGACAACATGAAGAATGCAAATTGATCCATTCTCATCTCCTTGTACAAAGCTCAAGTCTAAGTTGATAAAGGACCTTCACATAAAACCAGATACACTGAAACTAATAGAAGAGAAGGTGGGGAAAACCCTCGAATTCTTGGGCACAGGGGAAAAGTTCCTGAACAGAACACCAATGGCTTATGCTCTAAGATCAAGAATTGACAAATGGGACTTTACAAAATTCCAAAGTTTCTGTAAGGCAAAGGACACTGTCAATAGGACAAAACGGCAACCAACAAATTGTGAAAAGATCTTTACCAATCCTATATCTGATAGAGGGCTAATATCCAGTATATACAAAGAACTCAAGAAATTAGACTCCAGACAACCAAATAACTCTAGTAAAAAATGGGGTATAGAGCTTAACAAAGAATTTTCAACTGAGGAAACTCAAATGGCCGAGAAGCACCTAAAGAAATGTTCAATGTCCTTATTCATCAGGGAAATGCAAATCAAAAGAACTCTGAGATTCCACCTCACACCAGTCAGAATGGCTAAGATTAAAAACTCAGGTAATAGTAGATGCTGGTGAGGATGTGGAGAAAGAGGAACACTCCTCCATTGTTGGTGGGAACGCAAGATGGTGCAACCACTTTGGAAATCAGTCTGGCGGTTCCTCAGAAAATTAGACATAGCATTACCTGAGGACCCAGCTATACCAATCCTGGGCATATACCCAGAAGATGCTCTAACATATAACAAGGACATATGCTCCATTATGTTCATAGCAGCCTTATTTATAATAGCCAGAGCTGGAAAGAACCCAGACGTCCTTCAACAGAGGAATGGATACAAAAAATGTGGTACATTTACAGAATGGAGTATTACTCAGCTATTAAAAACAATGAATTCATGGAAATCTTAGGAAAATGGATGAGACTAGAAAATATCATCCTGAGTGAGGTAAGCCAATCACAAAAGAAATACATAGTATGTACTCACTGATTATTGGATATTAGCCCAGAAGCTTGAAATACCCAAGATTCAACTCACAGACCACATGAAGTTCATGAAGAAGGAAGACTATGTGTGGGTGCTTCAGTCCTTCTTAGAAGGAGTTACAAAATACTCAAGGGAGCAAATATGGAGACAAAGTGAGGGACAGAAACTGAAGGAGGGGCCATCTGGAGACCATTCCACCTGGGTATCCATCCCACATGCAGTCACCAAAGGTAGACACTGATGTGGATGTCAGGAAATGCATGCTGACAGGAGCCTGACATAGCTGTGTCCTTAGAGGTCTGCCAGAATTTGACATATTCAGAGGCAGATGCTCACAGCTAACCATTGAACTGATCAAGGAGCTCCCAATGGAGGAGTTAGAGTGAAGACTGTAGGAGCTGAAAGGGTTTTCAGCCCCATGAGAAGAGCAACAATACCAACCAACCAGAGCTCCCAGGGTCTAAATCACCAGCCTGGGAGCTCTTAGTGAGGGATCCATGGCTCCAGCTGTATATGTAAGGGAGGATGGCCCTGTCAGGCATAGGTGGGAGAGGAGATCCTTGGTCCCATGAAGGCTGGATGCCATGTGTGGGGGAATTTGAGAGTGGGGAAGTGGGAATGTGGGGGTAGGTAGGGGCACATCCACAGAGAAGCAGGAGGAGGGGAGATGGGATAGGGGGTTCCTGGGTGGGGGATGGGGGAGCATGGGGTAAGGGGATAATATCTGAAATGTAAATAAAATATACAATAAAAAAAAAAGTATGACTTTGGCCAAAGACAAGGAAATATGCTTCAGACAGGAATCTGACATTAGGCTAGAACAAAGAATTAATTTCAGACAGGAATCTAAATTTTAGACTAGAACAAGGATGTAGGCTTCAGACCTGAAAACGACCTTGGGCTAGGACAGGGAAGTAGGCTCAGATACTTTGGTCATCCTGATAAGCCTTAGAAACAGTGATCACGAGAGTGTTCACATAATTGGGTTTAATGCCTTGCATTTTCTTCTTTGTCTATTTGTGTTTATTGTCTTGCTTGTTCCTTGACTATTTGCATCTATTGTATAGCTAGACCCTCAACCTAGAACTGACCTTAATACAGCATGTAATGAAAATGGTATAAAAGCATAAAGGGGGGGATGGGATAGGAGGTTCTAGGGAGGGGAAATGGGGAAAGGAGATGACATCTGTACTGTAAATAAATAAAATATCCAATAAAACATAAAAAATAAAACAGTACAGGGAAATGTTGTCACTAATCTGGACATTTTCTCACTGCCAGCTAAATTTCAGAGTGCTGAAAGGTACTATGAAAACTTTGGAAGGGGAGTAATAAACAGTCGTACAGATATGTGAACCATATGAACTGTAGTAATGATTAGCAGAGCAAAGTGTTCCCATGGGTGAATAGTGGCAGGAATATTATGGAGGTAACCAACTGCTTTCTGGTTGAATTTAAGACCCACTCCATAGGAGAAAACATACATACCTGGTATGGTAAATCTCGCCGAGAACACATGGCTCAGAACTTAAAGGGGGAGACTTTAGATGAAATGCCCAACAGTAGAAAGAAGGAACTTGTAGAATCCACCTCCAGTAGAAAGACAGAGAATCAAGTGGAGAGATGGAGTTGCCATCCCACAGTCAAAAAACTCTGACCCAGAATTTTTCCTGTCTAAAAGAACTTCAGGGACAAAAACGGAGAAGAGACTGAGGGAAAGGAGGGTCCAGTGACAGGCTCAAATTGGGATCCATCTCAAGGGGAGGCTCCAAGACCTGACACTATTACTGATGCTGTGGAGTGCTTACAGACAGGAGCTTAGCATGGCTGCCCTCAGAGAGGCCCAACAAGTAGCTGACTGAGTCAGATGCAAATACTTACACCCAACCAATAGACAGAAGCCAGGGAACCCTGTGGTTGAATTAAGGAAATACTGGAAAAATCTGGGAAGGAAGGGAATCTCATAGAAAGGCCAGCAGTCTCATCTAACCTGGACTCCTGAGATCTCTCAGACAGTGAGCCACCAGCCAGGCAGCATACACCAGCCGATATGGGGCCTCTGTATACATGCATACAGCAGAGGACTACCTGGTCTGACCTCAGTGAGGGAAGATGCACTTAATCTTCGAGAGATGTAAGACTCCAGGAAGTGGGGAGGCCTGGTAGGGTAGGAGGAAACATCCTCTTGGAGACCAGGGAGGAGAAATGAGATGAGGAATTGTCAGAGGGCAGACCAGGAGGGGGCTAACAACTGGACTGTAAAAAAAATTAAAGATAATTTTTTTAAAAAAAATGAAAGCAGTCTTAAGAAGTAGCCAAATATGTTCATTCATCAGATAAAAGATCTAATAATTATTAATGTCTATAATTAGAATATGGGAATGTATGGCTTTAAAATTAGAAAGGAGATTATTTGTACTGGAAGTCTTGGCCAATGAACCTTGGGCACAAAGACTCAAAATGAGCTATTTTAAATATGCGATACTTTTTTAACAGATAGCTCAACCTGAAAGTTGAAGGCTCCAGCACAGAATTCACATGTCATGCTTTCTCCCAGGAAAGTAATGCTGACATCTCAGGCCCCAGCATCAGATTCCTGGGCTGTGCTTGTATGGCCCCTTGGACTATCAATTATTTGTCAAGTTTGCTAATTTCTACTTCATTCTCACTTGCTTTGAACTATGGCCCTGCTCATTAGAAAAACAAAACACCAGAGCACCTTGAGAAAGGGAAGGAGACCTCTCAAGCTAAGGTATTCAGATGTTATTTGTAGGACTGATAAACATGATTGGGTAAATGACGATTCTTCAGCTTTTAGCTGGACTTGGGGACAATCCTTATTTTATTTCTGTTGCCATGCTAAAATGTTTGACTCAAAAGCAACATGAGGAGGAAAGGATTTATTTATTCAGCTTATAATTCCAGGTCACAGTTTATCACTTAAGAAAGTCAAGACAGAGCTCCAGGCAGGAGCCTGAAGGCAGACCTGACGGCTCTTCCACACAGTATGAGCTCTAACCAAGAAAACTCACCTCCCAGCCAAAGAAGTACAACAGGAACTAGGGGAAATGCTGCTTGTTAACTGACTCGTGGGACAGCTTATACTCAGCTGGCTTTCTTACATAGTTCAGGACCACCTACATAGGGATGATGCTGCCCACAGTGGGCTGGGCCCTCCCTCCTACGTCAATTAACAATCAAGATAACCCTCCCCCCAAGACATGCTGTTGTGCCAATTTAATGTAGGCAATTACCCAGCTGAGGCTCTCCTCCCTGATGACTCTTAAATTGTGTCAAGCATGACAAGGACCAAGCATAGATATGCTATTTCTCCTAACTTGGCAACACTGTAGAGAGCATCTTCATAGCTTTAAGTTGGGTAAGTTTCTTGGTAAAAATGTTCAGCCTCTTCAGTGCTATTTTCAGGTAGTTGGGAAGCACATGCTAGGCCTGTTGCCCTAAATCACTTTCAAGGGCAAGATTTTAAAGGACTTTGCAACTAGAGCACCTTTACTGGCTCCAAAGAACTTCATCGTAATAATCTGCTTTCTGGACCGTGAGAGAATGATTCTCTGGGCTTTCCTACATTCACTGCTTCTAATAACAGCTCTGGGTCACTACAAATACTATTCTGCAAAAGTATAGGGTTTAAATGGCCATGCCCTTAAGACACCACAGACCTTAATTCCAGTTGGAAAACAAGGTGAAAACCAAAATTTTTTTCCTCAAAGCTGCATTTCTCTTTTGGGGAAATGTTCTTGATGTTTTTTGCTAAACTAACCAATAAAATTTACTATCAGATAAGCATCCAGTACAGTCCTTTCATATTTCCTGGCTATTTATTTGTGTAGTATTTTGCCTCAAAGGAAACCACATATTCATATTCTTTCCCTAGTTCTTGCAAAAAGCCTGCAGCACCAAATGGAGCATTTGTATATTAGGAAAAAGAAAAACCCAAACTCATTAAAGAATACTAAATGTTGACTCTAAATTGACATTAATTCTTGGAAAACTGAAATGCTACTGTGAGCACCCGGGGCTCATAAGGGTCAGATGATGGCTGAGATCTAACATCAATTCTAATTATAGTAGACCCAATTGGTCCATGGACCAATGTCGTAGTTATTCTTATTTCTTAATGATTAGGTGAAGCAGAAATACCTATAAGCTGGAAGAATTCTATGGCTTGAGTCCTCTGGAAATTTTCTTTGCCACCAATATAGGAAACATGGGGAATTTCAGAGGTCAAGGATCAGACACCCTACCTTGTCCCCATGAGATTCAGTAATTAGTGTTGAGCAATGAACCATCTGGTAACTATGAGATCTGAGCTTCCTTGTCATGAGCTGAGTACTAGCATTATAAACCAGAGCACTAGATATTATAAACTAAGACCGGGTCAGTGTGAAAGGTAGAAATCATTGCATGATGGTTTCTCAGTACCTGGTGCTTTTCTCCTGTCTCTCAGTTCATGCTGATGCCTTCCTGATACCTGCTAGGAAAATGTTTATTTTCTATAAACGTATCCGAATGTATCCATGGAAGTAAAGACCTCTACTAATCAGAAAGATGAAATACTCCTACTGCACAGTATTAATCAGTGTTCTGCCTTAGTCATGTCCTAAACCTGTTTTAGGGCATGGAGGTGAGAATGAAGACGATAATATAACTTAAATAACATGAAGTTTTCATAAAAACACCCTTGCTAAGTGTACCTAATCTGTCAGTCTCCGAGAGCAACACCTGTCCCATGCACAACACCATTTCCATATGTAAGCACTGCCTTTAACAACAAGGGCAGGAGACAGAGTTGTACTCACTGCAGTAGGTACATATTCAGGATATTAAATTGCCTCTCTACGACTCGATGTTCAGGAAAGGAAGATTTTATTTGAGCACTGCTGTCGGTGGAACTACCAACCGCCCTGTCCATCATCACGGCATTTATTAGTGCTGCTTAGGATCCAGGAATTCATTCTGCAGGGGAAGGGCTGCCCAGCTCATATCTATTAGTGGCTGAGAGGCAGAGTTGCTTATTAAAGACTTAGTTATGATATTATTTGAAATCTTGTTCTCTTAAGTGAACCTCTCTCGTACAAAACTCAGCATATGTTTTTTAACACAAGCTACAATGCAGTGTTACTATTCCCATTTCCAAAAGACACAGACTTAGGAGTCAAGCAAGGAGTCGAAGCAAGAGCAGGCTCTCTTATAATAGGTGACTATTGAAGCTTCCTGCCATGGCTCTCCTGACCTGCTGCTTAGGAGATTCCACTTCCCCTGATGAGGAGATGCTTCCGTAAGGAAACACAACAAAGGTAGAGTTAACTTGAAAGGTGAGATAAAAACTTGACAATTTGTTACATTCCTTTCCTGGGGAGTCAGTTTCTATTTACCCAAGGCTTAAAGGGGGCAGAAGCAGACCAAGTAAATTACTCAAATCTAGCTTGCTGGCTAGTTGTATGTCAATCTGACATAAGCTGTAGTCATCTGAGAGGAGGAAACATCAATTGAGAAAATGCCTTCATAGGATAAGGCTGTAGGCAAGACTGTAGAGGATTTTCTTAATTAGTGATTGATGGGGAAAGGACCAGTCAGTCTATTGTGGGTGGTGCTGCCCTTGGTCTAGTGGTACTGGGTTCTATAAGAAAGCAGACTGAGAAAGTCATAGGGAGCAAGTCAGTAAGCAGCACTTCTCTAAGCTTTTGCACCAGCTCTTGCTTCCAGGTTCCTGCCATGTTTGAGTTCCTATCCTGATTTCCTTCCATGCAATGTTTCCCTCAGCCATTCCTACTGCTTGTGTGACCTCTGGATCTCTTTGAGTCTTGTAAGTTTCATGAATTTCTAAATCTTGTCTGTCAGTGAGTTTTTCCTTACCTCCAGGAGGCTCTTTCATCCAAAGGAAACAGCTATGTGGTGCTGCTTTAGGTAGGCCTACAACAGTGAAGCAGCAGATAAAAAGGGAATATCAGTTGTTCCTTTGGCTACAGAGTTTGTTATTGATTACTAACAAGGAATTAGGTTTCAAAAACTAGGTACAAACAACTACATCTGGAACATGGGATCCTTTAAAGTGCCTCTCAATACTTCCAAGACTAATGATAAAGTTTAATGAAAACTCATAGCAACCAAAGGGAAAAAGCAAGACAATTGAGGATTATGACATCTCAGAAAGGATTGGCTTTCTATAGTACGTGAAGAAGCAGCTGAAATGCTGTCTTGAAGGCAGAAGGAAGATGTCTGACAACCATACTAGAATATACAGGTCCTCAACTGAATCACAACCTTATGGCTCATTGAAAATAAGGCCTGTAATAGCTTTGAATATGTTTTCCTTGCTTGTTCTCATACACGTGCTTAATTTTATATGCTAGCAATTTTCTTCTATCTATGAATTTTTATTTTACATGTATGTATGCATGTATGTATGTATGTATGTATGTATGTACATGAGTTAACCTTATAATGTCATTCATAGGTAATGGAGATGATTAAATTGTCACCTTCATGGGATTGAGAGACACAAAGTACACATCTGTGTATGTCTGCAAGGAACTTCCTGGAAATGATTACATACAGGGATGGGGAGATGACTCTATGGGCAAAGTGCTTGTTGAACAAGCACAAGGATGAAAGTTCAAATCCCCAGAGTGTGAATGAATAATAGCCAGTTGCAGTAGCCACAGGTCTCCTATGGTAAGACAGCAGGCAGTGACAGCAAGAATTCCAGAACCAAATGGACCAGGTGGGAAGTTATAACAGCCATGAGCAACAGGAAACCTCACCTCAAACAAGGGAAAAAGTGAAGACCAACATCCAAAGTAGTTCTCTGAACTCACATAAGAACATGCACATACATATGACACACAGACATGCAGAAAATGGAGAAGGGGTTATACCAATGGGGAATTGACTGATCCATGCTCATTATATAAATAGGAAGTGATGTCCACAGAAGATGAGACTAGCTGAAAGAAGCAGGTCATGAGAGGCTTGCTTCTGAAGTGTGTGTCTTACTCCTGGTACCTTCCTCATAGCTGTCTGCTGCCTGGCAGCATGAGACGGACAGCTCAGGTTTACTACGGGTAAACCGCTCCACCATGGTTTTCTACTGTAGGCCTTAGAACAATGGAGCCAACTGACCATAGACAATAACTCTTAAAACTACAGACCAAAATCAAGTATTTGTCCTTCTGATGAAGACTCTGACTAACACAGTAATGAACTAACTTGTGTCTTTTAAGAGAATTTGACCAACAAGATAGTTACTAATAAATCTGAATGGGGACATGGTGTGCTTCATTTGGAAAATGGGCCGAGATCTGAATTCTTGCTTAGGCTGCGAGGCTAAGCACTGCAAGGGAATATAAATAAAACTTAGAAATATCTCTCTGGGTTCCCTGAGGGACAAGCCTGACTGCATAGGGGTTGATGTCAAAAGTATCCCCTCTCCAGGAAAAAGACATCGGGATGGGTATGGACCTCATGCCTCACTGGACAACAACAGGGGGACCGGAGCCATTACAAGGTCCCCTTCAATTATTGGAGGTCAGGCCTCTAGCCCCGCCTTCGCAAGATTAGAATCGCCACAGTCCTTCTATACTTAGAGAAGGGAGGAGATGTCAGGGGCAGCCCTGCTTACACACTGAAGGCCTAAAATCAGCCATAGGCCTAAAATCATCAATAGGCCTGTCATACATGTATACTAACATCAAGTCTTGGGTCTCTGTGAAACACCATTGAAACAGATGGCTATAAGCTAATGTAAACAGTCAGCTTTTGTGGAAATTTATAAGCCTGAGTAGTCATAGACCTTGTAAATAAGTAGCCTTGGCAGATAATACCAACTTAGATAAGGACAAGCGAGTCATAGGCAGAGTCATAGTGACCTGTCCCCTGAACCTCCATCCAGCCGATACCCTGTTCTGAAAGATATCTGTATTCCCCCTGAACACCCACACTCCAGTGTCATCCCCTTCCCCACATCCTGCCTTTCTGTGTTTATAACCCCTGTGTGAATGAATTACGATTTGAGAAAAAATGAATAAATTATTTTTTTAAAAAAATTCTTCAAATAAATAAATGTCCCATTTAAAAAATAAATAAGTAAATAAATAAATAAATAAATAAAAGGAAAATGGGCAGAGAATTTCTTTACTTGTAGAAAGGACAGCTATATCCTGTTAGGGGTAGATATAGATGTGGGGCTGAAGAGATAGGTCGAAAGCTGAGCTCCACAACACAAATCTATAGATCCCAGTGTTTGCAGGCACTTGAAACAGGCAAACACCAGGAGATCACCAGCCACACAACCTAGACTAATACGTGAGCTCCAAGTTCAGTGAGAGGCTCTGTCTAAAAAAAAAAATATGGTGGAGAGCACAGGAGATAGACACTTGATATCTGACTCTGGTCTCCATATGCAGGTACCCACAAACACATACATACAACACACACAAAGATATTTAGAGTTATTTCACTAAGGTATAGAAGTTCAAGTGTGTAAAAGATTGTATATGAAAGCTACATAGCCAAATGACTGTAGCAATTAGTCACGGATAGCCCCTGAGCAGATCTACTCTTTATTGCTTTCTCTGCGACTCAAAGCTATAAATATTCCTTCTTTGTCAGCTCGATAGTACGTGTGAATTGTCGGTGCTTTAAAGCACACTGTTGGAGAAAAAATACCCCATTCTGGTTGCACTTCTCTTGAGAGTCCTACAGCCCACACGCCTTTGCCAGCATCATTCCTCACACACTTTGTTTCTGCCACACTCTACTCCTACAAAGCATGTGTCCAGCAGCACCTATTAGTGAGCACCCAAAATGAAGCTTCCGTAAGGAATGTATATGCAAAGTGTCTCCTGTAAATGGCTTCCCGGAGCCTCCCATTGGGCAGCTTCAAGGTGAGTGCTAAGGTGCAGCAACTTCCTGTAGATGTTTTCCCTAGCACCACAGAGAAAGGTTTCCAGAAAACTCTGCAAGCATGGTACAAGTCACCTCCATCAACCATAGGCCATGACCATACATACCCTCACTGAAGAGACCTGTATCTCATCTCTGAGACAATAGGGGCCTTTCTTAGTCTTCCTATCTCAGACTTAGAGATGTGGGTGCTTCTTGTTGCTGCTATTTCTATATTTTTCAGAATTCTCTTTACTTCTTATTAGCTCAGTCCAAACCAAGAGTTACAGATAATTCTCCCTTACATTAAAGCTATGCTGTCTAAAGTGCTATGGTTTTGTCTCTGGGTCAAACTCTGTTGCTGCAGCCAAGCAGAAGCATACATCAGAGCTTTTGAGAGTACCCTTTTTAGCATGTTGAGGAATGAAACTAATTTTCAGATATTAAAAAAAAATAGACAAATATCCTGTGAATTGACTATACTTTTGCAAAAAAAAAAAAAAAAGGGAAAGAAAATGTGGTTCATTTACACAATGGAAGACTACTCAGCTATTAAGAACGAGGACATCATGAGTTTTCCCAGCAAATGAACTAGAAAATATCATCCTGAGTGAGGTAACTCAGACACAAAAGGAAACGCATGGTATATACTTACTAATAAATGAATATTGGCCCAAAAAAAGCACATAATACCCAAAACACAACCCATAGGACTTAAGAAGGTTAACATGCCAAAGGAACCAAGTGAGGATGTCTCAATCCCACTTGGAAGGTGGAAGAAAGCAGTCACAGGGGGCAGAGAGAGGGAGAAACCTGGGTGAAAGAGGGGACTAGGAGGGGAAGGGAGAACATGATCAGGTATTGGGGGAAAACAAGACTGAAGCCCTGAGGGCCAGCAGAAAGAACAAAAACAGGCAACCTCCAGAGGTAGGGGGACCCTCTAGAAGGCACCAGAGATCTAGGAGGTGAGAGACTCTCAGGACTCAAAGGGAGGGACCTTAAATGAAGTGTTGTACAGTTTGGAGGGGGAATTTGTGGAGTCCACATTCAGTGGAGGGATAGGACATCAAGTAGAGGGATGGGGTTGTCATCCCACAGTCAAAAACTCTGACCCAGAATTGTTCCCGTCCTGTGGAAAGCTCTTGGATGTTTCTAGAAACTTGACAGGAATTTGATATTGGGCCAGGACAAGGAAGTAGGTTCAGGCAAGAATTTGACTTTGGACTAGAACAAGGAAGTAGGCTGAAGATCTTGATCATCTTGATAAGTCCCTGAATACCATGGGACTTTGTTTATTGCCTTGTTTGTTCCTGGATCTAGAACTGACCTTATTCTTTGCATGTACTTAGGATGGTATAAAATCAGACTGGAAAAAAGTAAACCTACTTCAGCCTCAGCACTGGCTGAAGTCATGTTAGAGTGTTGTCTAATTGTCCTTTTCTTTTCAATCCTTCCTCCCTTGAGACTTTGTTGACTGACTGAGCTGGCTTGGTCACTGTCTGAAGGAGCAGCAGGGACAAAAATGAAGAAAAGCATTAAAGAAAGGAAGTCTAGTGACAGATCCAAACTGGGATCCAGCTCAAGGAGAAGCTGTGCTGTGGTTGCAGACAGGAGCCTAGCATGGCTGTCCTTGGAGAGGCCCAACAAGCAGCTGAAAGATTCAGATGCAGATACTAGCACCCAACCAGTAGACTGAAGCTGGGAACCCCTGTGGTTGAATTGGGGAAAAGCTGGAAGAAGAAGCTGAAGAGGAGGGTGGCCCCATGGGAAGACCAGCAGTCTCAACTGACCTGGACCCCCTATATGGCTGACACTGAGCCAACAACCAGGCAGCATACACCAGGTGATATGAGACACCCCCTCCCCCAACACATATACAACAGAGTGAGAGAAGATACACCTAACCCTGGAGAGACTTGAGGCCCCAGGGAGTGGGGATGTCTGGTGGGGTGAGGGTTGGGGGATGGAGACATCCTCATGGAGAGGTGCGGGTTGGTTATGGAATGGGGAGGGGGGGGGAGGCCAGGAGGGGGATGATATCTGGACTACAAAAAAGGATTAAAGAATAAAAATATTAAATTAAAAAAACCAAAACCACACATTCCCTATTCCTTGAAATGATATTTGGAGATGTACCCTTGGGTAAGAAATTTGGCTTAGATAAGGTACCAAGTATGTCATTAAATTTGCCAGTGACATGAGATTACAGCTCTGATAGGTAGAAGAAGAAACAGAGCAGCCATGTGTTTATGCATCAAAGCTACAGTCACCACTGCCAATTGTCTAGACAGAGGTTGACTATCATGACCCAGCCAATCTAACCAGTTTTAATGAAATCATAAAACTAGCTTTCTGTAAGTTTCAATGAAATGCAATGATTAATAATTCATGATACAAAATGAAAAACTGTGTTTAAAAAATAAACAACACATTTTTAAAGATCAGATTACCTCAATCTACTGAAAATGTGAAAGGTTTACAGTTCTCTTTACAGTTTAGTCTAGTCTATAAAAATAATAAGTACTATTGTATCTTAATAATAAATATTAAACATTTATCAGAGGATATGTTTTGCACTCTCCAAATGATCCAATATTTAAGTTCGAATGATTTGTTCTGTTAAAAAAATTACTTAGTGATATATAGTTTTACTTAGAAGGATGTTTACAGAGATAACTATAACTGCATTGTTATTTTATTTCAGTAAGAGGCAAGACCAACATTTTCATTTCCAATCCATTTATGAATTTCAGTATAGCCCTCCTGATCAAAATATGTAAATTATATATATATATATATATATATATATATATATATATATATATATATATATGTGTGCCATATTGCTCTAAGATTTTGTTACTATAAACAATGGCACTGGATTCTTATTTTTAAGTTCTGAGAAAGAAGTGTCATTTTTTGGTCCATATCCCTGAGTTAAATTTATAAAAGAAGACAAACAAAGAAACTATTTGTTCTCTATGCTCAAATGCATCCCTTCTTGGGATTCTCCTGTTAATAGTGTTCAGCTCAGGACAATAGATTATCATAACTGAACGCACACCTTTATTTTAATTACATTCCACATTTTCCATTTGCCATCTTGTCAGAAGGATGTATGAATCGCAATGAACAATTAGCTCATTGAAAGAAGCCATGCATGAGGCTGAAGGAAGACTAGCAGAGTCTGTCACTCAAGCCAGGGCTGTAATGATCCCAAGCCCCATCTGGTTTAGAATAAGCCACCAAATTACACTAATTAGTCATTTATGAAGAAAGGAGGTGTGCACACATGGTAACCAAGGCCTTCATCTTACAATCACCAGGATCTAGAGGAATAAAGACTCTGGAAAAACATCTGCAGCCACCACACCTTCACACCTCACACTATCCCTGTCACACTCACACTGCCCCTGTCACACCCTCATACAGTTCCTGTCACACCTTCACACTGTCCCTTTCACACCCTCACACTGTCCCTGCCACACACACCCCACTGTCCCTGTCACACCCTCACATTGTCCCTGTCACACCCTCACATTGTCCAGGGCAGTCCTTGAAAGAGAATAGGAGCCATCAGTGTTAGGCACATTAACCTACTCATCAAACAAACAAACAAAATTTCCCATGGCTCTGGTCTCTTCCTTGCTATAAACCACTAATCGATTAAGGGTGTTTGTAATTAGAATATGATTGCCCAGTTTGGGGTGAAATAGAGGTAAGAAAAATATTTTCTTCCATAGGTCTAAGTCCTCATCTAATATATTTTCCCAGAATCATGGGACCGTGTGTATGTATGTGTGTTTATTTTATTCAGATCATGATGGTAAATACATATAACCTTGGCAGTTGGGCACCCATA
>NW_021604597.1:16044622-16073076 GCF_004785775.1 Grammomys surdaster | reverse complement strand
AAGGAAGGAAGGAAGGAAGGAAGGAAGGAAGGAAGGAAAAAAGTGTATCCACCCATCCTAAAATTTAGACAGGGAGATTTTTACCTAAAGACCTGGATACAAAAAGAGTAAATAAAACCCTGTGCTACTTGGGTTTTGGGGAGGGTGGTTGTGGTTGTTGTGGTTGTTGTGGTTATTGTTGTTGTTGCTGTTGTTCATCAACTTGGTACAAGCTAGGTTCATCTGGAAGAGAGACCCTTAACAGATTTTTTTTAAAAAAAAAAAAAAAAGGCTCCCACCAGACTGGCCTATAGGCAAGCCTGTAATGTATTTTCTTTTTCTTCTTTTTTTTTTATTTTTTTGTGGTTATCTTTTGTGTGCTTTTTTTTTAATTGGATGGTTTATTTACATTTCATATGTTATCCCCTTACCCCATTCCCCCTTCACGCCCCGCCCAGGAACCCCCTACCCCATCACCCCTCCTCCTGCTTCTCTACGGGTGTACCCCTACCTACGCCCCTATTCCCACCTCCCCACTTTCAAATTCCCACCCACTGGGACATCCAGCCTTCATGAGACCAAGGATCTCTTCTCCCACCTATGCCTGACAGGGCCATCCTCCCTTACATATACAGCTGGATCCATGGATCCCTCCCTGTGTGAATTAATTACAATTTGAGAAAAAAATAAAATGAATGAATCAGAAAAAAAAAGAATCTTGAGTATTTCAAGTTCTAGCCTAATATCCAATAATCAGTGAGTGAATACCATGTGTGTTCTTTTGTGATTGGCTTACCTCACTCAGGATATTTTCTAGTTCCATCCATTTACCTAAGAAATTCTCTAATTCATCCTTTTTAATAGTTGAGTAATACTCCATTGTGTAAATGTACCATATTTGTATCCATTCCTCTGTCGAAGGACATGTGGGTTCTTTCCAGCTCCTGGCTATTATAAATAAGGCTGCTATGAACATAGTGGAGCATATGTGTTTGTTATATGTTACAGCTTCTTCTGGGTATATGCCCAGGAGTGGTATAGCTGGGTCCTCAGGTAATGCTATGTCTAATTTTCTGAGGAACTGCCAGACTGATTTCAAAAGTGGTTGCACCATCTTGCATTCCCACCAACAATGGAGGAGTGTTCCTCTTTCTCCACATCCTCACCAGCATCTACTATCACCTGAGTTTTTAATCTTAGCCATTCTGACTGGTGTGAGGTGGAATCTCAGAGTTCTTTTGATTTGCATTTCCCTGATGACTAAGGACACTGAACATTTCTTTAGGTGCTTCTCGGCCATTTGAGTTTCCTCAGTTGGGAATTCTTTGTTAAGCTCTATACCCCATTTTTAATAGGGTTATTTGGTTGTCTGGAGTCTAATTTCTTGAGTTCTTTGTATATATTGGATATTAGCCCTCTGTCAGATGTAGGATTGGTAAAGTTCCCAATCTGTTGGTTGCCGTTTTGTCCTATTGACAGTGTCCTTTGCCTTACAGAAACTTTGGAATTTTATAAAGTCCCATTTGTCAATTCTTGATCTTAGAGCATAAGCCATTGGTGTTCTGTTCAGGAACTTTTCCCCTGTGCCCAAGTATTCAAGGTTCTTCCCCACCTTCTCTTCTATTAGTTTCAGTGTATCTGGTTTTATGTGGAGGTCCTTTATCCACTTAGACTTTAGCTTTGTACAAGGAGATAAGAACAGATCGATTTGCATTCTTCTACATGTTGTCCTCCAGTTGAACTAGCACCATTTGTTGAAAATGCTGTCCTTTTTCCACTGGATGGTTTTAGCTCCTTTGTCAAAGATCAAGTGACCATAGGTGTATGGGTTCATTTCTGAATCTTCAATTCTATTCCATTGATCTTCCTGCCTGTCTTTGTACTAATACCATGCAGTTTTACCACTATTGCTCTGTAGTACAACTTGAGGTCAGGGGTGTTTGATTCCTCAAGAAGTTCTTCTATTGTTGAGAATAGTTTTTGCTATCCTGGGTTTTTTGTTATTCCAAATGAATTTGAGAATTTCCTTTTCTAACTCTGTGAGGAATTGAGTTGGGATTTTAATGGAGATTGCATTGAATCTGTAGATTGCTTTTGGCAAGATGGCCATTTTTATTATATTAATCCTGCCAATCCATGAGCATGGGAGATCTTTCCATCTTCTGAGATCTTCTTCCCTTTCTTTCTTCAGAGACTTCAAGTTCTTGTCATACAGGCCTTTCACTTGCTTGGCTAGATTCACACCAAGGTATTTTATATTATTTGTGACTATTGTGAAGGGTGTCATTTCCCTAATTTCTTTCTCAGCCTGTTTATTTTTCATGTAGAGGAAGGCTACTGATTTGTTTGAGTTGATCTTATAACCAGCTACTTTGCTGAAGTTGTTTATCAGGTTTAAGAGTTCTCTGGTGGAAGTTTTGGAGTCACTTAAGTATACTATCATATCATCTGCAAATAGTGATATTTTGACTTCTTCCTTTTCTATTTGTATCCCTTTGACTTCTTTTTGTTGTCTAATTGCTCTGGTTAGGACTTCCAGTACTGTATTGAATAGGTAGAAGAGAGAGTGGGCAACCTCATCTAGTCCCTGATCTTAGTGGGATTGCTTCAACTTTCTCTTAATTTAGTTTGATGTTGGTTACTGGTTTGCTGTATATTGCTTTTACTATGTTTAGGTATGGGCCTTGAATTCCTGATATTTCCAAGACTTTTATCATGAAGGGATGTTGAATTTTGTCAAATGCTTTCTCAACATCTAGTGAGATGATCATGTGTTTTTTTCTTTGAGTTTGTTATATAGTGGATTACACTGATTGATTTCTGAATATTGAATCATCCCTGCATTCCTGGGTTTAAAACCTACTTGAGCATGATGGATGATTGTTTTGATGTGTTCTTAGATTTGGTTTGCTGGATTCCTTCATTGTGTTTTCTTGCCGTTCTTTAAGAGATTTTTTGTTTCCTCTTTAAGGTCTTCTACCCGTTTACTTGTGCTCTCCTGTACTTCTTTAAGGGAGTTACTTATGTCTTTCTTAAAATCCTCTATCATCATCATAAGAAGTGATTTTAATTCTGAATCCTGCTTTTCTGGTGTGATGGGGTGTCCAGGACTTGCTATGGTGGGAGAACTGGGTTCTGAGGATGCCAAGTAACTTTGGTTTCTGTTGCTTATGTTCTTGCACTTGCCTTTCACCATCTGGTTAACTCTAGTGTTACCTACACTCACTGTGTCTGACTGGAGTCTGTCTTTCCAGTTATCTTGCTTGTGTCAGAACTCCTCAGAGTTCAGATGTCTCTGTGGTCTTGTGATCCTAAGCTCCTGGGTAGAAGAACTCCTGGGATTCAGGCCGCCTCTGGGATCTGGAAATCCTGCTGCTCTGAGTGCAGTGGTTCCTCTAGGATGGCTCAGGATATGATGTCTCCACAAGAGCAAACCAGCTAGGTGTCTGCTGCTCTGAGTGCAGTGGCTCCTCTAAGATGGCTCAGGATTCAGTATCTCCACAGGAGCAGACCAGCCATGTGTCTGCCCCAGACAAAAGAACCAGGCGGGGGTGGAAGGGAAGTGGAATTCCTAGGGATGGGTTTTAGGTGGCTGATGGGTCCTGAGTGCTCCTGGCTCCCAGTTGTAACTCTGGGGCGTAGGGAGTGGGATGGGGTTCTTAGCCACTGCTCTGAATGCAGTGGCTCCTCTAGGATGGCTCAGGATTCAGTATCTCCACAGGAGCAGACAAGGATGTGTCTGTCCCAGCCAAAAGCATGTATTTTCTTTATTAATGGTTGATGTGGGAAGGGTCAAGCCCATTGTATGTGGTGTTATTCCTAGCAGGTGGTCCTGGGTTATATAAGAGAGTAGCCTGGGCAAACCATCCCCATTGGTTTCTGCTTCAGTTCCTGCCTTTAGGTTCCTGCTTTGAGTTCCTACCCTTACTTCCCTTCATGATGTACTAGAACTATGAGTTAACTAAACACCTTCTTCCACAAGTTGATTTTCAACATGGTGCCTTTATCACAGCAATAGAAATCAAACTTAAGGTATCACCTAAAGAGGCATTTGAAGAAGAGCAAAATCTTTCCTACTGAAAGCGTTTGAGATGTCACTTTGTCAATGTGACACAATCTAGAATCACCTGAGTAGGGTGTCTTAATGATGTATTACCTAGATCAGTTAGCTAGTAGACATGACTGTGGTGGATAGTCTTGACTGTTAATTGGTATAGAAAAACCAGTCCCACTATGGATGACACCATTCCCTAGGTGAAAATCTTCATCTATATAAGAAAGGAGAAAATTCACTAAGACTAGGTAGCATGCCTATATTCATCTCTTTCTTCAGGACTGTAGAAGTGATATGACCAGCCATTTCAAATTGCTGATGCCTTGACTTCTTTGCTGTACTAGAGCTGGAATTGTGAGATAAAATCAGTCTCTTTCTCCCCTCAGTTGCTTTTGTCATGGTATTTTATCACAGCAACAGAAATGAAACTAGCATGCCTTCTTCCATAAACCTTCTGGGTTCCATTAATCACATCATTGTTTCTTTCTTTGTTTGTCAACCCTGATAGTTTATGATGGGATTGTGTGTATGTAATATAGGAGAAAGTGTGTTAGAGTAAAGCTTCTCTGTGGTTTTGTTCATACAACATTTGAAATTCTACTGGGTTTGGTTTGGAAATTTACATGTTGGTTAAGTTTGGATTTGTTCCCAAATGATACAGCCCCTGTAACAGAAAGTTTGTGTTTGGAACCAACTTTATGAGTTTGAGCTTCAGTGAAGTGGTTAATGAGAACACTTAACAGTTGTTTTTAAATTATCTGAAAATGAAAAGTATCATCAGGTAAGATCTGCATCAGGCAAGGTCTCAGGAAGAAAGAGATGCTCTCTTGGTTAGTAAAAGAAGGCTAGAGATGTTCCTACTGTTTAGAAAATATGGTAGCTAAGAAAGTCAGAGACCAGGCCAAATTTGCCAAGTTGGAATTTTCATTGGTGCTGCTTCATTGAAGTTCAAGAGATGTTGGACACAGACAGGCACACACACACAGAGACAGGGAGAGAGAGAGAGAGAGAGGAGAGAGAGAGAGAGAGAGAGAGAGAGAGAGAGAGAGAGAGAGAGAGAGAGAGACTGACTTTAACAGAATCCAAACAAAAGAAAAGATAATAAGGAAGCTTCATCATGAACAGGAAAGGTTATGTCCTTCTTTATTTGGAATTATGTATGTATGCATGTGTGTGATTGTGTGTGTGTGTGTGTGTGTGTGTGTGTGTGAGAGAGAGAGAGAGAGACAGAGAGAGAATGTGTGTGTGTATGTAAGTGTGTGTGTGTGTGTTTGCGTGTGACAGAGAGAGAGAGAGAGAATGTGTGTGTGTGTGTGTGTGTGTGTGTGTGTGTGTGTGTGTGTGTGTGTTTGATACACATTGACGTGATCCATGTGTGGTGTGTGCAGTATGTGTGCAGTCATAAGAGATATCTTCCTTTATGACTCTGTGCTGTGTTTTCTGAGCAGGGTCTTTCCCTGAGTCCTGAGTTTGTAGTGTGCTGCCTCAGGTAGGCTGGCTGGCCAGAAAGCCCTGAGATCTGCCTGTTTCCATTCTTAGTGCTGGGGTTACAAGACACAGGCCACCAAGCCCAGCATTTAGGTGAGTGCCGAGAATCGGAACTCAGGAAGCACTTTACCCACTGAACCCTCTCCTTAGCCCCATCAACCATATTTTTGAGTCCCATTCAACTGTTTCTACCTTCTGAAGCCTTTACAGATGCACTTAATCATCACAATTAACTGGTTTCTCCTCTAGCTGTACTGTATGCCACACTATCGCAGGGCTTATGTTCATGTAACCCTGATTTTATTTAATAATGGCTTCAAAGGGCAAGAGTCATGATGCTGGCAATTCGCATATGCCAGAGAGAAGCCATAAAGTGTTTCCCTTAAATGAAAAGGTGAAAGTTCTTAACCGGCAGGGGAAAATATGCTGATGTTGTAAAAAGTCTGCAGTGAGAATGAATTTTCTCTCTGTGAAATTATGAAGAAGAAAAAAGAAAGTCATGCTAGATTTGCCATGACACATCATACTGCAAAGGTTATGGCCGTGGCCCATTATAAGTTAATTAACGTGAACAATACGTAAGTCATAGAGTACAATATGACTTGCAGCTTCAGGCATCCTCAGGAGGTATTGGAATGTTTCCTCCATAGTTGGAGGCACCCATAGCCTCTTTTGCAACCTCAGATCCCTTTCCTGTCAGTGTTAACTCAAGGAGGGACAATACAGAGATCAATTGTTAGAACAGGTTACTGGAAATTTTGGAATGATTTTTTCAAAAATAAATAATAAATATTAGAGGATGCATTTGGCTTCTCCCTCACTTAAACATTACACAATGTATATATGTATCAACACATCACATGGTACTCCAAAAATGTGTACTTTGTAAATAGTTTATGACTTGGTTAAATAGATTTAAATTACAATTGTACACAAGAAGTTACTTATTAAAATGGGTTGTAGCCACTCGACTCCAGGCAACAGTGAAACCAGGTTGGATCTCTATGAAGGGTCCATGTCCACCGGGATACTGTACAGTTCCTCCAGCTTATCCTCTATTGTTGTTCTTGTTCTTCTTTGTTCATTAATTCTCATTTTCATACTCTGAAAAATGCCTTCTAATTTCACTCTAGGACCCAGAGGAACAAGCACACCAAAGGGTTCTTCACTAGAGTAGGAAGTCTGAACTCCAACTTTTTTCTTCTGTCACATCCTCTCCTTGTCATGTGCTAAAACTGACTACACATGCACGTGTGTGCACACATGCACGCACAGACACACACACACACACTTTACACTTCAGCATAATCCCTCCTACACCTCTTAACAAAATATTCTCGTTTAACCTAAATAATAGATAACTAAGCAGGACTCTCAGTGGAGGGGGAAATGACAGCAACCCACTACAAAACCTTTGACCCAAAATGTGTTCTGCCTACAAGATATTCAGGACAAATGTGGAACAGAAACAGAAGGAATGGACAACCAGTGACTGGCCCAAATTGAGACCCATCCTATTGACAAGAACCAATCCTTAACATTATTAATAATACTCTAGTATGCTTGCAGAGAGGAGCCTAACATAATCATTCTCTGAGAGGCTCCACCCAGCAGCCTGTGAAAACTGATGAGGGACCCACACCCAAACATTAGATGAATCTCAGGGAGTCTTATGGAAGGACTAGGGAATCTAAAGAGGATAGAGATCCCACAAGAAGACTAACAGAGTCAACTAACCTGGACCCTTGGGGGCTCCCAGAGACTGAACCACCAACCAAAGAGCAATCATGGGCTGGACCTAGGCCCCACACACATATGTAGCGGAAGTGGAGCTTGGTCTTCATGCTAGTCTCCCAACAATTGGAGCAGGGGCTATCCCTGAATCTGTTACCTGACTGTGGATCTTGTTCCCCTAACTGGGCTTCTTTCTCTGGCCTCAGTGAGAGAGGATGTACCTACTCTTGCAGTGACTTGATGTGCCAGGGGAGGGTAATACCCAGGGGTGGTAGGGCTCTTCCTTCTCAGAAGAGAAGGGGAGGGGTAATGGGTATAGGATGGGGGTGTTACTGGGAGGAAAGGAGAGCTGCTATTGCTAAAGTGAATAAATAAATCAATTAACTAAAAAAAGACTAGATACCAGTGTGGGATCGGCTCTCAATACTAGATTTTTATTACAGAAAGGAAGAAACATCCTCCAATTCAACTGTTCAGTCCTTATTCCCCTCAATAAACTCTGATCCTGTCTCTGGACTTTCATGTTTTGTTAGACTTCCTTGGTATAAAAAAACCAAGCTCTCATTTCTGGTACCAAGACTTAACCATTCTGAAACCTGTTACCCACCTCTGTCTCTTTCAAGACCATAGAAGCTGACAGTAGAAATCATCTTCTGCCTCCAAAAACCTTCCTTCCACACCCTTCTCCAAGAACAGAGAGAGAATCCACAAAGGATACAATGAAGATTCTTTGATGTCATTTGGGATTAACAACTTTCAAACAGTATCAAGCCTTAAGCTGATTGCCACATGGGGTTTGACAATTGGAGCAGAACAGATCTAACCTCTCTGAAGCATCAGAATGCTCTCTCACCAGAAGAAATTCAGCTCTAAGAAGTGCTTCAGTCCCAAAATTCTCAGAGGCCTTCAGGGTACCAATCAAGAGCAGTCCCCTGCAGACCAAGGCTGCAAGTGGTCATGTGGGGACTGGCAAGTTCAGCAGGAGTCCTGACTCTAGCAAGTTATAAAAATCATAACCCCAGGTCTCTGGTGTAGCAGGTCTTAGAAGCCAAAAGCACCTTCAAGAAAGAATTTCCCTGTATAGCTCAGCCTTTACAGTCTTGAAGGCTGAGAGACTAGCTCTCAATATTAGATTTAAGTCAGTCTGTCTAGATCCTAGAGGCTTGTTTGAGTGATCTTCTTACCCAAGGCAGAAGTATCAGGTATATGGAGCCTCTAACAAGTCTTATCTTGCAGGTCTTGAAGGTATTCCCCTCGAAGAACAAGCTGGCTAGGAGCCTGTCCTAAAGCTCACTTCTCCCTCTCCTGTGCTCCTGCAGTCACTCTGACTCTTCAGTCCTGTGTTGCATGAATTTATAGAGGTACCTCGGTGGCAACTGGGGCCCAGCTGGCTGATTGTGTATATGCAAATTAAGTGAAAAGATAAAATTAGTCAAGGAAAAGCTGTCAAACCTGGTAGGGAAGGGGAAGAACCCTGAGCTAGCCAAAGATTTCCAGACGTTGACAACCAGATCCACAAGAATCTATATCTCTGTGGAGGCAGGGATAGATTCTGTCTGTTTCTGATTGCTGCCAAGACCTTTGCAGGTAGCTACTGGGACTCATTGCTTCACTTGGTCTGGAATTTTGTTGCTATTGGTATTGTTTGTCTTGTTGTGTTGTTTGTCCTTCCTGTAGGCACTGCTACTGCAGTAACAGCCACTTGCAGCCTCCTGTCTCCAGCCCCTTGCCCTCCCAGGCTTGAGCTGCCAGCTGTGAGAAAGTTGCAGATGAGGCTGGGCAGCAGCCACCTATCCCTGACATCATGAGGTCTCCTTTCCTTTCTGATCTTGAACTGTCTTCTTACCACAGATCAGCTTTTACCCTCCAGACAGTTGCCCCAGTCCTAGCCTGGCTTTCCTCACTCATTTTTGTTGCCCTACTACCTACATGAGATTAGACAAGGACACTGAGAGGAAGAAATACCCCATACAAGGCTACAGCCCTTGCCTAACACTTGCCTCTTTCAAGGAATCCCAATCCTCTATTCTGCAGGCCTCTTCCAGTGGCTACCATTGTCACCCATCTAGACTGGTTCAGTCTAGCTTTGGTTCAGTTCCCAGGAGAAAGCCTTTTGAGAGCTACATAGAAATGTGATGAAGAGTATTTGAGACAAGCAGAGCCTCATCTCAACCATCACAGCTCAGCATTCAGCACTCAACAGGCATCCCCTACCCAATGAGCTAAAAGCACCATTGTGGAGTACATCTTCCTCATATATAGAGTTCTTATCACTAGCTAGTGTGAATACCATATATTTTCACATAACATAAATATGATTATTTTTCTTGCTTTTTTGTCCATATCCCACTTTGCTAAGATCCTAATTTCATGTAAAGACAAATTTGGGGATTTTTTTTAACTTACTGACATTTTTTAATTGAGAAGAATATCTAACATGTAGTACACTTGGTAGCTAAATGAATCAAACATTAGATGAATGAATGAATACAGTCCCACTAAGAAATCTTATTTCCTGTAAGTTTATGGAAGCCCAGTTAAGGTCTTTTGTTTCAAGCAGAAAAACCACTTCTGGGTTGATTTGGAAGGCGAATCATTTGGAAAGTGTAGTAGGCCCTCATAATGACCAAAGGAAAGCAGACTTGGGAAACAGAAAAGCAGATTGATAAGCACAGTCTGGTAAGGCTAGAAGTGAGAGATTCCATATCTTTCTAGTGTCTTCACTGCTCAGTCCTTAGACAGGGGAGGGTGAAATCAGACCAGAGACTCTCAGAAAGGAACTTTTTCCTCAAGGAATTGTTAAGACAGAGAAATTAATCCTCAGCAACTAAATAGCTAATTCTCCAATGGACTGATCAAGCAATTAGCTTGGATTTAGTGACTTCTATTCCCTCACCAAGTCTTAAACTGCTTTCCCTCCTAGAAGAGAATTTTAATGTATTTTCTTCTGCAACTGCATGCTTAGATAAGCAAAACCAAATTGTATTAGAAACTTATTAAGCACACTGTAGAATGATGTTTTAAATACAGTTCCAATAAACTTTAGGAGTCAATACTATAAAGACTTGAAATATATTGACTCATTAAAAAAACACTCATACTTAAACCTTTCTCAGGGGCCAATCACAACTTTAGGTTCCACTGATTCATAACCTTGGCCATTGGGGCCTAACCACTTCATCTTATAATCAACATCAATCACCAATTTTTATTACAACGTTTTGCAAGCTGAGCAAAAATATATATACATATTTCTCTTGAGGACAAATTAGGCACCCCAAAGTGACTCTTGCAAATAAATACTGTGGGCCATAACTCCCTGCACTACAGCTGACTCACAGAAAATCATCCTATAAGTGCCACAGAAACTAAAGGCGATTTTATAATATAAAAAAATAAAAGAAATATCCAAAGCAATCCATACACCATAATGGCTATCTGGTGACTGGGTAAAGATTTTTAGTGGCTCAATGACAACATGTACTTTCATTTATGCTTCCAATGGTTGTCATCCAAAGATATTAAGTGTGTTCAAATATCCTTCAGGACAGACCATAACTCACCATTAAGATGATGCAAGGCCCTATTAGGTTGACAGGGAGAATACCCCACTGGTTCAAGGTGCTCATCCTTGAGCTGGCACTCAGTAGTGAGAAAGCAATGCCCAAACAGAAGACACTGTGCAGGATGGCTAATTGCCAGCTACACCACCAATAAATCAGCTGACCCATTAATATGTAATGGGCCTCAATTTACTGTTAATTCAGATACTCCTAGAAAACCCAGGGAGCTCTTTAAAGGTAACTGCAGTAATAATTCCCCTTTATGTAAGTCAAATAAAATTATCATCTAATCCTGGAGTTGTGCCCTGTAGAAATAATTATAACAATAAATTATTTAAGCATTTTCAGTGCAGACGACAGAATTTTGGATTCCTGGGTTCATGACTGCATCCTGGCTTTTAGCGCACTATCCATGGCTCATTGTTTCTGTCTTCCTGTGTTTCTGTTGAAAAAATTAGAAGATCCACAGTAGTCCATGAGTAATACATACATATGAAGTTAACACTTTTAACTGCATACATTATGCTTCCTTTTGCAATAGCTATGTGTATGAAGAGCACATTTTTTTTCTACTTTCAATGAGAAAGCAATAACATCATGTTCACTAAGGAATCTAAAAGTTCATGGTTAATTGTCGAGTGGGAGATAATTTTCTCCTCTAGAATTTTTTCTCTTTTTTCCCTCCAACTGTCTGGGAGAGATAATGAAATAGTCTCTTCCCCAGGACTAAGCTACTATGGACTATTTTGACGTAGGTCACTAGAAAGAATGCTTGTGTCTCCATGGTGTCTTCATGTCATCCTTCTCTTGTATCACGTTCCTGAGACTTTATCTCAAGCAAGAGGCTTCAGTGCCAACACTTTAAAGTATTCTGGCTCCTATCCCCAGGTTGTTGAGAGGGAAAAAATGAGATAATATACACAATAGCACTCTACAGAACAGTAAAACCCTGCACACATGCTGGACATGTGTAAGAAATTATTAATACAATTTAGGAATGACAATATTATCACTTAAACTCTCCATAAAAATAGTCCTTCGTGGTCTATTAATCCAAGCCCTGTCTGCAGTCTGGTATTTATACATGCAGCATGCACTCAGAGAGCTATTCTAAACCAAATGTACACATTTTAAAAAATATAATAACTTCCAAATTACAAATAATCTTTGAATGCCACTATAACTACTAGAATGGGTAGACATATCCAAATAGCCACAAAAGCTTTAGAACAAATATGATTAACAGTGTTATACAGTGTTAGTCTTTAAAGGACCAAACTGATGCACACAATAGGTTGATATACCAGATTCTATTTCCCTCTAACAAGTCCAATAGGAATCCCTCCTCCAGCCCCTTTTTCCTCACATCTGAATGTTAGAAAATAGCTCCACCTTCCCCTACCTATATGAACCACACGGATGATTCAATGAACTTAGTTTCTGAAAAGAAACAGGACGCCAGTAATAAAAATTTCTACCACACATACTGCAAGGGTTCCTGTTGGTTTATGTTTCTTTTGTGCATAGGCTTATCACAATGAACACATTTAATTTCTTCTCAGGTCTTCAGTACTTGAAATCAATTTTTCTTCAAAAAAAGGACCAGGTCATTAAATAACTATCTTATGATGTGCATAATTTTGCTTGAGTTGGAATTTCTCAAACCACTACACATATAAAATTAAACAGTTGAATTAGTGTTACAACTTTAAACTCATTTCCAAGACATGAAAACTATATTCCAATTGTCTCTGAGACCAATCAAGTTAACATTGCAAATGAGAGAAACTTTATAGTCACAAGGCAGTTTCTACTGTGAGCTCTCAGAGATGGAAGCTTTCAGCCAACTGTAAGTTTTGATTTGCCACAAAGCCAAATGAAGGGTGCAATTTCTCAGCCTTGGGGAAGAATCAGCAGAGACTGGTCCTCAAAGGGCACAGTTTTCACATGCAGCCTCCCTATAGTAGCCAACAGACCAACTCTGCCCATGAACATAAAACTTTAGGAAGGGGCTGGAAAGATGGCTCAGAGGTTAAGAGCACTGACTGCACTTCTGGAAGACCCAGGTTCAATTCCCAGCACTCACATGGCAATTCACAATTATCGTCAAAACTCCAGTCCATCTACAACCCTCTTCTGGCTTCTGTGAGCTCTGTATATATGTTGTGTACAGTCGTACATTCAGGCAAACATTCACACACATAAAATAATAAAAATTATAAACTCAAAAGAATATTTTAAAGCCGAAGAAGTCTCAACATATTGACAGTTGTGTTCATCTGCAGATGTTGGCAAACCATCCCTCTGTCTCCCCACTCAATGGTTTGCCATGGCTGTTTGTAATATACATCACATATTTACAGGACTGAGTCAAGAAAGCTAATCAGAGACATGCAAAGTTGGGTAATGAATATAAAAACACAAGTATAAGGAACACATCCAGTGTTCTACTGTACAGGGAGGTGACTACAGTTCACAAAAGCCTATGAGAAAGGAAGCACTCGAAGATTCAAAGACTCCAAAGATAAAGAAGTAATAAACAGCGTGAGCCATTATTCTAATTTGATAGATAGATATTCTCTATATATTTATGGATATACATTATAAGCCATAAATTTTTACAACTATTATATGTTAATCAAGAATTTTTTCATGTTTAAGGCAAAGGGAATGTTATCTATCTTGATTTGATCACTACATGTTTTATACATCCACACAAATATGAACTATCATCCTGTATAATTATAATATCTTATAAGAATATTATTAAGATGATAATTTTAACTTAAAAATAAGTAAGACTTACATGGTGCATAATCCTTCTATCAGATCAGAAAGACCCAAAGACACAGGGTGGTTTCATGACATTCCACAATAACTTCAAACAAAACTCGTGGTTACACCATAAGGCCGGGGATTTTGCTGTGTAATTGCATCTCCTCGTGACATCATAAGCTACACCCATAAAGTCTCACCAACACAACCACCCAAGCCTGAGTGAACAAGGACACCAATGGACATGCAAACCACACAGGGAAAGACCATGAGGCCTCAACCCTCTACAAAGAACTACAGTCAACTGAGTAAACTCCTGAGAGTTGGAGGGGTCATCCTCCCCACAGAAGAGCAAATCAATTGGTTGCCCAGTGCCAAATGGTCATCCCTAAAAACACACATACATATATGGACTCAAAAGGTTATATTCGAGAATATACTTATATATACAAATACACATATGCATGTAATAACAACCGGTGAAAGAAGAAAAATACTAGTAGCTACATACTTATTTTCATGGGTGTTCAAAAAAATGACTAGTATATCAAACCAATATCTTCTATTACTTAAAATATGACCAATTTTTTAACATGTGTCCATTAAAATTAGAATTGAAAATGTCAAGAATAGGGGCTAGAGAGCTGGCTCAGTCGTTAAGAACACTTGCTGGTTTTATGAAGGGTCCAAGTTTGATTCCTAGCACCCACATTAGACCTCCTCTAACTGCAGCTCCAGGGGATCTAACACCTTCTTCTGGTGTCCATGGGCACCAGCACACATGTGCACATACACTTAGACACACATATGCATAAATAAAAACATAATAAAGCTTTTTAAATGTAAGGAATATAATTATACAAATGTATATACAAATAATAAAAATGATAATGATTTGCAAGTTTCTGACTATTTACAAATGCTAATGCCTGTTGTCACTAAAAATGTGTATTCTAAAAAAACGAAAACAAAGAAACAAAAAAAATGTGTATTTTTACTATTTAGTTCAGGTTGCAGAAAAATATAATTGAGAAATTCTTTAGTCTGAATGGGCTGAGTATTTTTCCTCTTTGGCATCTGTTTCAGAGACAGGGTGAGCATAACTGTTAGCCACGAGACTCTTGGGTGCTAAGCTATACCTGTAGGAACTGTCAGGCAGAGAGAAACAGTCGGGCTTCAAATTGTGGCCTCGTGGCATGCAGTAGCGTGAGTTTAATTTTTTAAATGAACACTACAGGCACTTGATTGCCTGATAGGCTTAGGGACAATGAAGCTTTGGGTAGGTGCTCTGTGCCTCTTGTTGGGTATATCTGCAAAACAAGGGCAAATAACACATGCTGCATTCTGTAGAAGGTAAAGGTATGATTTATATGATGGCACTTAAAAATAACTATGAAACAACTGTACTGTAATTGTAGCTATTAGTATGCAGAAGGCCCACAATTCCATGACAGTAGAAACAGTCCCCATTACTGCACTGCTCCTAATTTTAGAGCGCAATCAAGCTCATTTACAGGGCTTTAGGAGCAGGCGTACCAGTCTCCCTTTTCAGATACTACCGCTTATGGTGAGTCTGCCTCATACCCCTTACTCCTCCCCACAGGAGATTAGAGTGTCTGGATATCAAATGCCAAGCAAAACATCTTTGACAAGCCCAACCAATACTACAGAATAACGGCTGCTTGTACCACCCAAGGTCAGCTGCCGGGATGCCATTACAATCAGCCCATGGGCAACAACAGAACAGACCACAAGGATGAAAGCTGGAGGCAGCCATGTGAGCAGAGCTGTCAGTGGGAGCACCTGAATTGCACCCAGCCCCACACATCAGTGTCTGTGCAGCAATCCTACACAGCAGTACTGAGTGAAGCAGGCATGGGTGGCTCATGTCTGTAATCCTAGAACTCAGAAGCCTGACACACAAAGATTTCTGTGAATGTGAGATCAGCTCAAGCTACACAGTGAGACCTTGTCTCAAAAAAGGAAAAGCAATTTAAAAAAAAAAAAAAAAAGCATAGCAACATGATACCCAGAATGTGAGCTATCAAGAAGAAGAGGAGTTAGAGTCTTGCAAAGGTGTCTGTGATTGTCCTCAGCTCATCTCTCTGATGGTGCCTTTGCTCCTCTGGCTCCTCACTAAGCATTATCAGCTTTGTGGGATATCAGCAAAGTGTACAAGAGGAGGGCTCAGTATTATAAAGCAAGGATGATGCCGTGTGGCATGACCTGTCTGCTCAGAAGTAACCATAGGAATAGCAGCCAAAAGAAGTGACCAGATAGTAACAAAGGAAGCTGGAAGGCCAACTTCTCCAAAACCCCTATTCCTGACAAGCAGTAGTTTCACAAACAGTCAGCTAATCAGCTCCCTCCGTCAATCCACAGACTACTTGGTTTGGTGTGATTTAGTTTAGCAAATACTTCCTATCACCTGCCCATGCCAGATCTGAGAATACTGGCACTAATAAGATATTTAAAGTGCCAGATGTTTGGGTGCTGAGCAATGAATGTCCTACTGCTGTGTAGGGGGATAGGGTCCTGGTTACACAACATGTTTTAGA
Source organism: Grammomys surdaster (assembly GCF_004785775.1). NCBI lineage: Eukaryota > Metazoa > Chordata > Mammalia > Rodentia > Muridae > Grammomys > Grammomys surdaster. The sequence goes on along the minus strand of NW_021604597.1, from coordinate 16,056,925 downwards.
AAGGAGGCAAAGCCACCAGCAATGGAGGAGTGTTCTTCTTTCCCCACATCCCCACCAGCATGTGCTGTCACCTGAGTTTTTGATCTTAGCCATTTTGATTGGTGTCAGCTGGAATCTCAGGGTCACTTTGATTTGCATTTCCCTGATAACTAAGGACTTTGAACATTTTTTTAAGTGCTTCTCAGCCGTTTGAGATTTCTCTGTTATGAATTCTTGGTTTAGTTCTGTACCCCATTTTTTGATTGGGTTGTTTGGTTTTTGGAGGTTAGCTTCTTGAGTTCTTTATATATTTTCAATACATCTCTATTGGATGTGGGGTTTGTGAACATTTTTTCCCAATCTGTAAGTTGCTGATTTGTCCTGTTGACTACATCCTTTGCCTTACATAAGTTTTTCACTTTCATGAGGTCCCATTTATCAATTCTTGATCTTAGAGTGTGAGCCATTGGAATTCTGTTTAGGAAATTTCCCCTGTGCCACAGAGTTCAACGCTCTTTCCCACTTTCTCCTCTATTAGATTCAGTGTATCTGGTTTTATTTTGAGGACTTTGATCCACTTGGACTTGAGCTTCATTGATGGTGGGATTACAAACTGGTACAACCACTCTGGAAATCAATCTGGAGGTTCCTCAGAAAATTGGAAATAGATCTACCTAAAGACCCAGCTATACCACTCTGGAGCATATACCCAAAACATGCCCCACCATGCCACAGGGGCACATGCTCCACTATGTTCATAGCAGCCTTATTTGTGATAGCCAGAAGCTGGAGACAATCCAGATGTCCCACGACAGAAGAATGGATACAGAAAATGTGGTTTATTTACTCAATAGAATATTATTCAGCTACTAAGAATGAGGACATCCTGAGTTTTGCAGGCAAATGGATGGAACTAGAAAATATATTCCTGTGTGAGGTAACTCAGACACAAAAGAACATGCATGGTATGTACTCACTAATAAATAGATATTAGCCCAAAAAAGTACAGAATACCCAGGATACAATCCATAGAATGCAAGGTTAACAACCTGAAAGGCCCAAGTGTGGATGCTTCAGTCCCTCTTGGGAGGGAAAAGAAAGTAATCACAGCGGGCAGAGGGAGAGAGAACCTGGGTGAGAGAGGAGAGGAGAAAGGGGGAACATGATCAGGTTTGGGGGGAAGAAACAGGAATGAAGTTCTGAGGGCCAGCAGAATGATGAAAATATGCAACATTGGGAGGTGAGAGACAGACCCTCTGGAATGTACCAGAGACTAGAGGTGAGAGACTATTAGGACTCAAAGGGAAAGAACTTAGATGAAATACCCAACAATGGGGGGAGGGAACATGTAGAGTCCACCTCCAGTAGAAGGACAGGGCATCACGTGGAGGGATGGAGTTGTCATCCCACAGTCAAAACTCTGACCAGAATTGTTCCTGACATATTACTGATGCTAGAGTGTGCTTACAGACAGGAGCCTAGCATGGCTGCCCTCTAAGAGGCCCACCAAGTAGCTGACTGAGACAGATACAGATACTTATACCCAAGCAATGGACTGAAGTCGGGGATCCCTGTGGTTGAATTTGGGAAAGGCTGGAAGACCAGCAGTCTCAACCAACCTGGATCTCTGAGATCTCTCAGACACTGAGCCACCAACTGGGCAGCATACACTAGCTGGTCCGAGGCCCTAGACACATATACAGCAGAGGACTTCTGGGTCTGGCCTCAGTGTGAGAAGATGCACCTAACCCTCAAGAAACTTGAGGTCCTAGGGAGTGGGGAGACCTGGCAGGGTAGGGGTAGGGCTGGGGACATCCTCTTGGAGACAGGAGAGGAGGAATGGGATGAGGAATTGTTGGAGGACAGACAAAGGGGGGGATAATTACTGGAAAAAAAGATTAAAGATAATTGTAATAAGGAAAAAAAAAAACAGGAGGTGAAGTCTGAGCTGGCCAATAATCCTGAAGAGGATAACAGCTAATGCATTTGGGATTTACACAGTTGAATTCACTGTCTGAGTACTTCTGTGGTTTGCATAATTTAATATAATTACAAAGTTAACTACATTTAGAAAATAACTAGAGGGAGGTGAGGAGCAGTGTGAGTCAAGTTGAGGGAGAGGCCAAGTGTCACATGCAGGAAACTGTGAGACACATGAATGCAGGAGAAAGGGCCAGGGACGGAATGGCATGTTCTTTCACAAAGCCTCATCTCCTTCTGCTCCCCATTCTGATCTTTGTTCTGTATGTCTCCCTCTCCATCAGAAGTGCATACTTTGGGATATGTCTCGGAAGTACATCTGGCTGGCAGTAGGAGACAGGTTGCGGTTTATTGCTACCTGTGAAATGGGGGAAATAAAATCTAGAAGTGAACTTCCTCCAGGCAGTACGATATTTCCCTAAACATAGGAGCTCAGCTCAGACTGCTTACAACTCTAGCACTCCCAAGTAAGGACCAGAAGAGTCACAGAGGAATTCTATCAGTGACATCTACATCCAGGAAGCAAAAGGAAGATTTGAAAGCAGAAGGCCATGGGAGGCCTGGCTGACATTCCAGAGAAACTATCAAAGGTTTCCCTAGAACACTTGTCTACAGCGTGTCCAGACTTGAGCAAAGTTTCGCCTAGTTGCAAGGGAAGCCACTCATCCAGCTGGAAACCGGGAATTCAGTTACTGGGTGAATTAGAGTACAATTGTTGCATATAACTGTCGGGTTCTTTCCATGATAATCTCATTAACCTCTTGCTTCTAGAACTGACTGGCTTGGACTCAGCTAGACTACAACATTTTAGAGAGCAAGAGTTGCATTCTGCTATGGGAAGTGCTTCATGACATCCAGAACTTGCCAAACATCCAACAAACGATGTAGAAAAAAATACTGACGAGCACCAAATGAAACAAACACATTCTTTTGTGTTTCTTGCTTCTTTTCTGTTGTTTTTTAAAATAAGTATCCAGAGAGAGATATTTCATCTTGGCATTTTCAGCTTGATGGTTGCCAAAAGTTTGTTTTGTTTTGTTTTGTTTTGTTTTGTTTTGTTTTGTTATTCCAGGGATTGAACCTATGTATTGTTATATAATTCTGTGTGTTAGTCAAGTGTTCTACCACATAGTTACATCCCCCAGTAGTAAGTATGGTTTCCACACATACTCTGTTTCTGTTGTGTAAACCTTGTTAGTGTATGTAGGCTAATTTCATTGAGCTTCACAAAAACACTGTGGCTATGAAATTGTAAAATTGATCTATGTATAATGAAAATATGAAGATTTTTTAATACTAGCACAAATACTGTTAGATTTGTTTGTTTGCTTGCTTGCTTTAACAAAATATACTTTAAATTAGAAAAAGAGAAGTTTTGCCTTCTGTATAATAACCCACAGCACAGCGGTTTTTATAATAATCAACAGTGTTTAGTCCTAGATATGTTTACTGTTCAGAAATATGGAATGGAAGGTTTGGTGCATTTAGATTTTGTCTGCTAGTGCTTATCTTATTTAAGCTGTGATGACAGGAATTGGCCTTACACTTGCTAGGTAGGGCACTCCCCTGGATAGCCCAGAATTTAGAAACATAAAAAAAATTCTAGATCCAAGCCTGATGAGTAATAAGGTAGACAATCAAGTATTATGCCATTTTGGGCTTTTTTTTTTTTAAAGTATAATGATGGGGCTGTAGGGATGACTCAGCAGTTAAGAGTATTGGTTGTTCTTCCAAAGGACCTGGGTTCAATATACTACGTTAGCTCATAACCATTGAAATCTTTTTCCTGGCTTCCAAAAGCATCATGTACCTATGAGATATACAAGCATACATGGAGTCAATATACTCATATACATAAAAATAAATTTTTAATTAAGTAAAAGAAAATGATAAAGTGACTGGTCTAGATTTCTTCTATACTTATAAAATTCCTGTTGAAAGCAATTTCAGAAATGTAATTTCTAAAATAACTTCAACAATCCAGAATTGAAGTCAGACATGGTGGGCAAACTTAGACATAGAGTCAGGAAGATCTGAAATTCAAGGTTGTCCTTAACTCTATAGCAAGGTTCAGGCCAGCTGGGCTGTATAAGACTGTCTCCTGTAAGTTTTAAATTTAAAATGAAAATAAAGAATGCCAAATTAGTTGAATGTCATATTAGCAGTTACTTATTTTAGTATAACAATAACATATAAATATGTAATTGTTAACATGATATATATATTTACATCCCTGATAGTTAACAGAATTTTACATTGTGAATAATGTACATTAGGATTACATTTACATAACATTTATATAAATATATACCATACACACATTTACACATATACAAGTACACATGTGAATATATTTAAGTTTGTATATGAATTCTCCTATTATTTTATAGATAACACAACCAAAAATGGATAAGGAAAATTGTTTCCAATCCAGGTCTTTCTCAACATGAAGGGTTTACTGGCTCAAATTCATTTCTGATAATTACAAAAAAACAATTGAAAGAATATATTTCAACAAGCTAATAAAAGTACAATAACAAGATGATCAATTTAAATCATGTAATAATGTCTTTTTTCCAGAGAAACCGGAGGCATTTTATAGACATCAATTTTCCTGAAAGAAAACACAAACCACCTCTCCCCTGCCAGGGATTCTTGGCTCTTTATGCAATGCTGAGCCATTACCTGATATGTGGAGAATTTTATATTAACCACAAGGAAAGGCTGAATCAATAGCATTGCTTAGAATGGATGCACACTTCTCTCTTCCCAGCACACATCCAACACTGACAAATGAAGCCTCTCAGGGTCCCAGTGAGACTGGGACGAAGTCACAATCTGTCACCTAGGGAAGGAGAGACAGAAGGCCAATCCACTCCCCTCAGCATTAGGGGAGCAAGGGAGAGGGCTGGGCTGAGGCTAGGACTGAGCCTCTGGGGTGAGCTGTGCACCACACCCAGAGCACACAAAACCTCATGCCCCAGCCTCACTCTGGCTTTGGAGAACAGCGGTCTTGGAACTGAGGCGCCCCATTGTCTGAGTCAGTGTAGAGAATGTGTTTTCAAGTTGAATATCTATCAATCAACACATATCGATTTTCTTTAATTCTCTCCACAGAGCATTCTTTCTTCTGAAGAGCCTGTGTGATTTGAAAAATGTATCACCTATTTGTCAGACATGTATAATTCATGAAGGCCCTTTCATTCAAGGTCTGTAGTCCGAAGCCAGCAATTCCTGAGTTATTAACATGTTATTAGATACACCCTATTAAGATCTGTAGACATCCAGCCTCTTACACAAAAGCAAGAGAGACACTACATAAATTTTCACTTGCATGATTAGGCTTAGAGGATTCTGATTTTAACACCACCCTGTGAATCCACCCCACAGAGCAGCCTGCCACAATAAAACAATCAAAAAATTACCCTTGACTTTAGTTTAAAACAAGTCTGCATTAGATGAGTCTCTCTTAGAATGTGTGTTTTCCTGCCTGGGTACAATGCCCGTCAGTACTGACCCCTCAACAGGAATTCTTGGGAATTTATCACCAACACAGATTCCTGAATTAGTATTAAATAATCTACTTTGTAAGTAACCAACTTAAAATGACTAATAGCACTTAATTCATGAAGTCACATGCCCTCATGTTACATGTAACTAATGCAAAGTAATGTTATGTTTTAGTATATCCAAAGATATGTGGCAGGAATTTCTATTAGTCTAGTAAGGAAATTTTGATATCTATAATTGTTTTACATGTAGCAAAAACAGAAGGGTAGTTGTCGCCACTCCAAAGGAGGGACACGTAAGTCTCTAGTGTGATGAGCTACTTCTGTTTAATCTCCACAGCTGTGACTTCAACCTAGTGGGAGTAACAAACACACATTGTTTGTATGTCCTCAGAACCTCCCTAAAACTAGGGATCCAGGAGGCAGTGAGGCCAGTGCAGATCCTAACAAGGAAGGCTCCCTTGGAGAATGAACTAAAGCCTGTAGCTGAGGAGAAATGGAGTTTTGGCTAGCTAGGTCTTGTACATGTAGGTACTAGCCACAGCCACACTGAGTTCCTGTGTGTGTTAGGCAGCTCTGGTGTGTAGAGAATCAGGTAGGCAGCAGGCAGAGGTCTCTGACCAGTGTGGGAGAATGGGGAGTGGCCTGACAGGAATCCAGCAGGCTGGGGAAAAGGCCTGGGCCTGGGTGCTACAGGGCTGCTTTCCACAGTGGGCCCACAGCTTCAGAAGACAGCAAGGGACACGTGGAGACTTTCAAGCAGAGGGAGGGGTCGGGGCAAGAGAGGAATCTCCTGAATAGTAAAACAAACTATTATAAACCAAAAAGCCCTGAGAGTCTGACTTTTTCTCAAAAGATAACTTGAATCAGAATTTAAGGTCACGTTTTCAGCTCTTAAAAAAAGGTTCACCTTGTCAAAAGCTCATGAAATGAGCTAGCTCAGTAGCCTACTGCAGTGCCTCTCTGTCTGTCTGAAGTCAGGGGGGGAAGGGAAAGGGTTAAATATCAGTAAATGGATTAAATAGTTCCCATACACCAAAACTATGAAGAAGCTATGGTGAAGACCCCCATGCTCACCACCAAAGCTTAGCCAACATTCATTCTACAATATTTTGTCTTTCTTTTGCTTGCTCAACTCTTTTTAGAAATAAAACATTACAGATCTACACTGACTCTGCTCTGTTTTTCTCCTCTTTAAAGAGGCGAACATCTCCAAATTCCTTATGGATGCGGTCTTGTATGCTACTACAATTAAAAAAAACATGTTTCAAATAGTATGTGTGCAGTGGCCCTGTCATGTCCAGAAAACACCATTTCACAGAAATCACCCACCATTCCTGGCTCTTTCTGCTCCCTCCTCAGTGTTGGTCCTAGGGTCTTTGGTAGAGGGGATATGGTACAGGTGTCCTATGTAAGGTTAGCTGTTCTTCTGTGTCTTATTCTTTGCACGTTGAGTCATTAATCTTAGCCACTGTGTGACTGTGGTATGCTGATGGCCCTGGTAGATATTTGGCATCTTCTCCCCCACTTTTCTCTAATTAGAAGCAACACCGCCATGAACATCCTGGTGTTTATCTCCTCATGCACATGTGTATGTATGTGAACTTTTAACACATTGGAGAGTGCAGCCTATTAAATCAAGTCAACAGTCTAGTTGCTTGCCATAAAAATAATACAGCAGCGTGTCCAGGTTTCAGAGAACAGTTCGAAACTGCTATTTCCTTTTTCAGACTGTGACTGAGACTATATAAAATCATCTAAATGGAGATAAAGAGTGGGTACACAGAAGTCACCCAGAACTTGAAGCTCTGATTCAGTGGCTGTGCCTCTGCAGTGTCTGATCTAAGCTTTAAGTCTGGTTGACAGAGTTTGACTGTGTCTAATTTAAGATATATGCCAAGGAGACCTAAATAGCAAAAGAAATGAGAATAGATGTGCTAAGGGGGAAAAAAACTTGACAGGTCTGGGTGTACATTTCATGGAACAAGTTTTAAAACACCAGGGGTGCATCCAATGTCCAGTCATACAACATAAGCTGCAGGGAGAAGAGGTCTTTGGAGTCTGATTTTTCTGTCTAACAATCTCAGGCCAGGCTAGAGTCTGTCTTTGCTCACCCAGTGCTGCTCATTTCTTCAACACTTCTCTGTGGTGATACCAAAGAGCCACTTGGTCAGAATCTGTCCTGAAGTGAGAGTGAAAATACCTAACCTGAGCAGCAGTCCTCTGTGGGTGAAAGGCAAGGCTCCGTAGGAAGAAGCGATGTACAGAGTCTATCCTTCCTGATCCAATGGAGGACATAGGTATACACCTCACCAGATGCCATGCAATCCAAGAATAATTCTTCCTAACATCTGGAAGAGAGTATGTGAGCTGAACTCTCAGTGCTGCCACTCCAGCAGCTCAGACCACACAGAGTGTATTTGGAATCAGAAAAATTGGTAGCTTTAATTTACAATGAATTGAAGGTATCTCATTTAAACAAACCACTTAAACTTGTTTTGCAGAACAGGAAAGGTTCTGTGAAGTACTGTGTTCCAGCTCACACAGCAGACTGTAGAAATACAAAGCCCCCAAAGTCTTTATTTTGTGTTGTTTTCCCTGTATTATATGTATTGTATGTAATAATATAATATAAATATAAGTTGGCAATTTAAAATGTTTATTTCCAATGGCTAGGTCTATAGCTCGGGGATAGAGCATTTGTCTGCCGTACAGAGTTCTGTCCCTACCATATAAAAAGCACTTTTCTCTTTTACTTGTCATTCATTTTAAAAGTTGCATTTCAGATGCTGAGAAAGGATAATCTCCACTTTGAGGTTAGCATGGTATACATAGCAAATGCAAAATCACTCTGGACTACATAGTCCACATATGGAGAAGGCTCAGCCGGTGGTGTGCTTGCTTGCAAGCATGAAGATCTGTCTTTGTGTCCCCAGTAGCCACATAAAAAGCTGGACATAGCACACATACACTTGTGATCCCAGTTTGGGAGGGGCAGAGATGGGGAACTCCTTGGGACTAACTGGTTAGCAGACTAGCTGAGTTAGTGAGCCCCAGATTCAGGGACAAACCCTGTCTCAGAAAATAATGTAGAAGGCGAAGAGGAAGCCAGCTGACAGGGACCTTTGGCATCAGCACACGTGGATGAATAGGTATCTACATCGACACACAAACACACACCCCTACTCACAACCACACAACCCTACACACAAACACACACCCCTACTCACAAACACACACCCCTAAACACAACTTTCCAGCAGCGATACCTTATGTCTTCCGTAGAAAACTCAGCAGATTGTGTTAACACTCTCAGCTGTATACTCTGCCTTTCTTTGAGAAGATTACACTGTCCCGTTGAGATAAGATTTGACCATGCAGCCGGGTGGTGGTGGCGGCGCACGACTTTAATCCCAGCACTTGGGAGGCAGAGGCAGGTGGATTTCTGAGTTAGAGGCCAGCCTGGTCTACAGAGTGAGTTCCAGGACAGCCAGAGCTATACAGAGAAACCCTGTCTCAAAAAAAAAAAAAAAAAAGATTTGACCATGCTACAAGTTTATCATCTATCTGCTATGAGCTAAATTCCTCCTGATGTAGACTATTCCTTTTTCCTGGATCTTAAGATAAGGAAGAAACAGGATGAGAGTAGCTCACAGTTGATACACTGTGAGTGAGAAATAATGCTTTGTTGTAAACCATTAAGATTTAGGAACTCTTTGTTATTGCCACATAACCCAGTAAAATCTGACTTATATAGTTAGCAGCAAATTGCAATAGCAGCAATGATGCTTAATCAGTCATCATAAAACTAGGAACAAACAGGCCAACCTCACGTACTATTTTTGAAGATGGGGACAAGTCATAACTGATTAATCTTTTCCTTTGTTTCAATGTTGCACAGAACTTCTTTTCCAAGAACAGTATGAGACGTTCATTGTGGAATCAGCTGCTTTATCCCACTTACCACTCTCAGGCATGCATACTTCATACCAAAAATGAATATGAAATGAAGGCATCGCATCCTGCATCAGCACTGCTGTGTCTGTTATAGCTGGTCCCTGGAAAGGAAGGTGAAGGATAGAAGCAACATAGAATTCAAGTACCCAAAAGTCAAGACCTTGGGGTAAAATATCAAGCTGTTTACATTTTCTAAATGCTATTTATTTATCTATTTACCTATCTATTTATTTATTAATAGGTGCTAGGAATCAAATCCAGGGCCTGAGGCAGGCTAGTCAGGTGTTCTACTACTGAGGTATATCCTCAACTCAAACTACTTCTCCTCATGCATATGTCTGATAGTCATTGCCAAAAACCTCAGAGGCCAACTGGCCATCATCCATATGAACCCAGCAGTAGCATCCATTCCACAGATGTCGAAGAACGAGCCCCAAGTCTCCATCCCTGCAGGCACATCTAAGCTTTTGACATGCAACAGGACATGCCAAGGATCATGCCAAGAACCACACAACCAAGTTCAAAAACCATATTGCAAAAAAATTCACATACATAGTGTTTTAAGTAAGTTTACAATCTTGTGTTTCTCCACATTCATAGCTATCCTGGAGCTGTAGCTCATGGGCTACAGGTTAGACATCTATCACTACGCAATCATTAGGAGAAGCCAGCTGACGACTGTTGAATGTCTACATGTTCAAGCTACTCTAAGAATAGAGATGAGGTCCCTGACTTCTATTAATACATAATTCAGTTTGGAAAAGACACAAAAATCAATCAAAATATAATAAGCAGATTTTTTGGAAATTTTGGAAAGTAAAGAAGTTGATAAAGTTAGAAGTTTCAGTACAGATTGTTTCTGAGATAGTAAAAAGCCCCTCATACTACATGACATTTCGGTTGAAATCTTAAGGATAAGAAGAACTCAGCCATGAAGAGAAAGAGCTGAGAATGTGTATTTGAAGCAGGGGGAAAGGGTCACAAAGATTCTGAGGCACAAAAGAGCATGACATATTCCAGGAGCAGATTGGCTTTCAAAGAAATGGACTCGTGACTTGAGTCTTAGGGACAACTTGGTATTGGAATATTTCAGGCTGAATCAGAGCCAAGGGAACAGGACTGCTGACAAACAGGACTTTTGGGAGGTGAGAGGCAGGCATGCTTTTCCTACAAACTGATTCCCTCCAATGATGACATGACTTTGCTGATGCTGGTCTAAATTCAAAAAAGGCAAGACCACGCACACTGTGCAAAAGAATAAATGTTAGATCTTAATGTGAGGCCTGTGTATCAAAGACATGTGGGTGAAAGCCTGCCTCGCCTCTTAAAACCATCAGAGTCCTAACCTGCTAGGAATGGGCATCCAAACAATGAGTCTAATGATAGGGAAAGCTCTATTAAAATTCACTGCGTCTGCTCCTCCCCCTGTACCTCCCTCCCACTTCTCTCAAACGTTTCTAGACATTGGCTATATCATTAGGAGGTATGTGTCATCCTCCACTATATTGTAATCCACTTGGCCTACTGAATCCAGCAGTAAAGTCCATGCTACTGTTATAGGAGAAGTATTGTGACCCTCAGCAGGCAACTGATACAGCTCTTAGCCATACAACTTAGGAACACAGAAGGTGGTGTTTAAAAACAAGGTGGTAACTGTGGTTATCTGCATTGTACTCACGTAAAACCAATCCTATAGTTGGTCAAGGAAGAAGGTGGGGCTGACAGACCTTTACCATTGAACCATCGTTATGGATAGATTCTGGAAGGGAAGCCATCGTTGGTTTTGGCTGTGTTCTTTCAGATGAGCCTATCAAGCCCCAATCAGTAGTTCCAAAATCTACAGTCACACAGATGTTTCTGGTCAATCTTGTAGATCCCAAACAAAATGAACAGATCCTAAAGAGAGAGAGAGACCTGTGGGGCAGAGGATGGATGCACAGAAGGAATAAGGAGTTGAGAATGGTCAGTGAGCAAAACCTATACATGTAAAATGATTTTTGCTTTCCTCCAATTTTTTTGTTTATCTTTTCCTGGATTTTTAAGGGATTTTTTTTTCTTTTCCTCTTTAGAGATCTCTATCTTCACAAAGTTTGTTTTAAGGTCATTTGCTTCTGTTTCAGCTTCATTGGAATATTCAGGGCTGGCTGCCATAGGATAGCTGGGCTCTGGTGGTGCCATATTACCCTGACTGTTGTTGACTGTGTTTAGGCATGTGGGTTTGAGATGATTATGGGTCTAGGTGCTGATTTCTGGATTTGTCTTTGTTGGATGGGTGTTTTGTTCCTTGGCTTCTGTTTCCTCTTTGGTCTTTGTGGCCTGGCTTTCTGGTGGCCAGTGTGACCTCTGATCCAGTAGGGAATCTCTGGCCGGGCTGGGGGCTTGACTTCTACTGACTAGCTTGACCTTTGGTGCAACAGGGGATCTCTGTTCTTCTGACTGATGTGCCCTGAGCAGCTGGAGTCTGCTAGAGTTAGAGGCACGGGCCAAGCATGAAATTATTTTTTAAAAAAGTTAAAGCCAAGATGGACAACACTTGAGGAATGACAGCCTGAAGGCGTCCTCTAGTATCCAGATGCATACACACACGCATGATTATGCACATACACACAAACACAATACACATACACCCAAAATATAATACACATACTACACACACATACATGCATACATACATACAGACATACACACACAAACACAATACACATACACAAAGTACAATACACACACTACATACATACATACATACGTACACACACACAAACACAATACACATACACCCAAAACACAATACACACACTACACACACACATACTTACATACATACATACATACACACACACAAACACAATACACATACACCCAAAACACACTACACACA
>NW_021604597.1:15974409-16044612 GCF_004785775.1 Grammomys surdaster | reverse complement strand
ACACACACACACACACACACACACACACACACACACACGATATCCTGGAAGAGAAAAAAAAGATATTGGGTGCTCAGTCTAACCACTGGGCAGCAAAGTCTGTGGAGTGTCCAGGTGGTTCTGAGCAGCCAGTTTGTTCTAAGAGTCCAGGTACAAAAGAAAGAACAGAGAGCTGTTGACAGGAAGTAGGGGCTTTCAAGGCACAGATGGTGTGAGGAATATGCATACTGTTTGCAAAGTATTTTCCGAGAGTCATGACTTCTTTTTCTCAAGTAAGCTTACAATAAGGAAACTAAGACAGGGGACCTCAGTGGTGTCTCTCTAGATGAGTGGTCCCTGCCCTGAGTCTCCACAGGATTTGGGTTTAATCATTTCTTCTTCGGGTCTTGTCATCCTCTTGTTCTCAGTAGTTTAACTGGGACAGACATAAAGCTTGGGAAGGATAATAGGACTGTTGGGGACTCAGAACTTCCTAGTTGAGACAAAGTTTTCTCACTGGATTTTCAAATGAGCAGATGGAAGAGTTCAGTCTATGACAGAAAAGAAGGAAGTAGAATGTATATTAATGTGGAACGGACTTGGAGAAAGTGGAGCAAGAAATGAACAGAGCTAGGGCAGTTCAAGTGGTATCATGTGGGCTCCTGCTGCAGGCCTTATGTAAAGCCAGACCCCACCAGGACATATGGATTGTAGGAGTCCATAAGTTTTTGCTTGGTCACCTTTGACCTGAGTTTTCTCTCACTAGCAAGGAAGTCGTTAATCAATGGACAAACAAATGAAGGAGCTGTTTCAAGGAGTGCTCATGGTATGTGGTGATTAAAGGTTTCAGTTGAGTCAGCAAAGTTCACATAAGGCTGGACACCCTGAAGGTCATCGGGAGATTTGGCAAGATCAGCTACAACACAGTGGTGACTTGGAAACAAGGTTCTTCAATAGTGTGGAGTGTTCTGCATGCCTGTGTGTTACTGATATGGCTTCTATTCCATCGTGTGGAAAGGGAGAGCACCCTGGAGAGAGAGCCAGGGGTCTTTGTTCCAGGCACTGCTCAGAATTGACTAGCTGTATACTTTGAGAATATCACTATTTAACTTCCTGAAGTTTAACAGTTTGTGTATCTCTCAACCAATTCCACCTGTCTGGAGCTCAGGAAACCACAAACATACACACAAGAACACAAGCCTGTGTGCACATGCGCAAACACACACACACACTAAACATCTCAGTACTTGCTGTTTCCAGCAAATGTATACTGCTCAGAAAGCGAGCAAGGAGAGCAGCCACCCAGGTCTTCCCAGTTTTGTTAGCATTCTCCCTTTGCTGCTAATCTATATGCTTTGGGCTCAATCTCATCCCAAGCTGATCATCACCGTCGCTTTACCAAAGGCTACATCACAGCGTATATAGCCTGTACAGAACTGCGGCGCACAGCCTGGCCTCTGGCAACTGCTCTTATTTTCCATGGCTGACAATTTCTCCATGTGTCCTCTGGGTTCTGAAGCACCCTATTGTGCATCACCACTCACACTAACAACCCAAGACCAGAGTGATGGGCTCATGGTGTCTGTCCTAGAAGGTATCGGGCCTTTCATCCTAAGAAGCCAATTGTTTCCCAAGTAGCTATGGTCTTAGCTAAGTTGTTGTTGCTCCTGCTGTTGCTGTGTGTAGTTTTGTTTGTTTTGTTTTCATGTTTTGAGACAAGGTCTCACTGTATAGCCCTGGCTGGCTTAAACGTAATATGTAAATCAGGCTAACCTAGAAAGTCGCAGAGATCCTTCTGCCTCTGCATCTTAAGTACTAGGTATAAAATTTTTTTTGCCATTGTTCTCAGCTTACAGAGTCTTTTCTGAGGTCTGAAGCATACGTTCTCTTTTTCTCTCTCTTTGTAACCTGGACGCTTGCTTGATCACTGGCCCTGAAACAAAACTTGCAGTAAAGGTTAGGAGCCATTAAAATGCATCCCTCTTATTCAGCTCAGTTGGGATCAGGAGGAGAGAGGTTAACTTTTCAGGAGGCCAACATACCGTATATATCAGTCCTAACAATGAGGCTTTTATTTCCCTGAGTCAGCTTTAAAAATAATGTTGACTTTTATGGTCGATACATTATAGATCACCATATTTATGTCAAGACATATTGGCATGAAAATAAATCAATGAAAATATTAATACACAAGCCTTGTGTTTAAATGAAACCCCTCGCAGCTCCACAGTTTCCCTCATATTTCACTGTAGGGCTCTCAGGGACCTCACCTCGGACGTGTGTCACTGAACATGAAAGCAAGGCTCATTTTCATTCTCCACGACGACTGCTTTTAATCAGCCTTGTGTAGAATCAGCTCCAGATTTTCTCACTTTGTTCTTCTACCACAAACATGCATAACTGCCTCCCATCATTAATAGCAATGTCAGTTCTAATTTATGCTTTATGCTTAAACAAAATATCTCAGAGCAAAGCGCTGGCTGATATATTTTTTAATAAATGAAACTCTGAATTTGGAGATCGACTTCAGTTATTATTTTCCATCCACATTTTATTTTATTGTCATATATTTCAGGAATCAAGCCCATAATTTAGAAATGTTTTTTTAATAAAAAAAATGGGTTGAAAAAGAAAATTCATTCTTTCATTCGCATGTGTCTTCTCTTGTGCGTGCTCTCTACCCTCACAGGACACATGAACCAGTAGTTTACAGCCCTTCTGAGGGACCTGTGCTCCCAGACTGTCGAGGCCTGGACGTTCAGTCAGCAAGTACGGTCTGTTCCTAACTTCACAGACAAACAATAGGAATGTTAGTTCATAACTGTCAGTCCACATTGTGTGAGTGGCCTGGCTACGGGGACCAATCACCACGTCCTGGAAGCATTTCTTCGCCTCTGTACAGAGATTAGAGATATCCAACAAAGGCAAATGCCAAAAGATGTCCTTAGCAGACTTCAAATGTCCAATGTTTGAACATTGCAACACATCTGAAAACCTCAGGAAACACTCAATAGAGTTGGAAAAAAACACCTTAAAACAAAGAAAAACCACCTTCATGTTGGGTCATAGCTATCTGGGGTGTGCAACGCAGAGGTCATGGTTTGGACATACCTGCTGCGACAGGGAGAATTATGGGAGGCAGGAGAAAGCAAAAACAGAATGGAGAAGTAGTGAAGTAGAGAAAGGGAGAAGGCTGAGACAGCTTGGTTCAGGCAGAAGCCTGGTAGGCCTCCCTCATCTCAAACTCACCTCATCAGCTGTTCCATTCCGCTTGCCACCCACCGCTCATCCTTTCCCTAGACTAGCACAGCAGCTCCTAACCTGCCCCCACTGACCCAGCTCTCTGCTCTTCAAACAACAGGCACGGGGACCTTTCAAAATGCAGATCTCACCATACTGTCGTGCTTTTTCTTGCACACAGGCAGACATGCAGAGAGCTAAACATATTAGGAGGATACAAACCAGCCCATCTGAAGGGGACAGACTTGTACACACTAATACAGCAATGATTTACAGTACACAAAGGTCCTCAAGCTGCTACAAAAATCACAAACCATCGAGAAACAATAAGTTAAACTGTATTCACAGTAAGATTGAGGCTAGTGGTCACACCCAAAAGGGCATGCACTTATAAGTGGATATTAGCCATAAAGCACAGGATACCCACACAACAGTCCACAGACTCAAAGAAGATAAATAACAAGGCAGTCCCAAGGAAGGATGAGTCTCACCCAGAGGGGGAAATAAAATAGTCATTGGAGGTAGATAGAGAGAGGGAACTGGGTGGGAAAGGGGAGGGGGAGGGGAACAGGGTTGGTGGATCTGGTGAAGGAAGAGACAGGGAAATAGGGCCAGGAGAGTAAACAAAACTTGGTGACAGGGGCGGTGGGGGAGAGACATCTCTAGAATATGCCAGAGACCTGGAGTTGGGGAGGCTCCAGGGAGTCTATTGAGGTGACTCTAGCTGAGACTCCTAGCAATGAGGGATATAGAGCCTGAGGTGGCTACTTCCTGTAGGCAGACAGGACTCCTAGTGGGGAATAAGCACACCAACCCACCCACAAAACCTTCAACCCAAAATTTGTCCTGCCTACAAGACATGCAAGGACAAAGATGAAGCAGAAACTAGTGGAATGGCCAACCAATGACTGACCCATTCCACGGACAAGCACCAATCCCTGGCACTATTAATGGTACTCTATTATGCTTGCAGACAGGAGCCTAGCATAACTGTCCTCTGAGAGGCCCCACCTCTGAGAGGCAGCTGACTGAAAAACATGCAAAGACCCACAGGCAAACATTAGATGGATCGCGGGAAATCCTGTGGAAGAGTTGGGGTAAGGATTGAAGGACCTGTAGGGGATAGGGATTCCATAAGAAGACTAACAGAGCCAACTGACCTGTACCCTTGGAGGCTCATAGAGACTGAACCACCAACCAAAGAGCATACATGGGCTGGACCTAGGCCCTCCACATATATGTAGCAAAAGTGCAGCTTGGTCTTCATATGGGTCCCCCAACAACAGGAGCAGGAACGTACCTGAAACTGTTGCCTGCCTGTGGTTCCCATTTACCTAACTGGGCTATCTTGTCTGGCCTCAGTGGGAGAGGATGTGTCTAGTCCTGCAGTGACTTGATATGCCGGGGTGAGTTGGTACCCTGGAGGGGGCCTCCATCTTCTCAGAGGAGACGGGGAAGGGAAGATGGGGAGAGGGGCTTTGTGAGGGGAGTGACTAGGAGGAAGGAGACTGTGATTAGAATGGAAAGTGAATTAATTAATTAATTAATTAACAGAAATTAATTAATGGTGTTATAGCCTCACTCATAGGCAGGAGGACTGCCAATCAAAGGTCAGCCTGGACCATAAAACACAATTTTGTCACAAAACAAAATTGAGAACTTTTATTTCTCAAAAGTCCAAAAATAAATATGAACATTTATATACAACCAAGTCAGGAAAACAAAGTATGAAATAGAAAAAAAAATATTACATGAAAGGCTGGCAAGATTTTTAACATAAAATATATAAAAGTCTGGGTTAACAATAATCAAGAGAGAGAGATACCAGAATAAGGAAAATTAGAAGACCCTGGAACAATCACTTCACACAAAAAGATCTGGGTCAGGATACGCAGGAGCCTTTCCTTTCCCAAGAAACAATGAGTGAGAAGGAGTGAGCCCTCAAAGGATGGTTGTAAACCAGGCTCAGGCAAAAGCACAAGTTCTGATCCTGCTGTGGCTTCTCTCCTGGTGCCCTCTACATCCTCAGGACACTCTCTGCATCAGCTGCTATGGACCCATCTGAGGAACTGGCATCTCTAAATCAGAGAAAGACAGGACAGATGTCCCTGTGAGGTGTGGCCTGACCAGCAGCAGATAGTAGCACATGGACCACTGTTTGACTAGTCCTGTCCTGTCCTGGCTTTTCTTGAGGGAGAGTTTGCTCCCTTAGAGCTGGGCATTCTGCTGCCCTTTGTGGGGACCACCTCAGTAACACATCATCAGTCCTCATATTGCCTCCCTCTGTAGACATGTTACTCAAGTCCCTCCATTATTCCCCCCACCAAAAAGAAATGATAACACATATGGCCAGGGCTCTGCTTCCTGAGTGATCCAAGCTAGAACAACATCATCTGTCCCACCCTCTTCCTGATAGAGTGAGCCTTCCCATTGGATAGCTTTCAGGGTAGGATGCTGTTAGCTTTCTCAGTGCAAGGTACATGAGATTCTCTCTGCCCCCAAGTGCTGGGTGGAAGAAGGATTCTGGCTCTTTGAGGCCTTGAGCTTTACCTCAGGCTTTACTGTCTTGACCTACACCAAACCAATCTCTGTTTCTTTAAACACAACACACCAAGGCTCAGGCATGTTATATTTAAAGGTCTTTGATGCTAAACAAAAAGAAAGAGAAATTTTTCGTAGACATTCTCTCTTAGGGTTCTAAGTCCAGAGACAGTGACAGAGCATCCTCAACCATAGACTCTAAAGTAATGTTGCAATGTATTGTTGTTGTTGTTTTGTTTTGTTTTACTTATTACACTGAAGCTAAAATTTCCAACTTCAGAGTTAAGTTTAAAGTTATCACACACTTCTACAGTGGATCAACAACAGCATCATGTCTGCTTTTCTGGAGTAGTATCTCCAGAACTATTGCTGTGACAGTACAACATTTCCCACCATCCCATGTATACACTGACTTGAAACATGCTTGTCAACAGAAAATAAAAACCCTCAAACTGCAACATAAACTCACTGTTGAAGTGAAGGAGTCACTGTGTTAGATTCAAAGCAATTAAGATGTTGAGCCACAGCCCAGGTACAGAGCAGTCATGAGTCCACACTGTAAAATCTAATACAAAATCAGTTAAAAGCTAGCATATATATTTAACTACGACTCCAGGTAAACTATAAAAGTGGGTAATAGACAGATATGTAGATCTACTTAACAATTTCCTAAAATGGTACATTCAGTTGTTGCCCCTGTGGGGTGTACATCCCAAGGCACTCATCCCGTGGAAACCCACTTCTTTGTTTAGTACTGCCCCCTGCATTTGCTATGCTTCTTCCCACGCACGCATATACAGGATGAACTTTAATGTATAATGAGGCACACAAAGAGACTAATAGCAGTCAGTAATAACAGAACAAAACAGCCATAACAATATAATAAAACTTTGTGCTTTGAGAACATTATTGAATAACATGAGGGTTTCTTTGACACAAGAACTGTAGTACTTCATCTGATAACTTAAATGACCACCAAGTGACCAGCAGGCAGGTAGCTTATGGAGAGTGTATACACCTGACAGAGCTGATTCGTGGGACAGAACAGTAGAGCGAGAGAATTCATCATGCCACTCTGATTGGCACACAATTTAAAACTTAAGAATTGTACAGTGCTAGAATTTTCCATTTTATACTTTTGGGCTGTGGATGACATCATACAACTGTAATCTCAGAAAGTGAGAACCAGGATGAAGGGGAACCACTGTGTCCTGTTTAGTAGCTTCTCTGATTTGAGGCAGTGTTCTGTGTCACATAATGAAGGCAGTACAGATGGTGAGTTGGGGAATGACTTGGTATTTTTTTGCCAAGTCTTGCTTTTTTGGGTTGGGGGGAACCTCCAATTGTGGTGGAGTTAGGGAGGTAAAAGAACACTTGCCTGAAATCTTGTTTTATAAAAATAAATCCAAGCTTGCCCTGCATGAGTTACCCCACAACATACAATTCTCCTGAACCTTAGATTCTCAGCTGTAAAATGAAGAGAATAATGTTTCCGCGCTTACCTCCCAGAATATTCTGTACCATAGCCACCCACCATAAAGATTCTCTCAGCTAACTGTAACTCCATTTGTTTGTATGAAATCAACACAGTAACGATAGATCCAGACTGAGCCTCAGTGATCATGTCTCTTCTTCAGCCATGATGCTGTGGACAGAGCCCAACCCCAGTTCAGGTTTTCATTCGCATGGGGGTGAGGAGGGGGGATTGAAAACTATCTTCGGTCTTTACTGCCATCCAGTGGTCAGTTGTCAAAATAACATCAAATTATTTTCTAGAGCATTTGAAACAAAATTAATTCCAGGTAAAACATTTGCTGGGTTAATCTAGCGTAGAATTAATTGTACCCACATTCCTGCCATTTAAAATAAACCATAAAAATATTGTTGTGGGAATGATTTTTTTGCAAATAGATATTATATTAATATAATATATGTGTATGTGTCAACAGATAAATGCACATGTACATTGATATATAAACAGATAAGCATATGCTAACGATTTTTGGAAAACAAAATTTGGTAAAAAATAAACACTTACAGTCTTGGATATTTATGACTCTCCAGTAGATAGCTTCCGTTGTGAAAGAGAGGTCTCTGGGGACTAGATGCAGCTCAGTGGTGATTAATAGGCGTGGAGTCCTGATTTCAAACCCTATCACCTCAAAAACATATCTAACAGGCAAATGTGTATCTTTACACAAAAAAGTGAGTGAGACTTTAGTGCTATTATTATTGTTGTTGTTGTTATTATCATCATTATTACTAATTATCTGAAGCAAAATCTTGCCATGTAGTTTAGGATGTTATTTGTTCTGTCTGTAGCCTATGCTGGCCTCAAACTCAATCCCCTGATCGGCTTTCGGAGTACTATAAACAGCACCTAAGAGTCCTTGGGTGGGGCCAAAGTCAGCGATCTATGCAGATGGCTGCTCATCAGATTGAGGCCCACAGTGTGACCCAACAGGCTCATCAGCAAACCAGAGGTAGCGCTTGATTCGCAATGTTAGTCACATGAGTGAAAGGCCAGGGGAGGCAGCACTGAGTCACACCTTCTCTCTGAGAGCTTCTCCCTGAGCTGGGAAGACAGCTTCTCTAGAAATAACTAAGCATTTGCCAGCACCCTGGCATGAAAGATTACAGGGAACAAAATGAATGAAAAATATGTTTGTTTCTCTCTCCCAGCCAAAAGGCTTTCTTCTTGTTGCCCAGTAGATTTTGAAGCCAGTCAGAGAGTGAACTCTTGGCATCCTGAGGTAGAGACACACTCCACCTCCCACAGTGTCTGTGCCTCCAAGGCCAGGGCCACATCAGCACTCAAGAACTTGAAAGCCCCAACTCCTCCTCAGGCTTGTGCCCCACGTAAAAGGCCACAGTACCTCCTGCCTTGGTAGTCTCCCCTGTCAGCTCCCTGCTCTATAGCCATCCTGGTTGGCTTTTCTGGCATGGAGATGGCTTGCTCCTACATCGTGCAACAGCTCCTCCTGGTCTGAATGGTTTCTTTCTGTTCCAGGTTCAGGTCTATGACATTATCAGTATATTCTTCAAATTCATCTGTTAGTCAAGACGAATTGAATGCAGAGATCACCTGAGAATTATTACAATTGACTCATGCTGTCTGAAATTCCAACAGTGTAATATCTGGAAGTTGGGAGGCAGGGGTTCCAATAGCAGGGCTCAGTCTGAGAACAAACATCTGAGAACTGGGAGCCCATAAAGAATGTTCTAGAGTCTAAAGGCCAGAAAATCTAGAGCTCTGATGTTTAAGACCAGATGGGACTTCCAGCTCCAGTGAGAAGGGTGGATTTGCCTTTCCTCGACCTTTTCTTCCTGTCCGGGCCCTTCACCAATTGGATGGTGCCATATTGGGTAAGGGACAATCTTCCTTAAACTGATTATAATGGCAGAATCCTCTGGAAGCACTCTCGCAGGAAAAATTAAAATAATCATGTTCTATCGACTCTCTGCGTTTTTCTACTTAGTCAGATGCACACCCAAGATGAACTAGCACCTGACTTATTCCATCACTGCCCTGCTTAGGAATGTCCTTCCTCTCAGACACAGTGCTTCGGTCGTGTCTACCCTCTGCGCTTGCCACCTCTTCCAAATGTCCCTCAGCTTGTCCTCAGGCAGTTCACCTTCTGCTCAGCAGGCCCGTGTCTTCTTCTCCTAGAAGCGCAACTGCTGCCTATCTTAAGAAACCTTCACTTGGTCCCTGCAGTGACTGTATCCTGATATTTTCCACAGCTTTTGTGACCATTTCTCACAAAATACAACTAGCTGTACCCATTTCTAACATCCCCACTAAGGTACAAGATCCTGAAGAGCAAACACATGCCTGTGCACACACGTGTTTGTGTGTGTATGTGTGTATGTGTGTGTATGTGTGTGCAACTGTGTATGCATTGTGTGTGTATGTGTATATGTGTGTATATGTGTGTGCAAGTGTATGTATGTGTGTGCAAGTGTGTGTGTATGTGTGTGTATGTGTGTGTATGTGTGTGTGTGTGCAGGCCCATGTGTGTCTGTGTCTGAGTGTTTATGTATATGTGAGTGCATATGTACGTGTGTGTGTATATGTCTGTGCAAGTGTGTGTATGTGTGTGCAACTGTGTGTGTGTGTGTATGTGTGTGTGTGTGTATGTGTGTATGTGTGTGTGTGCAGGTCCATGTGTGTCTGTGTGTGAGTGTTTATGTATATGTGAGTGCATATGTACGTGTGTGTGTGTGTGTGTTTGTGTGCATGAGGGTGTGACTGCATGCATGCATTGTGTGTATCTGTGTGTGAGTATGTGTTCGGGTACATGTGAGTATGTGTATGTTCATGTGTGCATGTGTGTGTGCGAGTGCATTGTCTGTGTGTATCTGTGCAGTTGTGTGTGTGTGTGTGTGTGCAGGTGCAAATGTACAGTGTACATGTGTTTGGAGGCCAGACATTTACTTGTGTGTCATACTTTAGGTGATATTCTACCTTATTTTTATAGAGGTGAGATCTTCAACTGGGCAAGAACTTACCAAGTAGACTACACTGGCTTGCCAGCCCCGGGGATCCTCCTATCCCCACCTCCCCCACACTGGGTCTATGAGTGTGTCACCTTGCCTGGCTTGTGTTTAGATGTGAGATCTAGGACTCAAAGTCGGATCCCCACACTTGCACACTGGTTGTTTTCACTGTGACTAAAGCTCTGTAGACAGTTGTCAGAAGTCAATCGAGCCCCAGATTATCCACCTTGAGCTTATCTCTCTTGCTGTGTTTTATTTTTCAATGTTGTTTGGTTTAATTTGTTTTGAAACAAGGTCTTGCTATACTGCTCAGTTGGGTCTCGGGTTCTTGGGTTTAACTAATCCTGCCTTGGCCTCCCTTGTAGTACGAACACAAGTGTATGTACACCACCACATTGACTTTACCCCACTCCTCATTTTAACTGTCTTTCTAAATATTAAGTGCCTAGTGTTAATCCTGGGATTATACATCTCTCAAGCCCTTGGGTACCATGCTAATTGGCTGACCACACACTCACTGACTTACCTAAAGTGACAGAAAGCTTCAGGCTCCCCACATGGTCCCTGCTGCTACCGGAGCCTGCCTGTGGACCTGCTGTGTCAGCCTAGGCAACAATAAGAAAGAAACTGCACCTGGCTTCAAAGCTCGAAATTGTTTTCTTAAGTGTTCAGGAGGTTGAGATGGCTAATAAGCAAATTGTCCTCAGTATTCAAATAAGCAGTTAATAAATCCTGAAAGAGATACAAATCAAAATCCTTCCACAGAGCAGATAGGCAAAACCTGTGTTTTCCCTAATCCTGAAATTCCATGGGTCACTTTCTCTTACAATGGTAGATGAGGCTAGCACCGGATTGTGGGCAGTATCAGATCACCTCTGAGTACACCATCCTCTCGGCTGGAGTGACTTCCCTAAGAGAGTTCCTGAGTCTATGCAAAGGGTTCTACGGGGCGGGGGTGTTATGGAACTGGCAGTTTTCTATGTCCCATTTAAATGACAGCACTGTCTTCCAGCCACCATGATACAAATCTGCCAACAGCAGAGAGCAGACGAGTCAAGGTAAGTCTAAGCATGGAGTTTAAAGGTCAGGTTTAACTCTCTCTCTGTCTTTTTTTTTTTTTTTTTTCACCTTGGTCTGCTTGTTCTCAAATAAGGATTTCAAGATCAGGAAGAACGCTGAATGCCAGGTCGAGAGAGGCTAACACCCAGCTGAGGTCCTGATGCTATGTGTTTTATTTCCTTTCAGGAGGAAGCAGAAGTAGAGGCCATCTTCGAGGAAGCCTCCTTGGAGATGGAGAAGCTACATATGAATGTCTCAAAGGATCCTGGCGCCTGCCACTTCTCAGAGAGCTACAAGCAAGTCTACCTATCACTAACCTACAGTCTCATCTTCATGCTAGGGTTGCCCCTCAATGGGGCTGTCTTACGGCTCTCCTGGTGCCAAACCAAGCCCTGGAGCTGTGCCACCATCTACCTGATGAACCTGATGGTGGCGGACCTGCTTTACATGCTGAGCCTGCCCTTGCTCATCATCACCTACGCGGTGGGCGACACATGGCTCTTTGGGGAGATGCCGTGCAGGCTGGTGCGCTTCCTGTTCTACACCAACCTCTATAGCAGCATCCTGCTGCTCACCTGCATCTCTCTACACCGCTTTCTAGGAGTGTGCCACCCCCTGAGCTCACTGTCCTACCGGACTCACCGGCACGCCTGGCGAGCAGCTGCTGCCACCTGGACCCTGGTAGTCTTCCAATTGTTACCGACTCTGGTCTTCTCCCGCACAGACTATGTAAATGGCCAGATGATCTGCTATGACACAGCCAGCCCAGAGGATTTTGATCATTTCTTTGCCTACAGCATGGTACTGACGTTGTCTGGGTTTGTCTTCCCCTCCTTGATCATTCTCGGGTGCTATTCTCTGATGGTCAGGAGCCTAACAAATCCAGTGGAGGATCTCCCAATGGCAGGCCGCACAGTCCGTGCCAAGTCTATTCGGACCATCCTGCTGGTGTGTGGCCTCTTCACACTCTGTTTTGTGCCCTTCCACATCGCCCGATCCTTCTACTTGGTCATCCGTTTCCTGAAGCCACAGGACTGCCAGCTCTTGTCGGCAGCCAGCATGGCCTACAAGATCTGTAGGCCTCTGGTAAGCATGAGCAGCTGCCTCAACCCGGTCCTGTACTTCTTGTCACAGGGCAACAATAGAACCCAACTCCTCCAGAAGCTGAGACAAAACAAGGTGGGTGAGCACCCCACCGGCGTGGAAGGAGCACCTAGAGCTAGGCAGATCCAGGCACTGCCAGGATGAAGTCTCAAAAGAAAGAGGTGGACACAGACCAGGGTCTTGTTAGTGGGAGAGGGGCTGGAGCCTTCTTCCTACAGGGAGCTAATAGAAAGGATTTTATAGAAATGGCAAGAGATTTAAAAAATAAGCCTACAGAGGGAGCCACTAAACCAAGAGTGAGCTGACATTGCTATCTTGTCATTCTGGTCTCAAGTCAAAGTTAGCACCTCAGAAGGCTCTGCTGCAACCCCCCCCCCCCCCCCCCCCCCAAAAAAAGAACACCCCCCCCAACCCAGCAACACTTTTTTCTTCTCTGATGATTGTCTGTGGAAGATTTATTTCTGATATACCTCATGTCATTGGTACGTAGGTTCCAACAGGAGAAGGACCTTGTCTTACTGCTGCCCCCCCCAACACTGGTCTCTACAGCAGGGCTCCACAGAGTGCCGCGCAGTGGATAGAGGCTGAGGGAGTGAGGGGTGAAGAGAGGAATGAATGAGGCCCCTACTGTGTGACAGCAATACACCCACACCTCACTGCAGCCCTTAGTAAGGAATCTCAGGCCCAGCACATTAGGCTATTGGCAAGTCCATCCACCTGGAAAACACCCACCCACATCATGGTGGAAGGGACATTTCAAGCAAGGCAGGGGCTCTTGGAACATGTGACCCTACATGTCAAGCCTAAGGGTGCCCAATTACTCAGCAACACAGCCGGTCCCCGAAGGTCATCTAGCTCATTTCCACAGTTTGTTATTGACAGATCAGAGTCTACCTTCGGGCTCTCTTACTGCATGTCTTAACAGCGCCACACTTAGGAAAAGTTCTACCAGGGATAAAATGGGAGACAGGGAGCCAAGTATCTTCCTGAATGATCGTTTCTCTTCTTTCTATGTAAGCATGATGTTTCCACTGATGACAACAACACCACACACACACACAGAGTTTCCATTCTATAAATTAATATTTAGTTTTTATGTATTTTATATAACATTGATTTTCTTCTTTGATAATTTCATACACATACAAAATATATTATTCTCACTGCCAATGTCTCCTATAAACTATAGTTTTTTAATTATTTAAAGGTCAAAGCATTCCAAAAAATAACCTTGACGCCACACACACACACACACACTCACAGAAAGCCCTCTTCTTTTAAACAATATGATCCCCCCAAGGACCTTTCTGACCTAAACAATCATCTAGTACTTCATTATAATCTCCCCAGGAAAAGATGAACAAATCCTTTTCATAAGAACCAAGCCTCCCCCTCTACTGTACCATGTTAATTACGGGAGATGTCAGTATAAACCATGCGTGTGTCTAAATTATAAAGTTTCATTCTGAAAGTACAGTTTATTGCTTCCAAGGCCACGCAATAATTAGCTTAGAACCAAGTGCTGCTTAGAAGAGTTCTTCGAGATAATTGGTCTGATGAACAGGCAAAGATGCTTTCTAATTAGCAGGTCAGCTGTTTCTATGTAAGTGTTTCTACAAGAGCAGAGGGGGCTTCAAACTGTTTATTCGTTTGCACGTATTCTCGCTCTCTCTCTCTCTCTCTCTCTCTCTCTCTCTCGCTCTCTCTCTCTCTCTCTTTCTCTCTCCCCCCTCCCTCCTTATTAGTAGTTTCTTTGCACAGCACACAAGGAATATTCAACCAACTTACTGGTTCTGATTTTCACCACTTACATTTTAATACACGGCCACACCGCTGCAGAGTTAGAGTACCAGGTCCCCAGTGGAAGTTTGGTGCCATCCCATGTCATACTAGCCTACCATCCACTGCCCGCAATCCTTTCTTTAAATCCTTAAGGTGGAAAGATACCTCCCCTAACATCCTCAGCACACAATGCCTTCATCTCAAGAGCATGTCACACTCCCAGACAACGTTTTCCTGCCATTTGATTCCCCTGCCCCACTAACCCGCGTGTTTGCAATGGTCTCTCCAACTGTCATAAAGCTGATTTTGATTCTGCTGAGTTTGTTTACCTACTTAGTAGGAAAGCATAAGCAGCTGTATTAATCTTACTTGTGAAAAGCTAGGGTGGAAAATGTCTAACTTAGTTGATTCCACAGCCCTGGTTTTCCAGGAATCATGTCTCCAGATACTAGAATTAAATCAGTGTGTTCCCATTGTGAACTGTGAATCCTATAACACAGGAGGACTCTACACATCCTTTAGGATTAGGGAAAACTCCTTACACAAAGAAACCAAAAAGACCTAATGTCCCTTTTGAGTGTGGCCACCTCTGCAGGAAAAGCTGGGACTCACAAATCCATCAGGCTTTGGCCCCTCAGCATCTTCCATGGTCTTTCTGGTTGTTTGGACAGGTTAAAAAATAAAATTGAAAGTCAGCAAGGAGTATGATCAAAAAACCATAATGACAGCTATAATGCATAAAAATGACTGTGGCCACCAAGACCGCAGCCCTTCAGGAGGTCATAGGCCATAGGAGAAATAAAATGTAAAAACACACAAGTAACATGAGAACACTACTTAACAATAGAAGCAGCTACAAAGAAGCCCTGTCAGCTGCTCATTATCAAATAGAGACCCACGTTGCCAGGTGTCCAGGGAGCAGGTGGGAGCACTCATGCTGAGAGGAGCCCGGAAGGGGCTCTGTGCATAGCTGAAAGCTCAATGCCACCTAGATCCAAATACTTTTCCAAGCAGCAAAGAAAACAGAAAGTGGATCACTGTGAGTAAATTCACAGGAGATCATCAGTTGGTTTCTAACAGGAAGGAGTTAGAGACCTGCCTGGAAAAGCAGGCTGAAGTGCAGCCATGGGAGCCTTCCAAAGCCAGCAGAAGGGTCACTTCTCATGTCATGGAAAACTGCCAACTGCACCTGAGCAGAGCAATCTGATGAAAATTAGCCTAGCAGCCCCAGAACTTCAGTGAATTGGAGAAAATAAATAAAAATATCACAGAGTCCTACTGAATCTCTTAAACTGGTTTTCCTTCCCTTCAAAGCTTACATACATACATAGCACCTTCCCCACATAGCACCTCCACTTGCATTAAAAAACTGTATTTTTGAGGGGCTTTAGGTATGCCTCAGGAAGTTGCAACAACCTGAATTCAGATTTCTAAAAGCTATGGAAAGGTACCAGCATTAGATACAGCTCTCTAATCCCAGCTCACCCATGGTGAGATAGTGGGCAGAGAATCCCTTGAGATCAAAGGCCAGAGAGCCTGTCACACACAGCAGTAGTCTGTGAAAAATAAGGCAGAAAACACAGCTGGCGTGACCTTGAGCCTCTGATCTGCCTGCCTCTACCTTCTAAGTGCAAGTGTTAGGGTTACAGGGTACAGTGTACCCTGTTTGTGTGGTGCTGGCGGTTGTCATGCATACGAGGCAAATAGCCTACCAAGTAAGCCACCTCTCCAGTGCCCAGTTTATCATTCCTTTGATACTTGAAGCTGAGTCATTTTGCTGTTTCCCTTCCCGCTGGTTCACTTATCTTCATTCTTTCTAGTGTATTTAAAGTTTTGTGATGCTACTAATGCCACCTCAGTTCTGCCCGTTGTCCGAGTCTTAGATCCCTGCAATGGCCTTCTGATACTCAACATTTTCATGTTCCTCCTCTAAGTTTTCAGTGTTCCACTTGCTTCCTCTCTACTCTGGTTGTAATGTTGCTATGTTGCTGTGTTCTGTGGATTGAAAACAGAGTCATGGGGGAAGTAAAAAGACCCAAGATAAGAAAGGATTCTGCATCAGCCCCAAGGTTGGAGTCAGCTGTCAAGAGCGCTACCCAGGGGCTGGAGGAACTGGAGTCCATGGTCTGTGGGAACGGAAAACTTAGACATTAGGAGAAGGTTCTCTCTGGATATAGAGTGGGAGATTTTGGGCTCAGGAAATTGGGAGAGTGGAAGTCCTACTTTTAGTGCTGTGGTTGAAGAGGTGAGAGCAAAAGAGTATATGAGGCTGGCCCATAATTGTCTGGTAGGCCAGCCTGGGGACCATGGGTACAGATGTAGAGCATCTTGTGGAGGTGACTGGAAGTGGGGGAAGGTGAGGTGTAGAAAAGCACTACTGCTGCTGCTTCTTCTTCTTCTTCTTCTTCTTCTTCTTCTTCTTCTTCTTCTTCTTCTTCTTCTTTCTTCTTCTTCTTCTTCCTCTCCTCCTCCTCCTCTTCCTCCTTCTCTTCTCCTCCTCCTCCTCCTGCTATTGCTGCTTCTCTTTCTCCTCTTCGTGTGTGTGTGTGTGTGTGTGTGTGTGTGTGTGTGTGTGTGTGTGTGTGTTTTCCTTAGTGGTAAGATTTCATTTATTCCTGACTGGCTTTGAACTCAATATATAGCTGAGGGTGACTTTGAACTCCCACCCTCTCTGGCCCAATTGCTGGAATTACAGACCTGCTCCACAGTGCTCAGTGCAGTTCTGAGAATAAACTCATGGCTTTGTACTTCTTAGGCAAGCATTATACCAACAGAGCTATATCTCACTGCCATATCACCCCATACTTAAATTGTGTGCTAGAACACATGTGCATGTGCACGTGTGTGTGTGTGTGTGTGTGCAACTATGCACATGTGTGTCATGACACACATGTGCATATGTGAAGATCAGAGGACAACCTCAGCTATTGGTTCTCACCTATTTTTTTTCCTTCTTTCTTTTTTTTGGGGGGGAGGGGAAAGGTCAAAAGGAAGGGGAACACAGGAGAACTGGGAAGTGAGTGAGATTGAGACACATGATGTGAAATTCCCAAATTATCAATAAAAATATTATGTTGGAGAAATTGAAAGGAGTAAAGGATTTCTTTTGGCTCCAGCTCTAGAAAGTTCAATTCGTCGTGATGGGGAGGGCACACTGGAGCACAGCAGTTCACACCACAGCCCAACAAGAAGCAGAGAGTGGAAGCAAAAGTAGAAGCAAAAGTCATCAGGGATAACAGAGCCTCCAACAACCATGCCCCTCCCCCTGCCCCACCCGGTGCCCTACTTCCTCCAGCTAGATCCCACCTCTCAAAGTTTCCAGAACTCCCAAAGTAGTACAGAGCTGGAGACCCAACAGTCGCAGCATTAGCCTGTGGGAGACATTTCAGATTCAAACCATAACACTCACCAATTTCAATTTTACAAAATCCAGAATATAAACTACCTGCGTGTGTTTTCACTTTTCTTTGTACTCTATCTTCCAAAGACAGTAAAAAGTATAAATTCTTGGGGGAAAGAAATCACTTGCAATTAAGCATAACCTGGGCTTATAAACTTGTGTATTCTCATTATCTTTTACTTTCCTATAAACAAGCTAAATCTCTCAGGGATTTCAATTTCCCAGTTTCGGGTTTGTTGTGAACTTGTTGTTGTTAATGTATCAAACTACTTCAAAGGTAATGGCTTCATGAAGAAATCCGTGTGAGGAAGCAGAACTTATGTTCTCAAAGCAAGCTATAGCTGGGCATTTTTATAGTGCTTAAATCACAAACACAAAGCAAAATGTGCCATTTCAAGAAAATTGAAGAATCGCGGAGTCTGAGAATACTCCACTCTGCAAGGAGAACACATTAGGAAAGAGACCTTTATAAAGCATTAGCCCATCAAGCCATGCAGCCGCACTGAAGACTCTTTATGGCCTCTCTTTTTATGATCTTGGTCTTTTTTGCAAGGGTAGGCTACACTTTCTTTTGCAATTCAACTCTGATTTCCTAATCTAAATCATTCTCCCTGACTTGCTTCTCCCCCACCCCCACCTCACTCCACCCCTGCCAACACCCCAGTCCCCAACTGCTTCAACAACATACTTACAACCTGCCAGTTACAAAGAGCCAACCCTACCAGCTCATGTTTGACATTACCACACTGTTTCTCCCTACCTACCCCCCTTCAGATAGCTCTTGGCTTCTGTAGATTGCTCTGCTTCCTGTTTTCCAAAGTCCTACAAGAGGGAGAGGGTGTGCCCTTAGAACTGTGACCTTCTCATCCCTCTACTCACAGTCTTGTATTAGCTCTGCATCTTGACCTCTTGCTGGATTAGTTTGCTGCCTTCCTGGTACCTTCAAACCTAAACCTTGTCCCACTAGGAACCCTTCCCATACATGTCCACTCAAAAACTACTCTAAGTGTCTTAGGTACTTACTACAAGCTCCTCAAAGCAGCACTGAACTCACTTGCCTCCCAAACTGCAGCCCTGTCCTGTGCTCTCATTGGTCAATGAGCAGCACCTTCCATCCAAGCCAGAAATCTGGAAGGCGACTTTCATTTGAGCCTTTGTTTCTCACCACACCTCCCCAAATGGTCATACTTTGAGTTGGAGCTCCCAGCCATCCCTAGAATCTGTCTCTCCGTTCCATCCTGCTGACGCTGAAGTTCGAGTACTATCATCTCTCCAGCATCCTTGTTCCAGTCTACTAACCATTCTCCTGCCTCCAAATTTGTTCCCTCTAACTACAGTTTGTTCCCTTCTGTGAGGGTTTGTATAAGCTCACCCAGGGAGTGGCACTATTAAAAGGTGTGGTCCTGTTAGAGTGGGTGTGGCCTTGTTGGAGTAGGTGTGTCAATGTAAGTATGGGCTTTAAGACTCTCATCCTAACTCCCTGGAGGAGGAAAAGGAGGAGAAAAAGGGAAAGAGGAAGGGGGAGGGGAAGAAGAGGAGAAAGAGGAAGAAGAGGAGGAGGAAGAGAGGGGGCAGAAGGAGAAAAGGGAGAAGGGAAGGAGGAGGAGGACTCATTGGTTAGCCAAGTTGGACTTCAGTGTAATTGATACTTTGGTCTGTAGTGGGTTCCCCTCCCAGGGTGAAGAGTCATGTGTCTTGTACCTCCTCATGAAAACTCTCACTTGTTTTGCCAAATGGGTACAATACTAAGAGGCTAAAGCTGACACAATCCAGCATGCATCCCTCCCTTCTCTCCCTCTCCATCAACTTGTAGGTAAGTTGAAGCAGTTCTTGAACTCTGCACTCTTGCCAGTACTATCACAGGAAGAACTCTACCCATGAGCTGACTCTAACTTCCACAGACTGTACTTCCCAAAGCTGTGCCTCAGGGCCGCTCCTCTGGTCAGAAGCCTGTGTCTAACACTTGCAGGGCCCTGCCCTGGCTCATACACTACATACGGCTCTCAAGCTAAGATGGGAATGACTCCGTCAGTACATTATAAAGCCCAGAAGGAAGATGCTGCCTTAGAATATATATGATTGTCCAATGGTTTCCTAAGGTAAATATGAAATATAAGGTTCCTAAGCCAGAAGGCATGCAGCCCACCAACCCTTTTGGGATCATTTTATTTGTATTGCCATTTATCCGACAAACAGGTTATTCCAATTACTTTTTATTTTATAAATTATTCAAAAAGAAAGAAAAGTTGTTTATATACATTATGCTAGGCACTGGGATACATTCACTAATAAACCAGACAATGCCCCTGCTCTTGTGGAGCTGACAGTCTTAGGAAGAACAAATATACCCCAAACCCATGGTACCAAAAATTCCTGACAAACTGGAGTGAGCTAAAAAGGCACAGTATGAGTTTTCAAAGTTCATAGGTATCAGAAGTTGTATATGGCCTGAGTGTCCTGCGAAGTTTCTATGTTATAATGATTCTGGGCTGGAAACTAAGGTTTTTATTTAAAATCAAATGAAACCAGGGTGTGCACTAGAGAATACACTTTAAGAAAAGGAAATCAAGATGGACAACCCGTCAAGGCTCCCCACACTTGTGTGGACACACAATGGAAAGGCCAGCCAGTGCGGAGAAGCCACGTCACGTATTAGCATGTGCTACAAGAGCCACATGTAGTCAAAGCCTTGAAACTCACAGGTGAAGAATGCATAACTATAAACCCAAAAGAAAAGGAATGCATTTTCAAAGCAATGGCCCGAGGAGGCCAGACAGCGCTGGATCTTGGAGCTGGAGTCAGGGGACTACGAGTGGCCCCATGTGGATGCTAAGAACTGAACTGGGGGCCTCTTGAAGAGCAGTAAATGTTCTTAACCCACTGAGTCATGTCTCCATTCCCTTGATGCCAAAGCTTTAAGCATACAATGCTATGTACCACGTGTACCCTACCCCTATAAACCTATTCAATGAGACTCTACTTAGGACATTTTCTTGATTGCAGCTTTGATTCCTGGAGATTATCTTCCACAGAAAACTTGAAATTACTGTTGCAATGATTTAGAAATATAAGGAAGACATCAGGTATACCTTTTGCATTGGTTTTATGTGCTCATGTACATAGGTAGCCATCATAAACTGAAAGACACTTTTATTATCTTTAAGAAAAAGAAAGAAAAAAGTTCCAAAGGTTTGCTGCCCAGCAGCCATCACTAATGACATTCATAATCTCTAGTGGAAAATATGGAGCAACTACACACTGTTCTCTAGGATGTGGTGAGCATAGTTAAATGTCATTCTTGATTATGTATGTAACAGCCTTCTACCCCAGCCCCTTCCTCAGGTTTTGTGCACTTTTTTCCTTTTTCCTGCTATAATACAAAAGAAAGGCTACATTTGAAGGATGCACTTATTAAAAACCACCCCGGCAGAAGATGCAGACCCTTACAGAGGTCCTTACTGAACTTTGCCTGAATGTTCCAGATTCCCTAAACTGTTCATTGTTGACTAGAAATCTTTCATAACACATGGTTACAAAAGGCTTAAATAGTCTACATGAACCACTTTAAGTATATTTATTTCAAATATAAATATATTATCCACTCTATTATTTTTCTAAATGACTTTTTTAAAAAGAAACTCTTCCTGAAGGTTTCCAGTCAGCGACGAATGCTATCCCTGCTATCCCTTCTCACGGCACAGTCATTTCAGAGCTTTATCTGCAAAACATAACACAGGAAATTACCAAAAAAGCAGCAAAAAAAGACAGGAAGCTCCATGCAGTTTTTCAGAATGAAAAGTGTAACATCGTAAAATACATGATGGTGTTTCTGTTTCCTGACATTTCTAAGCATTTAAGTCATTAAGCTTCTTGTGATTCCAAGATGTATTTGCAAATATACAAATCATGTTTATTGGGGCAGTGGAGCACATGCGTGCAGGTGCCCAGGGAAGAGACCCTGGGTTCTCTGGAGCTGCTGTGCCAGTCACTCCTGAGATACCCAACATGGGCACTGGGAACTGACCTCTGAGCCTCTGTAAGGGCAGTATACACTTTTAACCACTGAGCCAGCTCTTTAACCTTTCAGTTCCAATTTTATAACAATTTTAAAAAAGAGTATTACTTTAAACAATACGGGCTGTTCTACCAGACTCATCCTATCCAAGTCTCAGAACTTAATAACCATTAAGGTAATGATAGGTACATTTACAAATAAATCTTTAAATTATAAGAAATAACAGGAAACAGAAATACCATCATATTTTAGCACATACATACAAAAAAATAACTTAAATATAATACTATAATCTTGAGAAAAGCAAACAGTATACAGATATCAAGATGTGAACTGGACACAGAGTCACCAGGGACAGAATGTAATACAGATGAGACTGCCCGTGAGCTTGTCTGCCGGGCACTGTCTTAATTGTTAACTGATGCAGTCCCGTGCACCAAGAGGCAGTATCATCCCTGCACAGGAGGTCCCGGGCTGTACAGGCAGGTAAGCACGAGCCAGTGAGAGGGAGCCAGCAAGCAGCGTTCCTCCACAGTTCCTGCTTCAAGTTCCTGCCAACTTCTCTCAATGACAGAATTGTAACCTGGAATAAACAGTTTCCTCCCCAAGCTGCTCTTAGTCAGAGCGTTTTAACCCAGCCCAGTATGAAAGCAGTAGTAGGGAAAGTTGAAATGTTATCTTAACCACTGTCAAAAAGTCCAGCTGACAGAGAGAAGGAAGGGCACACGCAGGCAACACCAGCACAGGGCAGGGCCATGATCCACGAATAAGCCCTGCACTGCCCGGAAGGCAACAAGTTCAGTTCCTTTTCTTTCTTTCATTTTACGTCTTGATGGTTATCTTAGATTTCCTAAAATAAGAATTGTGTACTGCTTTTTCCAGACCTAATTATTAGCTCTTAAAAATCAAGAAAGCAACTAATATCTTTAAAGTCCAAACTGAACTGGAAAAAACACTCCTAGTTAAGAGTTTCAATATCCAATCCCCCCTTATGTACTCACTCTGGCTAAGAAAGCTTCATCCGTTCCCTTTGTTTTGCAGAATAATTTAGATTCCCACCTAAAACATAAATGAACATAAGTCATTTTAAGTAATATGAATAATTAAAATCCAATCATACATACACATAAAGTGTGTGCAAGATAAAAAAAAAAGAGTATGTCCTATCATCATGCTTTAATTTTAGCTTTGTATTTTTAAGTGTGAAGGTATGTGTTGTTAATGAAAACACTGTGTTAGATGTTAGTGATACTGAAAATTAAGAAAAATTAAAACAAATCTATTTATACAGGCAACATTGTGTTATATACTCCATTACCTTCTACCATGTCCTTTAAGAATAGGCAATTAGAAAGATTAATACAGGCAATATCAAATTCTTATTAAGAAAAAGAAATACTCTAATGCATATTAACATGTACTAGTTTTAAAAATCTGTTATCTCTAATTCTAAATCAAACACGTTCAAACTTAAAAGTAAAAATTTTTACTTTCTCTTTTTTAGATATGAGAATATGAGGGTTTTGCTAATATTCATCTGAGACTTTATATTATCAAACACTGGCTTTCCTAGAAATGAGTTGCATAACGGCAATTCTAACGTGATGGTCCAAAACGTGTGATTATGAACTTAGGTTCCTGTCACTGAGACTGAGAAATCACTAACACACACTGAAGACAACACCGGCCCTCAAGACGATCCACCCGAGATGAAGAAGAAATCCAGAGAGCTGCTTACCTTGGGCACGGTTCACCAAATACAGACAGACCACAGCTAACAGTGACACTGAAAAACACAAGGCACACTTGTAAACGACGCCAATGCGATCCAACTCAAGCACAGACCAAGCTCCTCTTAATCGACATTTAAAAAAACACTGTACATTTTTGCTTCTGAGAGCCCTGAAGTGCCACAGTGCTTTTCCCCATAGGGAACCACTGCTGCTTAGCCCAGGAATGGCAGAGCTGGAGAACAGTTGAGGCCCTACAGGAGAGGGTGCCAACACACCCCCAGGCAGCACCCACCCTGACCCTCTTTCCTCTCTTCTTGTCTCCAGGACTACTGGCAGCTCTGCAGGGATTTCTATCTGAGAAAAACATGTGCTTTTACAAATGAACAAAATCAGAACTTTACCCTTAGCTTCCTAGAAGCCCAGAGCTACTTCAGAGACCAAGGCAGAGCTTGGCTTTCCACCCTTACTTGCTGAGGAACACTGTCTAGTGTACTTTAAACAATATGACAAAGCTCAACTGTAAAAACATCAACACTTTACTATGTTATAAGAAACCAAACACTGCCACATGACACACTCACAAGAAACACAGGCAATGAAGAACACCTCCAGAAGCAAGTATCCCCGCGTATCCAGTATCATGCCAGCAAGGATGGAGATGACGGCCAGCCCAAGGTTCTGAATAGACTGCATGCTACAATTTCCAGACACAGTAACACATCATTGTCAGAAGTCTTCATACACAGATTAACTTCACTATTAGTATCAGTATCCGAAACCACACGCTACTGGTGCTTTGAAAGACTTTCAATCAGGGAGCAAATGGATAGATTTTGGGCTGAGATGAGATTCTGTCGCCCTGGCTGGCCTGGAGCTCACTTTGTAGACCAAGTTTGCCTCACTTGACCAAGATCCACCTGACTCTGACTCTGAGTGCTGGGATTAAAGGTGTGCATCACCATACCCAGCAGATTGTGGGTTTTATCCTAGACTGTTTCTGCTACCAGACCATCTTATGGGTTATAGTTTACTCCACCTGTCTAGCTAGAGGCTTACCCTACTTGATGGCCAACTGTAACTACAGTTAACTAGACTAAGAAGCACCTAACAGAAAAGTACTATTCCAGCCATGTCATGTCTGAAGAGGAGTAACTTAAGTGGGAAAGACTTGAACATGGACCTCACCATCCCATAGGCTGGAGGCCTGGCTAGAATAGAAGGGTAGCGTGAGGCTGTTCTTGGTCGTCAACTGGACTGCATCTGGAATTAACTAAAACCCCAAAATGGAGGGCACACCATGAGGGATATTCGATTAATTTGAAGTGGGAAGATCCACTTCTAATCAGGATCTTTGCAGTGGGAAGACACACCTCCAATCTGAGCCACACCTTCTGCTGGAAGCCTATATGAGGACACAGATGATTGCTCTCTCCTCGCTAGCACGTCCATTCCTTCACTGGCATTAGAGTCTACTTCTTTGGCATTCTGGCATTTACTGAAGACCAACTGAGATATCCGGCCTTATCGAATGAACTGCTGGATTCCTGGACACAGACTGCCATTCATAGTCAGCCATTGTTGGACTTGGTGGCTTGAAAGAAAATGGCCTCCATAGGCTCACAGAGAGTGGCATTAATAGGAGGTGTGGCCTTGTCGGAGGAAGTATGTTTGTATCTCAGCTCTCTTCCTGCTGCCCGAAGATCAAGATGTAGAACTCTCAGCTCCTCAGCACCGTGTCTGCCTGTGTGCCTCCATGCTTCCCTCCATGACAAGGATAAACTAAACCTCTAAAATGTAAGCCAGCCTCAATTAAATGTTTTCCTTTATAAGAGCTGCCATTTGTCTCTTCACAGCACTAAAACCCTAAGCAATGGATTAGCTGGACCACAGCCTGTAAGTCATTTTAAAAAGTTTTTTTCTGTATATAGAGAGAGATGCATTCTGTAAATTTTGCTGCTTTGGGGAACCCTGACTAATAGAAGAGGAGAGGAAGAAAGGCCTCAGTGCAGACGTATGTATGTGTGAGTAGCACATGCCTGCACATCTGTCTGCCTGCTTCCTGGCTACCATGATGGAGCTGCCTCACCACAGGCCCAGAATCAATACAGCAAAGACCAAAATCTCTAAAACCAGGAGCTATAATGAGCCTTCCTCCATTGAGTTGTTTTCCTCAGATCACAATTAGGGAAAGAGAGCAGAAACGCCACACACAACACCTGCTTAAGTGGATTAACTGATGTTCCTAGCTATGTGCAGGCTCAGGGTCGTCCCAGAACTCTGGGCATGACTACATTAGAACACACAGGATGTTCCCGTAACTGATAACACAGCAGAAGGCATATGTATGATCTGCAGTTGAAACACAATACTTACAATCCATATGCAGTTCCCAGCTGGTGTTCAGGAACTAAGAATGCCACCATCGGCCACAACGCACAGGCCAGCAATGAGTAGGAAAACCCCAAGAGACACTAGACAGGAAGACAGAGCAGTACAGTATGTATCAGGTGACAGCGGATTTTCAGTGAAGACAATCAGTGGAAGTGACATCCTAGCTAAAACCGAGTACACACCTAGTTACTGTAATTAGACTAACACTTTAAATACAAAGCTCAGTCGTGGGCCTCTCTCAGTATCCTCCACTGTTCTAACCATTTTCACTTGTGACATAAACAGACAAAAACTATCTGGGCCACTGTCCAGTCAAAGGCACAGTTACCTGGCAAAAAGTTCTTACCCAAGTTTTCAGGCAACCTGATTTTCCTTAATTACAAAGGAAGTAATCACGGCAGCAGAGTGACTTGTTCTGCTGCCTCTGGATGATCAGTTCTAAACTAAGCAGCAGAGCGGGAACAGAACCGCCCTCACCAGCACTTGTCAGACTCTGTAAGGGTGCTTTTTCCTCACTACAAAAGGCACTAGCCAGGCATGGAGCTGGCACGCCTGTGGGTGGAGGAGAGCTGAGCCGAGGCCAGCCAAGGCTGCACGGAGAATACGAAGGTCACTGTAGCTATATATAAGCATATATAAGCTATATATAAGCAAGAATGTGTCTCAAGTTTTTAAAATAAAGTATGATTTGAATTTAAATTAAGTATTACATGTACCCATCAGACTGGTAAATATGAAATAATGCTGACACCAATACCAGCAAGGAAAATGGGCAGATCTGTGTGTTGCTGGCGAAGTTACAGGTGAGGAGTAAGTTTCTGTCACATCTGTCAAGATGACCACTGCACCGAGCCTCTACAGCAGCAGTGCTACTCCTAGGACCTGCAGGTCCCTATAGGCAGGCTTCCGTGGAACTGCCCACTGGCTCCATAACTACTGAAGATGTTCCTTTACGAACAATTAAGAGACACAGCACTCAGCCTGCACTTCCTGAAGACAACAAAACCTCCATGGAGTTAAGAGTCAAAATCAAATGAACAGACTTCCGGTTTGGGACCGAGCCTAGAGCAGGTCGCAGGCAGCAGCTCCGTACCCAACCGCAGAAAACCAAGAAAAACAGGGACTCCCAGGAGCTTGAACTCACGCAGCATCCCAGGTAAAATTGAATCACCCGTGATGCCTGCTATTAGAAGGTCTAACCCAGATGGACCAGAAGCCAGGAGCCTCGCCCTTACCCTCACCCCCTACCTTTTCCCACCTGCACAAGGTCCCCTGAAGCTGGGCAACTGCAAGATCCTGCTTGGCAACTGCAGATAGACTCAAAGCAGTGTACCATATCATCTGAAGAATAGCAGGGAGACCATAACTCAAGCAGTGTACCATATCTTCTGAAGAATAGCAGGTTGCAGTCCTCCTCACCCCCACGAATAACCAGGACCCGCCGGTCGGGTCAAGTGGCACCCAGACGTGGGGCTCGAGGCACGGACCCATCCGGACGGACCCTCATTGAGAGGATGTGCACACGACATCAAGATTGAGCAAGACAGAGATCATCGCCCGTGACCTGTCGTCCACGGAACCAGGTTGATGCTGCCATCAAGAAGGCAGTTGAAGTTCATTACCATCAGCTGAAAATTGCAGAGGATCCAGAAGTGAATCCGCAGGAGACTGACAAAGCTGTCAGCTCCCCTGCCTCCCCCTACGGTCGACCCCTAGACTTCCACGCCCTCCAGAAGGGTTCCTGGTATGCCTGGCTTTGCCCTCATTTCTCTCGCTAGAGAGCTTGGCCTCTTGATCACCACAACAAAAATTGGCTTTTTCCTAAACCAAGGCCACCCTTGATATGGCCGCTAACATTGGGGAGCCTTCCTTTATGACAATATTACACCCCAAACTGACAAATGGTTGGTAACTTGAACATTTACAAGAGACTAGGATGGCTGTGAGTTAGCCCAATGACGGGATTATTGTAGGTCCACTTCCCAGGGGCCCACCCAATGCAGCCGAAAAGGAGTGCATGGTGCTGGGAGTGGGTGCAGCCTACATGGCCTAAGA
Source organism: Grammomys surdaster (assembly GCF_004785775.1). Lineage (NCBI taxonomy): Eukaryota > Metazoa > Chordata > Mammalia > Rodentia > Muridae > Grammomys > Grammomys surdaster. The sequence continues at coordinate 16,016,813 of NW_021604597.1, read as the reverse complement.
CAGGGCTCTCACCCTCCTTTCACCCACATCAGAGTCCCTTGACGTTGCCCATCGTCGACAGCCTAAAGCCTTCGACCATCGATGTGACTCGTCTCACATCAGTGTTTTGGGGTTGTAAAACTTGTCTAAGACCCCCCATAATTAGACATCCAAATTCAAAACTCACATAGTTGGGATTGAACATAAGACGCCTTCTCTAACTAAACAGAGAAGGGGGAGATGCCAGAAGCCAGGACCCTCGCCCTTACCCTCACCCCCTACCTTTCCCCACCTGCACAATGTCCTCTGAAGCTTGGCAACTGCAAGATCCTGCTTAGCAACTGCAGATAGACTCAAAGCAGAGTACCATGTCTTCTTAAGAATAGCAGGGAGACCATAACTCAAGCAGTGTACCATATCTTCTGAAGAACAGCAGGTAGATCATAATTCAAGATAGTGTACCATATAGACCATGACATGTTTCAAGGCACAGGCCAAGAAGATTTTGTACTTTTCCACCACCTGGACCCTCTTACCCCCTCCCCTTGTAAAACATGCTATAAAAAAGCATTTCATGTTCAAAAAAAAAAAAATCTCAAAAAAAAGAAAGTAGTTATGAGTTAGATTTAATAATGTTAAATCACTTAAAGTCAGAAGAAAAATATTAAACATTATCTTTCTAAATAAAAAAAAAAAAAGATAAAGTTTTCAGTACAAAAACACCTAGCTCCCAACATAAAGAACAGAACAATTATGCAAAACATTTATTAGTAACAAGCAACAGAGGCCAACTAGTGTGTTTAACAGAAAATGGCTAAATGCACATGTCTCCCTTCTCCTGATTGGAGCGATCTATCACTTATCTATTCACTGTCAACTGGTCTGTCATTTAAGTGCAATCTATCTATATCTATTATTTACCTATCACAAATTATCATTTTTTAATGTATGGAATGTATCCATCCATTTTTATCAGTATAAACAGTCAATATTATCAATTGGTTATAACATATTCCTACTAATAAATTTGGTGATAAAAGTAAAAAAAAAAAAAAAAAAAAATCAAATGAACAGACACTGGGCTGGAAGACTGGCCACTTTTAATGGATGATTTATTTTAGGGAAGTTCAGAAAAGTAACTGGAAGTGATTAGAGACTATTTTATTTCAAATTCTGCTTCAGCATTGAAGATTCCCTATTAAATAAGCCAACTGACAAGCAAACTTTATAAATTAATAACTGACCATTCTTTTTTAAATAAACATTTACTTTGTCAAAATTAAAGTGAGGTCATGTCCCCATCAGCTGCCAGCTGGGGTTGGTGGGTGCAGCAAACATGGACTTGGGGTTCTCTCTAAAGCCCTCAACATCCCTCTCAACATTACCATAGCAATCCATGGGTTCCAGAAGGTGAAGGCCAGCATCATATGGGACACGAGGGTGGCAGCTACCGCATACAGGACCCAGATGATGTTCTTCCCAGTTTTATCCACCAGGAGTCCAAATACTGGGGACATGGGAGCTGATATGATATACACAACACTGCCCAGAGAGCAGAAGAATGTTAATAGAACACCATTAGAAACTAAGTATCAAAGCACTCCCCAAGACTACCAGAAACTAAGTATCTCAGCACTCCCTAAGACTATCCTCAAAGCAAAGCCTTGGCTCCTCTAATTTGGCACTCTTCCAAAATGAGAGCCAGAGAACAAAAACATAAAAATCATTCCAAGAATTCTTTGGGTTTTCTCTTTATGCAAAGCCAGACTGCTGGGATTTGGGTCTGTGGTATTGGGTATGGGGAGCTGGGGAGGGGGGCACTTTGGTGGCAGGGATGTGGTGGGGGGTTGGGGGGCTGTGGTCACACAATCTCTGTGGCCTCTCACATGTGACCTCTGCTTATGCATACATCATACATCAAAACAAGCACCTACAGATTACACCAAATACCTGTTAATTGCACTTGCTGACTGGGAAGAAAATCTGAATTTCTCTATGAAGAAAACTCTAAAAAAGAAAAGTGTGCACATTAGAAAGAACTACTTTGTTCTCAAAAAATAAAGAAAAAGTTAAACAATAACTCTTAACATTGAATAAGCTTTTCTTCCACTGTTATCTTCTATCCATCCTAAAGTGACCTGCTACAGCGGAAGTATTCAGTACTTTACTGACTGAACCGAGACTGGCTGACATATTTTCAGAACAGTAAATCGAAAAGCAGGCGTGCAGAGGTCCTTTCCCATGGAATAGGGTTCTTGCCATAAAGCGACTGTATAGTCTTGAAGGTTACAAAGACACAAAACACATCCCTACATAAGCACTCTCTGCAGCAGCCAATGACTGAGGAGAGATGCAGGCACAGCAAGCCAGGACCTGCCTTGATCCCTGAATCTGAGTCTGGCAGAAACTGTCTGAGATAGACAGCGCACACCCTCACTCACAGCAGGTGGCCTCCCGACCGACCCAAGAACAGAAAGAGAATTTTAAAAGTCTTTCTTCAAGAGGATAAAGAAAGTAGTAAAACAATGTTGAATCTGAAACTAAAAACGCCTAAAATACCCACTGTATCCCCGAATATAAGATAATAAATCTAAGTATACAGTGTCCACAGTAGGAAAATTAACTACAAAAACACCCACTCATTGATGTGATTCACCCTCATTACAATTTATAACTGGAACTCTAGGGAACACTCACTTGCCCAGCCCAATGAAAGGGAATACCGCCACGTAGTAGCAGACACAGATGACGAAGACCAGCAACAGGGGTAAGGAGAAGTCCTTTATATCCGTCAACTTAATGACTTCACCTTCAGAAAAGGAAGACACATTATCTCATAAACCTAAGTACCTGTAGTCATCATTAGTCATTATTTTTATTCATGTAATAATAACAAAAACACTTTTCCAGAAAATTCCACAAACATCATCTGTGAAGTACATTACCAAGTACTAGGAGGAAGAAAGCAGAACTTGGTACGATAGGAACTAGGATCATTTAACTAATAAACAAAACAAAGTCAAGAATGTACATTCTGCTAAAACATTAAAAGGGGGGATACAAACCAAAATGGGGACAAGCAGAAGTGGATCTGGACGCAGCATCAGGGCACTGTGCTGTGTATTCACGGTACTGTCGACTACCTTCAAAGGTCCCCTAAGTCCCACTCTACTTTCACGATGATGTACCTGTTTTTCCTTGTTCTTTATGAAGTATTTTCTCTGCTCTCCGATCCAAATAAGCAAGGGCCAAAGCACAGATTAGTGAAAGAATGCATGTTATACCCCCTAAAAAAAAAAGAGAAAGAAAGAAAAAAATGTTAGAAAGGTTCAGGGGCTTGGAGAAAGCGACCCACTGCATAAAGAGCAGCCGTGTGGCCACTGACAGGAAAGGCTGACAGGGCTGAGGAAAGCCTGCCGACGCCAAGTGCAGACACAGGAACAGAATGGCAGACACCCAGCAGGCAGACTTCATCATAGCTGTTTCTCAATAGAAGGTTGGCAATTAGAAGGAAAACACTGGAACCAAACACTCCAGTCCTGTAGACTGGGGAGAGTACATGACCAGCCATGGGAAGGTGAAGACAGACAGACCCTTGGGCTCAGTGTCAGCCAGTCTTAGCTGAATTGGTGAGTTTCCATGAGAGACATCATCTCCAAAACTAAGGTGGAGAATGATCATGGAAGACACCTAACATTGAGCTCTGGCCTCTACATGCATGTAACATGTTCACCTGTACACACATGTGCACAGAACAATGCAGACACATACATACATCACAGAAAGAAACAGCAGGAGAGGAACCGTTCTCTGACCTGTATGCTACAGAAGTAAGGAGAGCCAGCAGCCACAGATTCTACTGCTACCCCTGACGAGGTGACGGTGGACTGTGAGGCTCAGTTTCCCGTGTGTAACATGAGAAGTGCTCACTCAATGAAGTGTCTCTTCTACCTCCAAAACACTACATAATTCCACACATGGAGAAAACTGAATGCAAGTACAAAAGCTTACGTGAGACTAAGTGTTTGAGAAGGAGGGTCTGGGGTGGACAGCCTTGAGGTGAGATTCCTGTTAGCACTGGCCCTCCATGCCCTCTTGTAACCAGGCTGTGTGCATCAAGCCAATACAAGGGGTAAAAGATATGCAACTCGAGCCTTCACCTCACTGTGCCACGAGCCACGGTGGAGCCCTGTGAGAAGCCACTGACACAAGGGATGGACACTGCCACAGAGTCTGAGAATTTCTGCTGAGAGCAGCCTGGAAGGGACACATGGAGCTTCACCTTCTACTCGGTGACTCGCCACTCAGCAACTGGCACCACGGAATGGGCTCAGAGAACTTAGGGACAACAAGGACACACACAGTATGCAAAGACTCACAACTTTTCAGAACACTGAGATAAATCGTCTTGTCCTAGATAAACTAGTTATGGGCAGTGAGGAATGGACCCAGGTTCCTGGCTCTCAACTCAGTGGGCTTTGCACTGTCCCACACCACATCGATCCAGTGTCCTGGCAGAGTCCGAGCAGAAGGACCCAGTCTTCCCCCTGCCGCCTGCTCCTGTGAGTCACCTGGGCACACTCCCTGGCTGACCTGCCTTCACACAACACAATCTCCTTGAACATACAATATGGAAGTGACCACACTGAGGAACACAGGGGAGAATCAGATGCCCCTTCAGAAATGGCAAAAGACATGCAAACAAGGCATATGACTGTCTTTTTCTAAACAGTCAAAATAACTAATGAACTGCGGAGGGAAAACCCTGTAACCTCCAAGGACAGGAGTCTGGCACTGGGCCCAGAGTTCTTGCCTGTTTGGCACATCTCCTACGACAAACCCTCAAAAGGGACAAGACATGGGATACGAGGAGTCACTCACCAATCATAAGTGTCACGCCCAGGGTCATGTGGCCAGCTGAGCCCAGTGATGCTTCAATCTTCCCATACAGCCAGCCCATGAGGTTCATGTTCACCGTGCTTCCCTGAGGAAGGAAAACAAACAGGTTCCTCCATCACTAACACTGGGGGAAGTTTACTCATAGTGCCTTAGTGTAACCAGAATCCAGATTACACAGAAGATAATTTGGTTAGACTGAGGGTGGAAGACGGACCTCTAATCCAGATCTCTGAGGTGGAAGACCCACCTCTAATCTAAGCGAGACCTTCTGCTGGAAGCCCATGTAAGGACATGGAAAAAAGCAAGATCTTGCTCTTTACCTGCTTGCCCTCACCTTGCTAGCAAGTCCATTCCTTCACTGGCATTAGAGCCAGCTTCTTCAGGATTCCAGCATCTACTGAAGACCAGCTGAGACACCCAGTCTTCTTTCTGAACAACTACTGGATTCCTGGACCTTCCTGTCATAGCCAGCCACTGTTGGGTTAGCTGGATTGCAGCCTGCAAGTCATTCTACTAAATCCCTTTCTATAAACAGATTCATTCTATAACTCTTTAGAACTCTGTATATGGATGTCCTCTGAGGATTTAAAAGACGTATTCCATTCCCAGTGCACTCTCTCTGCCTCCTACTAACAGATGAAGATGGGAGCTCTCCAACGTTCCTGCCACCATGTCTTCGCTCTGCCACCAGAGGCTCTAATCCTGACACCAAAAGCTCAATTGAACACTTTCTTTTATAAGTTGCCTTGGTCATGGTCACAGTCGTGATGGGGTTGTTACAGCAATAGAAAAGAAATTAGGAGCAGGCTAGAGATGAGAGATCATGCGATCCTGGGTAAGCCTCCCTCTGCAGTCCTGAACTGCAACTCTGGCTAGTTTCCACAAACCAGACAGTCACACTCCAGCAATAGGCCAAAACAAGATGGGTCTGAGACGGACTACTGGCTGTACAGTAAGACATCCTCAGAAGACGGATGTGGTATTCTGGTACATCCAATAGCATGTGCGGACCAATATGTCGGAGGATGGAAGGAGGTGGAGCACAGGATGACACCAATGTTCTGTACAAGAGAGTAGCCCTTGCTGAGGAGAAACTCCTCAAGAGCTTATCTGAAGAATGGTGGGGAGAATATGAAGAACTGGGTACAGCTAAGTTCAGTTCAGGGAAACTGGACAGCCTGTGTGAGTCAGGAATTGAGGTGAAAGGCCTGGACAGAGACAGCCAAGGGAAACTCCGAGTACACGTGAGGAATTCAAGGGAAAGCCCAGACAAGTGTCACGAACATGGAAACAAGGCAATGCTATTCAATCTCACAAAACTAGGTAAGATCTCGGAGGCTCTGAGTACTGAAAGAGATGAGATACCAAAGTCACGGCCTAGAGCTGTCACGTTTACAGCCATGATTGGAGAGAGAGAGGAGTATCTGACGGAGGTGTGAGATGAGGCCAGGCCTGAGTCTCAGGAACTCACAGGAGGAGGGTGGAGGGAAGTATTGCTCGGCTGGGAAAGCAAGCAAGCTTCCCAGCAGTGGCAAACCCCTCAGCATAGCTGCCGCAGTGCTATCACCTGGCTCAGTGCTTGCTGAAACAGTGAGCTTAAAAGGAGCAAATTATGAAGGAAAATCAAAACAATACTCAACCTCCGCCCCCAGCCATAGCAGGGTGGGGTACTTAAGATCTCCTGTCTCACAGGACGTGTTAATCAAATCACTAGAGCTCCTGGGTACCCTTCTAAGACAAAATATAAAACACCACAATCACGTCTCATTCTAAGCACCAGGAGTCTGGCTGACGGAGAGAAGTCCAATGAGATGTGAGCATCCTGGTGAGGAAGCCAGACCTCCTGGGAGATGGATTAGATATGGAAAAAACCATGCCTGATCAGGAACTGAAGAGCCATTGCATGTCAGCCACAAACAATTAATACTTGGTGGGGGGTTGGGGGGGACAGTCAGTAACGGCCCTTTGTGAGAAAAGGCTTCATCTGTGTGACGTGGAGCATCAGGAGTGTGTGGTGTTTCACGCCTTTAAACTCATCACTCTAAAGGCAGAGGTAGCAGACTTCTGTGAGTTCAAGGCCAGCTTGACCCACACAGCAAGTTCCAGGCCAGCCAGGACTCCATGGTAAGGCTGGGTTTTTTTGTTTGGTTGGTTTTTTTGGTTTTTTTGTTTTTTTTTTTTTTAAAAAAAGTTAACTGAGGGAGAATGGGCTGCCCCACTGCAGAGTGAGCTTCCTACCAATGGAAATGTGCAAGTAGAACATACATGGATGGATGGATGGATGGATGGATGGATGGATGGGTGGATGCATGCATGCATGCATGGAGAGATTTTTGAAGCAAGATACAAAAAATGGGTGAGAAATTAGGCAAGCTTTATTCAGACACTTTGAACTGTTTATTGAGTGCTTCACTAAGACAAAATAAATGTCAGTCTAAGTACTAGAGAATTATACACAAACAGGGGCTAGGCGTGGCTCCATGGTCAGAGTGCTTTGTGCAATCAGGAAGATAAGAATTCAGATCACAGCTCACATGTAGCAAGCCAACTGTCCCTGCATGCCAAATAACTCAGATCTGTGGAGACAGGAGACTGCTGCCTTCAAATGAACAAGTGGAGAGTGACGAAAGAGGTCACCCAATGTCCTCTTCTGACCTCCGCATGCAGAGGTACCACACAGACACACAAGCAAGTATTTTTTAAAAAGATCCATAGACATCACTGCCTACTTCTTCACATCCAAGTGTGCCCTTCCATACTTCTTTCTATGACTGAGGAGATCATGACAAGACTCAGTCTCCTGCTTCCTACTGGGCCCCACCACATCCATCACCATACTTACAATTCTGGCCATGCTGAGTTGAAGTCCAAACACCAGGTTTAATTCTTTCCCTTTAAACCAACTCACAGCATATGTATTCTGGGCAACTGCTAAGGACTCCCCACCAATCCTAAATATGGGAGAAGAAAAGTCACAGCTTTGAAAGAAATCCCTGTTAGCCATCTTCTTCCTCCCAGAGAGAAGTAGGATTTCCATCTCCTCTTGAATGGAGGAGGGCTTAAGTGCTTCAGCCAGTAAGACACAGTGAAGCAAGACTGTGTGACCATGAGCATCCCAAAGATAGCAACTGCCATTTCAGTCCAACGCTCACAGCTGGAGTCCTACGCTACTTTGTAGGAAGCGGAAGCATAACCACCCTCACACTACCAGAAGCAAGCCACACAAGAGGCACTGTTTGAAACTAAGCATGCTCTCCTGGGACCCCAGCCTGAGTATCTAACATGCAGAACAAGCTTTCAGACGAATCCAGCCTCCGGCCTTACAGGAATCGTTGCAGCAGAGATCCCAGAAATCAGGACACAGACAACCCATCCACACACTCTAAAATGTGATTACTATTTCCTATTGTGATGTGCTGGAGTGATTTGGCATGCTGAATTAATTAGTAACAACAGGCAATGAGAGGAGCTACACCATGTGTCCTAAGCAAAGCACTGACGTGGAGGAGAGTCCTTCATTCACATTTTGTACAGATGGAAACTCATTTTCAGATCAATGTGAGAGGCTCCTGCAGAGTCAACATTCGTCTACTACTTGGGTTTTAACTTTCCTTCACTTAGTTCCACATACTTATCACTACCCCTTGAGATCCATTTCATCCCTCAGTCCCTGCCACGGCTCAGTCCTAAAAGGCATCTTCCCTCTCATCTACACGTCAGTCCCCACACTTCTTCTACATGGCCCCACTTCACCCATGTGGCCATTTAACCTCTTTCGTGCTCTTATATACACTCTGTGTCCTTTGGGGAGGTGCTACATCCATCTACATTGCCTGGTGCCTCTGGGAAAAAAGACTTCTTTCTGTGTACTGTATCACTCAGAGTAGGATGGTCAAGATTGGAACAGACACTGAAATGTACATAGGGAAGTCACCCTAGAGATTCTCTGCTAATTCAAGACACCTCAACAGGGAGCAGAAAGACATACATGGCACTCCCTTCTGAAGAGATCATTACAAGACTCAGTCTAGTAATGAAGAAGATGCCCAGAGTAACCAATCTAGAAATTGACGGTCTATACTTTTGTGAATGGGATTTAAATACGTTTTCAATATAATCAAGCTTTAAAAGCTCAGGAGAAGCATCATTTCTGAAGAAGCTTAAAATATTCAAACTCTACAAGCTAACCAGGATCACTAAAAAATTAAGTATCAGTTAAATCAACTAAGAAGCACACTTACATAAATAGGCTACATTTCAAAGATCTGAACTAATTCCTCACTATAGGTCCAAGAGTAGAGTTCTGTGAGAATTCTGAGAGCTTGTAAGAAAACAAGCCAAGAGTCTTGTGACTTTCATTTCTTTAAAAGCACAATCATGTTCTTGGAATGTGTTTCTGTGTCCCTTCCAGGTGTGATAGGAGTGAGTTTACTTCATTACAGCCAGCTGTTGCTGTTTATTCGCCTCTAGAAAAACATGTCTTTGACCACATGTGGCTTATCCTTGTGACTGTACACTTTACTTTACTCATGTGACTCTTCTTAAGACTCAGAGAATAAACTTCCTGATGCTCTGAATAAAGTTGGCTATTCCACGAGGCTTTAGTCTGCCTCACTTATGGGCTTCACTCTCCCAGGTCCTATGGCATCTAGAGCAGTAAACACCTCACAAGAGACAATATAAAGCACTAGAAGGGCCGGGTGGTGGTGGCTCACGCCTTTAATCCCAGCACTTGGGAGGCAGAGGCAGGCGGATTTCTGAGTTCAAGAGTTCGAGGCTAGCCTGGTCTACAGAGTGAGTTCCAGGACAGCCAGGGCTACACAGAGAAACTCTGTCTCGAAAAAAACAAACAAACAAACAAACAAATAAAAATAAAGCACTAGAAGGGTGGGTGAGTGAGCTGGCTGAATATGGAAGGCCATAGCTTTAATCTCAGCATTGAAGGTCCTTAATAAACATGCTAAGATAACATGAAATTAAAACTTACCCAAACACAAACCTTCCAAGCTCCATCAGCCAAAAAGCATTAAATATACCACCCAGAGCAAATATAACCTGTAATATGAATAGTAATAAAAAATAAACTCAGGATACTCAAATGGAGTAAGTAACATGACAAATCCTCATTTCCACAACACTTTCACTAGCCTGCACTAATAGATATGAGAAATTAAAATACTAATGTTCATGCATTTAGCAGGACTTCTAGTCACCAGGAGGAAAGCCTCCAGTGTATCTGGGAGGGATCTTTTGGGTAAGATTAACCCACATGCAAATACCCACCCCAATGTGCGTGACACCATTCTATGGGCTGAGCAGCATAAAGAAGAGAGTGAGTGTGCACCCGTCACTTCCTGTTTTCCTGACTGCAGGCACCATGTGACCAGCTGCTTCATGCTTCCACCATCGTGCCTCCCCCTCAAGCAGAGGGCTGAACAAACCCTTCTCCCTCCTTAGTGGCTTCTGCCAATCACAGCAATGAGGAAGTGACCAAGATAGTGTAATTTACGGTGTAAAATGAATTATAGCACATGGCCATTCATGGGCCTGATTAATTAATGAATTAATCCATTCATTCAGCGTATTTTTTCTAAGGGAATTAATTAAATAAGACTGCAACATCATTATCAAATAATGAATAAATATTTTGGCTTTTCTTACCTGTCCAATGCAAACAAAGCAGCTAAAAATAACTGTGCCCCATCTGAGTGAGAGAGAAAATGTCATTTCTTCACATTATTGCCGGTAATCACAGAATCCTATACTAATAACCAGTTTGGGTTTTCTTTTCCCATTCTGCATCCAAGGAAGGTGAACAGTCATCTGCAAACTTCCAGAGCCAAATGCTAACATACAGAAGTCCAGTGTTCTGACAGGATTCCAGAGGTTCATCAATGGCACAGGATCATCACCTCTTAAAACTTAAACAATCTTCACCAAGTTCTCATTTAGGAATGGAAATTCTTTATCAAATTTCTACTCAGAGTGTAGAGCTGAAGGCGAGTAGGAAGGCTCAGTAGTTCAGACCACGCGCTACTCTTGAAGAAGACCCAGGTGCAGGCAGCTCACATCTGCCTGTAAGTCCGGCTCCTGGGGATCAGACGCCTGCACTGGCCTCTGTGGCGCCTCCATACGTGACATGTGTGCATGTGCACACAAATAAATCTTTATTTTACTAACTTAGCATTGATTCCAGGAAACTCTACTAGATAATTCTAAGTTGGCTGTACTTCTTCTTGGTAACTAAAAACTACTTTTAGAAGACAAGTCTATGCCAAGTTAATGAGTTAGTTACAGGCCCAACTACAGTTTGTTAATATTTCACCAGAGCCGCAAAACAGCACAATTAGAAGACTCTTCAAAAGTCATCAGAGCCAACTGCATTTCTGAAACTAAAATTCCAAGTCCTTGGAAACTCATGGCCTGAGTGTTCTCTAAAACCGGAAAACCCAATGTCCCAAGAAGATTTCTATCACTCCTATGAAAAGGAGTTCCTCCTGCATATAAGTGGAATTAGTGTCCCTCAAAATTCAGCTAATTCTATCCCTTGAGACCCAGTAAAATCTAAACACTTTCGTAATAATCAACTGTTTAAGATTCTTAAAAGCAAATGCCCAAATCTATGCACACGAGGGTATCTCAACCCTTATCCATCAGAAAGGGTTAAAGCCACTCAGCAGCTCCATTTCTGCCTTCTGAAGAAAGCCCCAGCTGAGGTTCCCTGAGGTTCACTTGAAACACAGCCAATGAGAAAGACGAAAAGTGACAAAGCTCTTGGCACTATTCCTCTTCAGCATCAAATGACCGTGGCCACAAAACAAAAAGTTCAATGGCCAAAGATGGGCAGAAACAGAGGGGGTGGGGAGAGGGGATGTCTTAAATCTTACCAGAGCTGAGGGATGTATCTCCACCTATGTGCAAAGACTTTACAACTCCACCTCTCATTTAATCCCTGTAGAAGCTTGTCAGGTAGGAATCACTGCCCCTACTGAGCAGGGAGGAAGCTGATGCTTAGGAAGCGCTAAGTGTTAGCATGACAGGGACTTCACCAAGTGGCAGCAAGAGGACTCACACATGATTCGTCTAGCCCAATTTAAGAGCAGAATTTACCTCTGGAAACTGATGACCTTACCCCATCAACAACATCTACTAGATCTGACCCTAATTAATAAACCAACCAGGCTGCAAGGATCAAGTCTAGAGCCAAAACCAATCTTTAAAAACAAAAACCAAATCATTTTGACCACCATATGTCAATTCACAAGTCTATTCAGTTCTTTGAAGAAGAACTTCAACCCATTCCTACATTCTAATAACCAGGCTAAATTTACCCACAATTTAACTTTTTTTTTTTTTTTTTGCAAGCTTACCTTATTCCAAATACTCGGTCTATCAGAAAGCCACCCAAGAAACACAAAACTACATTGGGCCAGGAATACCAGGCATACAGCAGCATGAACTTCGTGGTATTCACCTGCATGTCCTAGATAGGGAGAAAAGAAAACTTTTTTCCATACAAGCTCTGCAATAAGCAAATCAGAACAAGATGTGGTGACAACTGTGTTTCTGTACAGGGTATGTTTCTTAACCATTTGTGAACTATTTACTTCCTTGAGACTCTGAAAGCTACAACCCCTGCCCTTAGAACAACAGCCACACCTGGGAACATCTTAAGTCCACATACTCTTCCTCCAGCCTCATGGACTCCAGGACCTGTCACTGATATGGGGGCCAACTCAGTCCTTTTCTACCTCCTATCTTTTTCCTTCGTCATTTCTGCCTGCATTATAGACTCCTCCCAAACAGGAAGAATCACCCTTGCCTAGTCTTAAAGACGATACCCTCTTTACCGCCTCGTAGAATGCAAAGGACAACCTGAGCATTTTTCCTCTGCCTAATGGTTAAAAAAATTGCACATACTGATGGTCTAAATGCCCAAGAAATGACAGATATAATTTAACAATTCAAAACCAGACTAAGAATGCAGACAGGGCCAACCCTCAGCAACCAGTATCCACAGTTATAAAAGTAAACAACGGCAAAGCTCATCTAAGAAGGCCAAAGCTGTCCCACCACTCACTCAAGGTTCAGAGGAGTGTACAGTTCCAACCAACACTAGCACTTCTGGTAATACACTGGGCGGAGTCCATAATTGTCTATCTAAAGAATAAAGCCATCTCAAGTCATGTATATGTTATTCATGTGTTCCTTAGGGGAGCAAATTTGATCCCAGGGACTCTGCAGCTTGTGGGTCTAATAACACACACTAAAAGTGAAAGTGAACATCTCAGATGGGGCACCCCAAGAGCTCACTCTATCTCAGCATCTATAAGTCAGTACTCCAAAGCAAAGCAGCACAAGAACGCAGAGAATCGACTCACCCGTTTAACCTGAGTCTGAAGGGCCGCAGGGTTGTCATAGCAGAAATAGCTGCCTAGAAAAGACAGAGCACATATTTCATTCAGAATGATGTCTACATAAAAGTTTCAAGCTATAACTCATAACTAGTAACTCCCCCGTGGTGTTTAAGGTTTACTATGGCTGACACGATGAAAACAGATTTTTTGCTTGTTTGTTTTACACCACTTCCTAATCTACCATCTGAAAGAACTTCCACAATTTAGTGGTGTGCATACACAGCAAACACCAGGAACTTGATTAAGAGGTCAACATCAACTGGTTTTAATCATTTTTGGTTTTTTTTTTCATCCTTCCCATGCTTATTACTGTATTAACACCTTCATGAAATGGTTGCATTTTCCTTACTTAAAAAAAAAAAAAAATTCTACAAGTATCCTCTACAGGTGCATGTTAGCTGTCCTCACTTTTCTCAAAAGCAAAGTGAACTTCAGCTATTCAAACCAAACCAGTATTTGAAATAAATTCTGATCCTGCAAACAAACAAACAAACAAAAGCAAACAAAAAAATACCCAGGAGCAAATAACTGAGTGAATATGGCGCTAGAAACAAGAACAGCACAACCGGGAGTCTAAGGGGTCAAATGCAAAACAGCAATGTCTCCTGGGAGCGAAGAAAACTGACAGACTTGAGGAGGCCCCAAGGTAACACTGCCCGTTTCCCTGCCGCCTCTGTAAATACACAAAGCTAACAAAGCTATGGGTCCAAAGGTGTCTCGAGAAGGCGGCTAGAGAGGCAGGACTCTGGTTTCTCAAACCTGAACTTTCAGCCCAATCTACCTACCAAAAATAAACTGTCAGCTTGAGTAGGGACAATTTCTTCAAGTGTTTTGTCTATGCTTACTGGTTATTGATTCTAAACCTAGAAACTTCTGCTTCAGGATTTAGCTGCTTATAAGAAATTCAGTATCATGGTTGGTTGGTTGGTTGGTTGAGACAAGATCTCATTTTGATCCGGGCAGTGGTGGCGCACGCCTTTAGTCCCAGCACTTGGGAGGCAGAGACAAGTGGATTTCTGAGTTCAAGGGGGAAAACCCAAGGAGGAAAACAAAACAAAACAAAACAAAACAAAACAGATCTCACCTTGTAGCCCTGGCTGGCCTCTCTAACTCACAGGGATTCACATGTCTCTGTTTTCCAGTACTGAGATTAAAGAAGGGCACCAGCACCACCACTATCAGCTCAATACCACGTTTTAAAGCAAATGGATGCCATCTTGCCAAAAATAAAGAAACCAGAGCCCAGAGTATCTTTTATACACCAGGAGCATGTATTTCTAATCTGATCCTCTAAAAACACACTTTCAGGCCAAGCACGAATCCGAACAGTTTCAATGTAAACTAAAAACTGAAACACAGGAGGGAAGGATGTCTTTAAAAGTATCTAATGAAAGTGTTTTCCGAGGAATCAGATTTCATAAGTGAAACCAATTTAACAAGTGCGGTCCTGCAGGACTGCCTCATACAGGAAAGGTAAAAGAAGCCTACTAAGGTGCACTTAGTGGTGAACACTATCCAAAGCGGATCCGAGCTCTAAAGAAATGCAAAGGAAAGCACTGGAGGTGGGAGGGGTCGCCTGGAGAGGAAGGAAGAGGGACTTAGTCACGCTCTGAAACTGCCGCCGAGCAATGTTCAGAAACTCTCCTCAGCACGGCGCTCCGGGAGAAAGATCTGAGATTCCTTCTCCTTTGCGTCCCCAGGGAGGAGCTGCTGCACTCGGGGGATTGGCAGGAACAAACGTCACCTCCCTCCCGACACTTGGAAAAAGCGGGCTCCCAAGTCCCGGCAGCAGCGCGGATCCCGGGACGCGAACTCCGGAATCCCTCTCTCATCTGCCCCAGCCCAACCTGGCTCACCGAAGCCCAGGAAGCACATCAGCGACAGCACCACGAGCCGGTGCGCCAGGTGGCTGGGGTCGCAGAGCGCTGGCAGAGCACGAGGGGCGCCCTGGACCGCGCTGTCTGCCTCGGGGCGGCCCCCGAGCAGCGCCTGTTCTTCCCCATCCTCGTCCTCCATCAGCTCGCAGCCTAGAGTGGAGCAGGAAGCAAAGGCAGGGCGGCAGCGGTCACGTGGCCGCGCTCTCTCACGTGACTCTCCCGGGTCCTTCCTCGCCGTGCTCACGTGAACGGCTGCTCACGTGGTGGCTGGGCTCGTGCGCTGCTTTGCCGCTGATGGGGTGGAGGTGGGGCGGGAACGGGAGTAGGCGACCCGACTATATCAGATAGATGGGGTCCTCATCAGCATCTGATTTAAGACCAGTAGGAAGTGCTGGTGCAGAAGTTCTGGTGGAAGGCTTGGCCTGAGCGGCCTAGGGTCCGTCTCACAGCTGAGTCCTCCCCTCCGTCACTTGGTCAACTCCCCACGCTCCCCTGCCTGACGAACAACATCTGATGTACCTGGCACTTATGTGCTAGAAAAGAGGACAAATTCTCTCACCTCAGAATATAGGTGAGAGAATTTACTCAGATGGGCAGAAACTAATCATGTGGGTGGATGGATGTATATATAACTGCGGCTGAAATGGGCATTGAATTCCTCTAGGATTTATACGTTTATAATTACACGTTTATATTGATCTTGGAATAAGAAGTCGAGTAAAGTAGAAACACGAAACGTCCTAAATGAGGAGCCATTCAAAGATGTCCAGCAGAGTTTCGAAACCACTAGGTTTAATTTTGAGAAGCCTGATTTGGCAGCACAGCCTTCTACCCTACTTGCAGTAGAATTTTGAGTAGCAAGGCTAGGTGCTAAATAGCTGTCAAAGATGCCGCAGAAGCGAGAGAGGCTCAAAGCTGATCTTGGCAGGTCAATAGGTATGGCACCAAAGAGCTTCCAGTGACTGCTTACAAAGTAAAATGGGAACGTGTTTAAACAATAGCACATGAGGTTTGAAAGAAGAGAAGGGCTTTTGAGTGTCTCCTAGATTTCCAGCTTGGGCCCTCCAAAGACATCCAAATATAGGGAATGGGGAAGCAGAGAGACTGTGTCAGAGAAATACGGTTTGGAATGTTTGTGCATAGCCTGCTTTCTTCCTTGCATTCCCCTGACTAATACTGTGCTTGGTCAGCACAGTGGTCGTACCCCACCTTGGACTTATTCTTTCACTCAGCATCAGCTGTGCTACAGTGAAGGGCCTAGACCACCATTTTACACTCCTTGGCTTTACGGAAAGGATAGATTACTGAGTGTCTTGTACTGGCTAGTTTTACGTCGACTTGACACAAGCTGAAGTCATCTGAGAGGAGGAATCCTCAGTTGAGAAAATGCCTCCATGGAATGGGCCTGTAGGCAAACCTGTAGGACATTTTCTTAATTAATGATTGTTGGGGAGGGCCCAGCTATCCTTGGGTTGGTAGTCTGAGGTTCTGTGAGAAAGCAGGCTGAACAAGCCATGAGGAGCAAGCCAATAAGCAGCACTCTTCTATGGCCTCTGCATCAGCTCCTGCCTCCAGTTCCTGCCCTATTGGAGTTCCTGTCCTGACTTCCTTCAGGGATGGACTGTGATATGGAAGTGTAACCCAAATTAATCTCTTTCTCTCTAACTTACTTTGGTCATAGTGTTTCATCAAAGCAATAGAAACCCTAACTAAGACGAGTCTAATGGCTAAGTCAAACAGCAACTTTATTATAAAATGTTATATATTTTTAAAAAAAAATAGTATTCATACTAAAAGCTATCCTCATTTACATGTCTTTCAGCAATATAAGTGAGAGCCTGGTTGCCACTATCTCTAGTCCACCTTTTTTTAAGTCTTTGAAAATCTAAGTAAAAATAGCTATCATAGTAGAGACAGTTTGTATTCTGTGTTGAAGGAAGTTGAACTTCTTTTGAATGATAAGTAGTCACTTGTGTTTTAATGAAATGACCAGAGTAACCTCTTGTCCTGACCCCATTTTGGTTTTGCTTAGACAGTTCATGTCTATCTTGGCTACACATTTGAAATTTCCACAACTCTGACCATGGTCTGATATACTCACAAAACTAGTTAATGTTTATACAAATTTAAACTAAAATAACTGAAGATGTAAGTCAAAAATAATTGTCATGCTATGTGAGATAATAATTATAATAATAATAATTTTGAGGTTATTCTGACCCTTATCGTACTTTGATGTAAGTTATGATCTTTGTGGGTTTTGCCTTTTAAAATGCTATACACCTGAGCTTTGGCACCTAGAGCCTCTGAGGCATGAACCCACGCTTGGTAGCCCATCAATTAAAGGACTCAATCTTAATTGCTTCCATTAGTGTTGTTGTCTGTGTTTTTCTCACATGGATGTGTTTCAATTTTCTACTAATTCTCTTTAAATTCTTTACTCCGTGTTTTCAGAAGGGCTCCCAGGATTTGTTCCTTTACTTAATTGCTTAAGTAGAATCACCAGTGTGTATGGGACTTGACATTTCCTCCAAATATGCTTTATTTTTCATATAGTTTTTCATGCCAAAACAATTTTTTCATAATGTGAGGTCTTTGCTCTCAAACAAGATTTCAACACCCTTAAATTGAGTATGGCATCTTTAATCTGAACTATTTAGCTTTTAAGCCTATTAAGACTTAGGCAGGAGATGTGTGGAGCAGAGGGAGCCCTGATTCAGTGACACTTTAAGTGTGCATTGTTGACATGGGCACATTCATGACAAGGTCCAAGGCCTCGGCCCCCATAGTAAATTGCAAAGCCTTGCCCCATATAGGTCAGGCTCAGAATTGGCTGGCTTGAGCGCCCAGAGGGCTCAAGGGAGCTTTCTTTGCTTCAGAGGTAAGAGCAGCTCTTCAAAAGGAGGGAGAGAGGAGGAGGAAGGAAAGGGAACAGGATCAGGTGTTGGAGGAGATGTACAGATGGTCAGGAAATTGAATAGAGGTGTGAAGCATTAGGGGATGGAGAGCTTGGGGTAGCCACCAGAAAGTCCCAGATGCCAGGAAAGCAAGAGACTCCCAAGGGATGACATTAGCTGAAATACCCAACAGAGGGTGAAGAGAACCTGTAGAGACCATATCCAGAGGTTAGGCATGGTCCCTGGTTGAGGGATGGGGCCACCCACCCATCTCAAAAATATTAACCCAGAATTGCTCCTGTCTAAAGGAAATCTGGGGACAAAGAGTGGAGCAGAGACTGAAGGAAAGGCCATCCAGAGACTGCACCACCTGAGGATCCATCCCATATGCAGACACCAAATCCAGACACTATTGTGGATGCCAAGAAGTGCTTGCTGACAGGAGCCTGATACAGCTGTCTCCTGAGAGGCTCTGCCAGAGCCTGGCAAATACAGAGGTGGATGCTCGTAGCCAACCATTGGACTGAACACAGGAACCCCAATGGAGGAGTTAGGGGAAGGACTGAAGGAGCTGAAGGGGTTTGCAACCCTCATAGTAAGAACAACAGTGTCAATCAACCAGACCCCCCAGAGTTCCCAAGGACTAAACCACCAACCAAAGAGTACACATGGAGGGTCCAATGGGTCCAGCTGCATATGCAGCAGAGGATGGCCTTATCTGGCATCGATGGGAGGGGAGGCCCTTACTACTATGAAGCCTCAATGCCCCAGTGTAGGGGAATTCGAAGGCAGTGAGGTGGGAGTGGGTGGGGGAGTGGGGGAGCACCCACATAGAAGCAGGGGGTAGTGGGGATGAGATAGGGGGTTTGTGGAAAGGAAACCAGGAAGGGGGATAACATTTGAAATGTAAATAAATAAAATAACCAATAAAATAATCTTATATATAAGAAAAGGGCCTGCCCTGCACAGCCACCCAGGTAGCTTGGTATGGTGGTTTGTATATGCTTGGGCCAGGGATTGGCACTATTAGGATGTGTGGCCTTGTTTGTTAGAGTGGGTGTGTCACTGTGAGTGTGGTCTTTAATACCCTAGTCCTAGCAGCCTGGAAGCCAGTTTCCTCTTAGAGGCCTGCACATCAAGATGCAGACCTCTCAGCTCCTGCAGCATTCCTGCCTGTGTACTGCCATGCTCCTACCTGTGCGCTGCCATGCTCCTGCCTTGTTGATACTGGACTGAATCTCTGAACCTGTAAGCCTGCCTCAAATAAATGTTGTCCTTATAAGAATTGCCTCGATCTTGGTGTTTCTTCACAGCATTAAAACCCTAAGACACTCAATTACCCAGTATTCACAACTGTACATAGTGGCTTCTGTCAAAGTTGGATCTTGTAGCGTATATGACTTTCCTATTATGTCTAAAGGGCATTCATTATGACTTCCTGTATCCTAAATGCCTGAGGCGTCTCTCCTCAGATTTACACATTAACCAGACAGCATTCCAGCTTCTCAGTTGCCTTTTGTCTTTTTGGTAATATCGTGGCTTGGTTTGGTTTGCACATCCTGTGGTATCGTGTCTATCACTCTTGTGGTTGGCTTGTTTTGATGTTGTTTTTCAAGACAGGGTTTCTCTGTGTAACAGGCCTGGCTGTCCTGAAACTAACTCTGTAGACCAGATTGGCCTCAAACTCACTGAGGTCCATGTACCTCAGCCTCCCAGGGACTGGGATTGAAGGTGTTCACTGCCACACCAGACTCTTTAGTGTTACTGAATCTGAGGGTGGAACCTAGTTAGAAAATCTTCCACACCCAAATCATAGTGTCACCTGTTCCTCCTCTATAGTGTATGTGATTTACCATCCAAACTCAGTGGGTGGTCTGTTCTAAATGTATTCACTTGTATAACAAGAGGCAGCTGGATACCAGTCAACCCAACACCATCTAGTCAAAGTTCATCCTGGCCTGGGTGAGTGGAGACGACATTTTATTTTGCAGCGAACTCCCGAGTGTATTCAGTTCCCTTCTGAAGGTTTCACCCCAACTCTACCGGCCTCTCTGTCTCTTTACCGTTCTTATTTTAGAAGCTTTTAGCTGTGACTCGTTGACTAATCCGTGTCCCTCTTCACAGTTTTTGTTTTTCAGTGTTTTCCTGGGTGTTCATTGGAAATTAATGTCAATGTGTATTTCTCTTTGTTCGTTTGTTTAATTTTTATAGTAACTGCATAGCTAACCATGCTGGGAACATGACTCAACATGAATATCAAGGAAGGTTTCAGAATGATGTCTACCTTGTGTTACACTTTTAAAAGACTTCGCAGTACCTCATATTGGGCCTGTGCTGTTCCTCACAGTTGTGAGCTGCCCTGCTGCCTAGACCAAATGCAAGACCTTAGCAATCCAGTACAAGAAATTGACGTGAGAGTGGGTGACATCCATGTTCTGGGAACTTCACACAGAGATCTGCCACCACCACTGGTGACTAGAGTGGCACTTCCATTTTTGCAGCACAGACCAGTGTCTGAGAGGAAGTGGGCGTACATTGCATCATCTTTTGCAGAGATTCAGCAAAGTGACTAGGAAGGCTTTCCTCAGATCTGGCTTCTCTGGCAAGATGGCTCACATTGCCACTACAAATGGCAGGCATGAGCACATCTGTTGCTCTGACTGCTTGTGGCCAGTGTATTTTTGAATGTGGCTGGTGGTGTCCAGTTAAAGTCTAAAGTCCCTATATGTCATGCAAGGAAAATAGTGTATGATCTTGTGGGACTGTATAAGGGTATCCTGGGTCATGGTTGAGCAGGTACTTAGAACCCCGAGATTCTCCGTGGAATTCTGCGTGAGAACCGGCAGGAGTTCGGTCCTTCCCATTATCTAGGATCCTGAAAACAGTCACATTTCCATTGAGTCACATATAGGCCTCAGGCCCTAGAGATTTACATACTAATGAAGGCCAGAGGGCAGAGCAAATTAAACATTCCTCCCCCAGATCCTCCCCTAATCCTCCCCCTTTCTCCCTCCCTATATAACTCGGGACGGCCCTGAGTTTTTGGGGGGTACGCCTAGATCCATCTATTATCCGTCATGTCAATAAACCTTTTTGGAACCTAGGACTTCCTCGTGTTACTGGGGCCTGCCGCCGCCAAGGCCCTCAGGCCGCTGGAACTATAAGCTCTTCTTCCCTGATGTGGGGACCCGCCACGGCGGCGGGCTTGCGCCGCTGTGGCGGCCTTTTTTTAAATTTTCCCCACATGATCTCAATAAAGCCAGAGTTCTGAACCAGCAACTGTGGTCAGACTCCAAATCCAGACTGACCATCCTATAACCTGAGCCTCGGGCAGGGTTCTCCACTCGTGAGACCACCGGCCACTCTGCGCACTCTGACTACTGCTGTTGCTTGACTGAATCTAAAGATGTGAACTCTTACAGTCTGGCCAAGAAGAAAGCGCTGTAACGTCCTGGCAGGAATGAAGAAGATATCCTAAGGAGACACTTGTGCCCATCTCTTTGACTATACAACTGTTGAGACAGTGTATCACAAGGAGTTGGCATTTCCCTTGAATCTCATGCTGGAAAAAGGAAAGCAGGTTTGGGGAGTATGGGAAGTATCCAGAGTGACAGCTGTCTCCTGGAAAGAGTGTTGTGGATTGCCCTGGTGCTGTTTTATTCTGATGTTAATTCTGCTTCCTCAAAAGGGACTGCCCTACCAGGAGTGGATCAGGTGATTTCAAGTGAACCTTCTCCCCTTTCTAACTGGTCAAGTAAAGGCTAGAGCCTGTGGTTGGGCAGTGGAAGGGAAAGGTGGGACTGGAGGTCTTAGAGAGTGGAGGAAGGGAAGGAGAAGGTCGGAGGAAGAAGTGGAAGGAAGATGGAGCAGAACCACGTGGCCTGGAAAAGCTGCAAGTAGCAATGGATCTCGTATCTGGGGAACAGATGAGTGTAGTGGTGGATCTACTCAATCTAAGCATACAGCTTATAAATATAATAACTGAGTTGTGTGCTTTTACACAAGCTTATTGGGGTTGGAGATTTACTGCAACAGAAGCGACTTTTACGCTGTTCTTTCAACACCTCAGACCACCTTGCAGAAAAGACAAAAATAGAGACATTGATGGGTCCATGATGGGTGGGAGTCCCCTGACCAGGACCACTTAGTTATACACAGCAGCCTTCTATTTAAACCTAAAGGAAGACAAGGGAGGAGTTTAGTGAACCTCTCTGTTCCTCTTCTCAATGTGACCACACCAAATAAATCTCTCTCTGCTTTTCACCAGTCCTTGTCTCTTTAACTGTCTCATTGAAGAAAGTGGGTGAGTCTAGTTTGTTGAATCTGTCAGGCCCCTGGATCTGACCCAACAACATTGGTAACAGCACAAAGGATAAAGAATAAACATTCATTTCTGATGTTGTACCCTTCAAAGTACCAGGTCAAGACAGAGTTAGCAGACAAAAACAGCATCCATCCTTCTAGAAAATTCTTTCACCCCCACCTTAAAAACATGTAAGAGACTTGAAAAAGCAAGATAAGGTGTGTCCCCCCAAAAACTCCCCATCCCAAAGTAATGCTCCCAGTAAGAATACAGTAGATGAAATTTAAGACAAAGAATTCAAAATAATTATCTTAAATATGTTCAAAGAAATCACAGAGGACCAAATTCCTAGTGAATTCAGAAAATAAAGAATATGAATTTTCATATAGGAGATGAAAATGGAATTCTATTAAGAGATAGAAATACTGAAGAAAAAATCTGAATTCTATAAATGAAGTTTTCAGTAAATTAAATAAAAAGTTTAGTGGGAAGCCTCATCTGTAGAATGGATCAGGGCTGAAAGACAAGACACGGCTATTAGATCACACAGTCAGTCAAGAACAGAGGTAAAGCAATAAAACCGTGCATGGACTCAGCAGAAATGTCCACATGTCTGAGGAAAGAGATGACATCCAGATAAAAGAGGCATTTAGAACACCCAATATATAGGGCTAGAAAACAAAGTCTCTACATTTGTTTTGTAAAGACACCCTCAAGAGGGTGCTGGAAAGATGCCTCAGTGGGCAAAGCACTTGCAAGCATGAAGACCTAAGTTCTTGGCATCGACATAAAGCTCTGCATCCATAGTTCCTGTGCTAGGGAGGTGAAGACAGGTAGATCAGAGGAGCTTACTCAACCTCCAGGCCTCGATGGACTTGTGAGCCATAGCAATAAAAAAATCACTGTGCTAGCACAAACTTATCATGGAGTAGAACAGAGGAGCCAAGAAGAAAACCACTCAGCTGCAGTCACCAAAGTGTGCCTCCTCCTCCTCCTCCTCCTCCTCCTCCTCCTCCTCCTCTTCTTCCTCTTCCTCCTCCTCTTGTTCTTCCTCTTCCTCCTCCTCCTCTTCTTCTTCCTCCTCCTCCTCTTCCTCCTCTTCCTCTTTCTCCTCCTCTTCTTCCTTTTCCTCCTCTGCCTCCTCCTCCCATGCCTCCTCCTCTTTTTTCCTCCTCCTCCTTCTCTTCCTTTTCCTCCTTTGCCTCCTCCTCCTCCTCTTCCTCCTCCTCCTCCTCCTCTTCCTCCTCCTCCTCTTCCTTCTCCTCTTCCTCCTCCTCCTCTTCCTTCCACTCCTCCTCTTCTTCTTCCTTTTCCTCCTCTTCCTCCTCCCCCTCTTCCTTCTCCTCTACCTCCTCTTCTTCCTCCTCCTCCTCTTCCTCCTCCTCTTCCTCCTCCTCTTCTTCCTCCTCCTCTTCCTTCTCCTCCTCTTCCTCCTTCTCCTCCTCGTTTTCTTCCTTTTCCTCCTCTTCTTCCTCCTCCTCTTCCTTCTCCTCCTCCTCCTCCTCTTCCTCCTTCTCCTGCTGCTGCTGCTCTTCTGCTTGTGCTTCCTTTTCTTCTACAGGTGTCAAAAGCACACATTGCAGAGCTAGGGACTTGGTTTGGTGGTAGAGTGTTTTCTCAGTTCACACAAAGTCCCAGGTTCAATCCCCAGCACTGCAAACCGGGAGCTCTTTCACAAATGGTGCTGGGAAGAGTGGATATCCATATGCAGAAGAATGAAATTAGACTTATATCTTTCACATACACACCCCCAAAAACCTCAAAGTGTATTAATGTTCTTAAGAATAAGACCAGAAACTTTATGACTGAAGAAATTGGGGAACATTTCAAGGTCTCCACACAGGCAAGTACTTCCTGTAAAGGGCTCCAATGGTCCATGAGGTCACCCCGCAAGACCTGACAAGTGGGACAACATTCAGTGAAAAAGTGCTGGAAGCAATCACAAGTAAGAGACAACCTGCAAATTAGGAAAAATAAAAGTCTTGTCAACTGCATCAGGAGGGACAGAAATATATAAAGAACTGCAAGAATTTAACACCCTTGTAAACTTTCCAGTTACAAAAAGGGCTGCTGAATGAACAGATTGCAGAAGAAGAAACAAAAATGACCAATAAATATTTGAAAAGGGTTTAAACCAACCCATTTAGTCATTATGAAAAGACAAATTAAAACTACTTTGATTCTCTCCCCCCTCCCCTCCCCCTCCCCTCCCCCTCCCCCTCTCCCCTCCCTCCGCCCCTCCCTCCCTCCCTCCCTCCCTCCCTCCCTCCCCCCCCCCTCTCTCTGCTGTAGAGATTAATACCAAGAACACAAACACCCTTCCCCTAGAGGCATTGCAGGTGTGGGTGCAGTATCACATGTTCACCAGTAGGTGGCAGAAGAGAGGCTGTGTCTATGCTCAGTGTGAACATCTGAATGATTAATAAGTAGCCTGACATTTCCTGAGGAAAAGCAAGCCTGAGGCCACCGTCAGTCCAGCAGCAGGGGACCTGGAAAGGGAGCTAGCCTGAGAGGAACACCAATCCAGTGCCTTGGTGCTGTGCAGGTCCAGATGGGCTCTCAGGGTGAGGAGTGAGCTGGAGACTAGAAGAACCCGACCTGGGACTGTTGGCCCTGGATGAGAAGCTAGCCTGAGACGACCACCAGACTGGTGCCACGCAGACCGGGGGGGGGGGTGAGAAGGTAGCACAGACCATATCCGAATTGCCTCCTACCAGGTGTCATAATGCACAAAAAAAGGATAGCACTTATGAAACCACTTCTTTCTTAACTTTGCAAGTTAGTGGTGGAAAAATGAGAAGAAAGAGAAACAGAAGGATGTGGGCACAATGAAGAGAAAAAGAACTCAAGATTCAAGTGGCATGAGGAACACCTGATGTGAGTGGCTGGTGATGCCACCTGGGACCATGATGGGGTCCTGGCCTGTGCTGCCACAGGGGGCAGGTGGTGGCATGTGTGGCCCTACAGTAGCAAGGGTTTGTTACCTCCAAAAGCCTGAGATGTCCCTGGTCTGAGGTGCCACCTGGGGACTTGTTGATGTCTGAGGGCTGCACAGAACTGGCCCCACCCCTCACCTGGGCTTTGTGGAAGAGCTGGCCCTGAGAGCATACGAGCAGGAGAGCAGATCTTGCTCCTAGTCAGCTGCAGAACTTCAGGAAAGCCCCCCCTGCCCCCACCCAGTTTTGAGTGTGGGAGAGCTGTCCCTGCTCTCTGTGTGGTGGTGTGGACAAGGAAGAGCCGCCCTCCTCCCCTCCCCCCTCACCACCTGTGGCAGGTGGGGAAGTGCACCAGTCCTGCTGGTGAGGAGTCCAACAGTGAGGTGATTAAAGGAAAGGAAGACTAGGAGACAAAGGTTACAAAGCAGGAGGGTTGCAGGTCTATACCACTCCAGCCCCAAATGTATTTCTCATACCTTTATATGCTTTACAGTATCGTGGGAAACAAAGTCACAAGCTAGTAGAGACAACGATTGATGTACATTAGCTATCTGTGCCCATCCAGAGGCCTCCCTGTTCCTTCCTCCAAGAGTAACAGAATATTCAGCCCCTCCCCTTGAGCTTCAAGTGTATCATTCCATTCATCAGCAGGCCAGGAAATCTGCCAGCAGGTCCTGGCCTGCTTTGACCCTGCCTGACAGGAAAAATGACTCCCGACTGGAAAGCGGGCCAGTCACGAGAGCAGAACTGGTCCCGCCCCTCACCAGCTACACTCAGGAGTTGCAGGCCCTGCATTTTGCCTGAACAACACAATAGAACTGATCCTGCATGGGCAGGCTGGTCTAAGGGCATGAGCATGGGAGAGCTGGTCCCGCCTCTTGTCTGCTTCCCTTCCCCACCCTTTTGCCCTCACCACTCATGGTAGGCAGGAGAGCTACCCCAGGATCGTGAGAGCGGAAGATCTAGCCATGTCCCTTTCTGGCTTTAGCACTTGGGGGAGCTGGTCCTTCACCTCCCCTGGACAGCAGGGTGGAACTGCTTCTGGCTGTGGAGGTTCCTCATCAGCCAACCCTGAAGGCTGGAGAGTGTGAGAGCCAGCAGGCTGACCAGCTCAGATATCTCTCAGGCCCAGATCCAGGGCTTTGAATTGGCCCACCCTGACATCTACCCCATCGATGAACTGCTGGAGTGTATCAATAGGGAAAGATTTTATGGAGACCAATATGGAAATTTTAAAAATAGAACTTGAACTAGAACTATCCCATGTCCAACTCTAGCACTCTCAGACACGTGTCCAAAGGAATCTAACTCCACACACCCCGGAGACGCTCATACATCCGTGCTTACTGTTGCTATTCACAATAGCTGCAACATGGAAAGGGCCTAGATACCTGTCACCAGAGTGAATGAATGAATAAAGTGTACATACATGAGATGGAAATATATTCAGTCTTAAAGATAAATGGAACTGTGACATTCGCAGGGAAACATATGCAGGGGACACAGACACAGTTAAGGGAGTGTCTACCTGCGCTCCTGCCCTTGTGAAATCCATCGTGCCCCAAGCCCCTTTGTTCTCCTCCCTGACTCTTGACCACCACAAGATGAGCCACTCTCCTCTACCTCACTCTCCCACCACAGTGGGAGTTTCAGCCCCATTACAAACTGCAATGTGACAGCAAATCAGCCATAAAAGATGTCCCAAAGCAACTGCTCCCTTGTCTGACTGATTCACTCACAGCAACAGAAACTTGTGTGACATACATGGGATTAATAAGTATGGCGGAATGTATATTTATAATGCAGAGAGCTCCAGACTGGCAGCACGTTCCTATTATCTAGTTGAAAAGCTGGGCTGGGGAGGGTGGCTAGGGAGGTGGACCAGTTTTCAAGATCACTTGCTACTCTTGAACAGGTCCTACAGTCAGTTCCCAGCATGTACATCATGGCTCACAACCATCCGTAACTCTAGTGCCAGGGATTCAGTGCCTTCTTCAGTCCTCTACCAGCACCAAGGAATGAACATGGCACAATACATACCTGTAGGCAAAATACTCATACAGAAAATTTCAAAACAAAAGCTTTTAAGAGGAAGAGAGAAAAATTAATCTACCCTTGAAGATATGTAGTTGGTTTGTCCTGAAGAACAGAAAGTCTGGCACATTGGGAATAACAAAATATACCGTGTTAGTTATTTTCCTTATTGTATGACCAACTGTCTGGCAAAAACATGCTAAGGGTGGAAACATTTATTTTGGCTCATAGTTTGAAGGGATACAGTCTGTCATGGCAAAGAGGGCATGATGTCTGCAATGGTTAGTCAGGCACTGGCAGCCCCTCGTGATAAGAACAAGGAACCCCAAATAGTCACCACCTTCAAAGTTTTCCCCAGTCATTAACATCTGCTACTAGGCCACACACCCCCAAACATTCTATGAAATGTCACAGAACCAAAACAATGCCAACAACTGAGGATGAAGTCTTTAAACACATGAGCCTGCCGGGGGCGTTTCACATCCCCATGCTTACCATGCTGAGGATAAAATGGCACCCTAAATGTCTAACATCAGTGACTAAACGTGTCCTACAGAGCTCAGTTTTAATAAATTTGCTTTTAAAATGTCTTTTATGACTGTTCTGTGTCCACAGCCCCCTTCTTATCCACTTGCATTTGTTTTCTCTCGTGTTTTGCATGTATCCATCTGTGGATTCATCCATATGGTTATCTGCTGGTCTCCCTACCCAGATGCATGGAAATTCTGTACTAAAGTCAATTGCAAAAATATAAACATTGTACATTTCCTCAATACGGATTCCAATAAGAATTGAGAGAATCAGAAAAACAGATAATCATGAATGGTTCTAATTTGTTTTACAGTCACTTATGCATTTGTTTATAAATGAGTGTGTGGTAGGGTGACAGCTTGCAGAGGTCAGTTCTCTTCTTCCAGAGTGTGTGTTCTGGCGATGAAACCCAGGTTGTCATGCTTAACAGCAAAGTCCCTCTACTCTTTAGCCATTTTGCCAAACCCTAACTGGAAAGTTTTTAAAGAAGCCTTAGCTTAGTAAAGGAAATACCTCAAACAATAAAAATGGTGCTCGTATATTTGTGAGTCACAAACTGAAGAGAAAGACAAACCTGATTCAGAAACAGCTATGGGGAATATCTATAATCATGCTCTATGCAGGTTTTAGATTTACTGTCTGCTCCCAACATTACCCTTTCCCAAGCTTCATGAAGTGTTTTCCTTTGCCAACGGTACGATGTTCACCTCTGCCAGTAGATGGCGCAGGAAAGACATCCAGAGGGAGGGGTTCCACCTTCCTCTCTGGCCAAAAGACTACTAAGCTGCAGCATAGCTTCACAACACAGGTTTTCCAACCCATGCTGTGTTCTCTTCTAAGCAAAAGAGAGGAACCAGTCACAGAGCATCCGTATATGCGCACATGTGCGTACACACACACACACACACACATACATACACACACACACACACACACACACACACCTTTGGGGATGAGAAGGTTATTTTTAATGCCACTGGAATGTCAGCATGAGGAGATATAAACACTCCTCTACAGAGCATAGAATGTCCTTTAAAAACTAGGACATTCCCTCAAGTGGTATTAACACTCAGCTTGTCAGAACAGAGAGGGACTATTCAGAAATGACACCCAGCTTTACACACCCCCATCACAGATGAGCACAAAGAACTCGCTAGCCCCTGGTCCACTGCTGCCACCCATGCCAGCAGGAATTGTTCAGCAAGAATTACAACAGCACAGAGTTTCATGTTGTTCAACTCCTCCTAAACTCACACACATGGTTATCATCCTCTGATCTGTATTTCAGCATGGACACACATTAAGTGACCTGATTTGGTGAGCATGTCAGAAAGGCTGGTGACCTACCAGGCCTGACAGGCCTTCAGTTTGCCTCCACCATTCCTCATTCCCAAACTTCAAACCTAAACATCCAAATTGATTCCTGCTTTAGGCGTTTAAAAAGGAGACAGGTAGGGAGGATCCGTTTAAAGCCAGGCAGGGCAATATACCAAGCCCTGGCCAAAAAGCAGTGGTATCAGTTGTCTACCTAACTTATATTGAGAAATATTCTATAAGATTTCACATAGATTTCCCTCACTCTTACCGGTTTATATAATCTTCCTTATTCTTCCGCCCCATCATATATCATGAAGTACATTTGTCCTGAATTGCAGTGCATTGCACACATCTCCAGTATTCTGTTATTACAAAATATGTTTTGCAATAATCTTGAGTACAATAACTGTGCTGTTATCTGACGGAATTGTGACTTTAGGCTAAGGAGGGATTCATGCGTTAAAGTAAACACGAACTTTGCTAAGTATTGCCAGATTTTCTAGTTAGAATTATCGCAGCATTTTGTGTTACAAAAAAATTACCATTTTAGCATGATGCTGGAACAAAAACAGAGAGGTAAAGCAATAAGCTAGAAAACCCATAAATAAGCCCACTTAGCTGCAACCTCCTGAGTCTAAACAAACAGGCCCAGAACATGTTGGAGAAAAGAAAGTTCCTCTAACAGACAGTTGTGAGTGAGCCAAATGCATGATATTGAAATTAGATTCCTATCTCTTTCCCTATATGGAAATCATTCAATAGATAAGAAACCTCAAGGCCCAAAACCTTGAGACCACTAGAGGAATATATGGGAAGCATTTCAGACATAGTGACTTTAAAAATAGGACTTCAGTTCACTCAAGAAGTAATTTCAAAAGTTAGCAAATGAGGTCACATGAAATAAAACAGCTTCTGTGAAGCAATCACCATAATGCAGAGCCCAAGAATGGGGGAAATCCCTGCCAGATATTTATCTCATGCAGGATTAGTATCCAGAATGTATATTTTTATAACTCAAAAAATAAACACACACAGAGAGACTGGAGGAGGGGGATTTAAAGACTCCATCACATCCCAGTCAGTGTGGTTACTATCAAGAGAACAACAACCGGGTTGCAGAAAAGGCTCAGAAGTTAAGAGTGTGTGCTGTTCACAGTGGACCAAAGTTCAGTTTCCAACACTGGCAGCTCACAACCCCTTGTAACAGCAGCTGCAGGAACTCTGATGCCCTGTTCTGGCCTGTGAGGATGCTGAACTCATGTGCAAACATCCCCCCAACATACACACATATACATCTAATTAAAAAATAAAGTGTTTTTAATGAGGAAATAATAGTTGTAAGTTTTTAAAAGTGGAAATCATTCAGTTTGGGATGGACATGTCCATATCTTCCAAGCATTCCTGGGATGCTGCTCACTGGAGTCCTGACACTGCCACGCAGTCACTAAGGTCCTGTGGCCAGTGGATGTCACTCTAGGACTACTTTCATGGCTACAATCCTCCCGATTGGTTTTAGGATAACCGTTGTCTTTGAAAACTGATGCATTCAACAAGAGATGAGTGGCAAAGAGGAAAGTATGTAATTATATTTTAGTCTAAAACCCTTTAAACAAAATGCACATGTTCAGTAGACGAATAAGGCAAGACTTCCTGAGGGTTGAGAAGCCCGGGGCTCCCATGCTTCAGGAGGAAGCCCGGTTGAGCGCAGCCTCACAAAGCGTGTGGTGGCCTGGCCTCAATAACTCAGATATCTAAATAAGAACAAATTCCGTGGATCATGTGATTTTCGCATCTGTAATGCTAACAGCTTGGCATTTCTGCTCTTCGATGAAAGAGCTATATAAGCAGAGACAGCAATCTCTCCGCAGTCTTCACCTCTCCACCATCTTAGAGAACAGTTGTCAATGATAGCAGGCCAACATTTTGGGGCTTGAAGTCCTTCTCCTAATGGAACCTTTTAAAAAACAAACAAACAAACAAACAAACAAACAAACAAAGTGGTCTTTGACCAGATTTCTAAAGCATTGATTGACTGAAGGACAAAAGTAAAAATGGACCCTGCAGGATGAATCAGGGAGAGAGGGCACTTGCCACCAAACCTGAGTTCCATCCCCAGAAGAAAACCAACTCACACAAATTGCAACCCGCCCCTCCCACACACACACCCAGCGTACAGCCAGAGCTGGCCTGGCACTCGCTTTATAGACTAAGCTGGCCTCAAACTCACAGAGATCTGCCTGCCTTTGCCTCCTTGGTGTTATTAAAGGAACAAACCACTATACCCAGGCTAAGTCAGTTACTGTGTGTAAGAAGAGAATTTAAACTTAAGTTTAAATTTAATATTGGGGTACTATATGTTCAGTGTACCCAGAACAATTTGTTAAAAAGGCTGTTTTCTCCCAATGGTGTTGTCGAGGTGCCCTTGTCAAAAATCAGTAAACTAAACCACAGTTTATTTCTTGTCTGTCAATCATATCTCATTACTAGGTATTTCTACTATTTTAACAATATTACAGTGTTTTGTAATAAATTTTTGAGCAAATTATTGTGATCCCTCCAACGTGTTTTTTGTTTGTTTGTTTTTATTTACCCAAGAGTATCCAGCTATTAACGGTCCCTTGCATTGCCATGTGATTTTTATAATCAAATTGTCAATTTCTGTTTTCTGGAATTTTGTATAATAACCGACCTGTCTGTCATTTGGGAAGTAATGCTAGCTTAACAACATTCAGTCTTCTGATCTATGTGCATAGAGTACATTTTCATTTCATTGAATTTTTTAAAAATGTTTTTGCTACTAATTATACAATTGTCAGACTGTTACTTAATTTTATTTCCAAATATTCTATCTAGTCTTCCATTCAATTTGTGAACCAACTCATTTTTTAAATTTAATTTTCCAATTGTTCCTTATTAGTATGTGAAAATATATTATTTTTTTTACAAAAAGTTGATATTATATCCTTGAAAGTTACAGAACTCATTTGTGCATCCTAATAATTTTTAATGAGTTTCTTAGAATTTTCTATACACATAGACCATAAAAATAATGTGCTGCTTTCTCCTATTTTTTACTTTGACTTTGAGAGATTTACTTGTTTTATGTTATATATGAGTATTTTTCTCACTGTATATATGTGCACCATATGTGTGGCCAGAGCCCTTGGAGGCAGCAAGCAGATCCCTGTACCTGGAGTTAGACGGGTGTGAGTCACCACGTGAGCGCTGGGAACTGACCCCTTTCCTGTGCAAGAGCAGAGATGCTCTTTGCCACTGAGCCATCTCTCTAGCTCTGTTTTCTCTTTTAATCTGAATACCTTTATTCTTTTTTCATGCCTAACTTCTCTGGCTGGCACCCCAGCACAGTACTGCATAAAGGGGCAGCATTACTTCATATCACCATCCCGTATGATGTTAGTTATGGGGGTTTTGTGATACATGTCCTTTATTGTCCTAAGAACATTTTTTTCCTAGTTATTCGATAATATTTTTATTGTGGAAGAATGTTTTGTTGTCTACAGAAGTCATCATTTGATTTTCCCATTATTGCATTATTACAGTATAACATGTTGCTTAAATTCATAGACTAAGCTAATCCCACACTGCTCGACAAGGCCTACTTGTACACAGTATGTAATTATTTCTCTGCATTTCTGGGTTTTGCTTGCCAGTGATCTGTTAGCTTTCCCCTCTGTGTTCATGAGAGGTACCAGTCCACTGTCTTTTTTTTTTTTTTTTGCCAAGCCTTTGTGTGACTTTGCTATTAGGCTGATACTGGTGTTTGAGAATGAATATATTCTGTATTTGAGAATGGAAGTCTTTGTGCAGTGTTTCTTTACACATCCCTAAAACATCTATTTATTTAGTTTCAAAATGTATTCTGGTACCTATGTAACTAATCCCTATTGTAATGATGACGCACACAGAGGGAAGACAATTTTGAAAGTGAAATTTTAAGCTAAATAAACAATATTTTATATGTCTTGTTGGGGCTGGAGAGATGGCTCAGCGGTTAAGAGCATTGACTGTTCTTCTAGAGGACCAGGGTTCAATTCCAGGCACCCACATGGCAACTTACAACTGTCTGTAACTCCAAGATCTGACACCCTCACACAGACATACATGCAAGCAACACACCAATGCACATAAAATAAGTTATTAAAAAATTAAATGTCTTGACATTATCGATGTCTCATAGCCACAACACAGACCTAGTCAATAAGTACAGTGGGAGTTTTGGTGTTGGGATTGTGTTACACACCACACACACACACACACACACACACCACACACATTTGCCTGGCTGCTCTTTTTGTTCACTTATCCCTGTAATATAATTCAGCTGAGAATATCCTCCTGAATCTAAGACAGAGAGAAGAGCAAAGTGACAGGCCAAATGGCTGCATGAAAAAGCTGTACACCACAGGCCTGGGGTGCTATCCTGAGTGCTGGTCCTAGAATGGCATTAGTGGATGCAGATTTCCTCCAGAGAGGCACCACTGCTGACTGGTGAGCCTGACCTCATGTGGCTACACTCTCTGTGAAGTACGAGTTTATACTGAACACCATTTTCCTTCTGTTAGTCTGGGATCAGGCATATGCAAGTCAGGAGGTGCTATGACAGCCACCAGTGAGTATCGTGGGCAGGGGTCATCAATGAGTTTGGTTGGAAGAATTTTGCACACATGTTGCAAATTGCTGTTGTGGGAGTTGGGGGTGTCGTGTGTTGTTTACCAAAAAGAACTCCCGGGGATTCTGCCTGCTTCCCTCCAAGAGCCAGCCTGCACTCCCATCTCTGTAAGGACCACAGTCCTAAGACTGATTTATGCTGGGCCCCATGGGACCCCCTGGAGACACTCTGGGATGGCCTTAGGGACCTGTGACACCACCTGCCAGCCCTCCCCAGAAACATATGCCAAACTTCAGACCTTCCTCCCCTGAGGTGTTTTGAAAGAAATTCTCTTTGTCAACTTTCATTTTAGTGAATAGAAAAACATTAATCTCACATGCAATATATCAAGAACTGTAGAACAAAAATCACTCCTCCACAACAAAAAGACCACTTAAATGCACGCGCTGAGTCCACGCAGGTTCGTTTCCTCGGTTAAGTTTGGACTTACTGTGTGTGCATGGATGATGTCAGTAAGTGATTATAATGTGAAATGTATAGATTTTTCAAATGCAAAATGAGAACAATCTTTATCCAAACTTTAGTCCAATATTTGACTAAAGTATCTCTTAAATCAGTGTTAGGAAAATAAGTGTTCTTTAAGCATACTGCCCACTAGCTGGACTAGCTATATACCTGTGGAAACTTACTGTAATGTTGCTTAAAAATAAACCCGCCTTACTCAACAGAGCGGACTCATGGTTGTAAATAGCATTCCCTTGTTATGAAACCACCTCGACTTTAGGTGCTCTGGGTTAAGTAATTTTAAGTTAGTTCGATTATTCATCGCTGGCAGTGACTATGATACCGAAACAGGTTATGAAACAAGCCACACAAAACTAAGCAGACCTCCAGGGAATCACACTGAGTTTAAAATAATAAGGAGGCCAAGCTCAAAGGCTGCAACCTATATGATTCCATTTATATATCAATCTGGAAAGAACAAAATTCTAGACATGGAAAACAGATTACCGGCTTGCCAGGCTTGAAGATTTGGGGGTCAAGGGTGGAGGTAAAAGGGATAAACAGGATATTATTATTAATCGAGGCTTTACAGAGATGAAATCATATATATATATATCACTTTTTACATATTTATCATTATACATTAGATCTTTTTCATTTCCAACCACATACGGTTTTCACCTTGGCTGTGACCTTGCTGAGTGGAAAGCATAATATCTTTAATACATGAGTTAAACCTAAGATGGTGTTCAAATGAACTACAGGTAACTGTTTATGTCAATAATAAATACAGTAGATTACTTTTTAAACCCATACTTTGGACTTTTTATTACAGATGCAATTGCCGACTGCCCATACATCAATGTGTTTAAAGTGCCATATGATGTCAAATGTTTAGCCTAACAGCATAAAATTGAGCAGAAACTGTAAAAGGTATTTTATGGGTGCCATAAAAGTCTAGGGCTGGAGATCCTGTCTTTTGCATTACTTTGATCCATCAAGTCCACTAGAAATTCTAGATAGCCAATGCACGTAAGAATCTAAACTGGCCTTCAGAATTTTACTGACTTAACTGTGACCTCCAAGACAGAACCTACCGGAAGTGCACAGGACAGAGTGCAGGCTCTTGTGGGATCCCACAAGGTCAAAACATTAGGCCTTATATAGTCTTTTTCTGCACCTATGTCTCCCCAAACTAAACCAGTCCTCCCTCACAGAGTACACTGACTGTCTCCAGTTCTGCAGTGGGCAAGACAAGACAGGGGAGGTTAGGTGAAGGAGCTCTGTGAGGGCTCTACAGGAGACAGCGGGGCAGAAAGTAAAAAATCAAACACGAGAGCTGAATTCCTGGCGTCTGTGTGAATGATGGTGCTTCTTCCTAAGATGGAGAACAGAAAAGAGCCAAAAACAGCAGGCAGCAAGAAAGGACAACTCCCTTTGTTTGGAAATCCGCATGCCATCCAAGGGCAGCGTTCAGAAGCAAACAGTTCTCTGAATCCAAGCTCAAGATGTGTAGGACACAATGAAGTTAACGCATGGACTTCCTCCACAGGCCGCAGTATTCAGAAATACTATTTTCTTACTGGCTGGAGCACCTCTCTGTGAAGAATTCAAAAACACATTCATTTCCAAAGCTCCTTTGCAGTTAAGACATTTGACCTAATTCTGGATAAGGCTCCATAGAAAACCTAAAATGTTTTTAAAACGCTTTTTTTTTCTAAATCAAAGGAACTTCTCTGAAAAGGAATCTCTCTCTCTCTCTCTCTCTCTCTCTCTCGCTCTCTCTCTGGCTTTAAATACAATTGAGTATCATGGGAGATGTCTGGTGTTATGGCAGCCATCTTGCAATCATGAGAACTGAAGATGTTGGATAAACTTAATACATTTAGAATGGCAGAGCTGAAAGACAATAAAACCTGGACCATAAACATTGTTCACCATGCTTAGAGAAACTCTGGGTCTGAACTCTCGGAATGTAGCACTACTTAAACCACTTTAAGTTGGATTTACTTGTAGTTGGAAATATCATAGCTAGTACGTCGCCAAAGAAGTGCGTGGAGCAAGTCTCTCACTGGTCGGATGCTTGCCTGAGATGTGCAAGGACCTGGACTGAATCCCCAGCATTGAAGAAAAAAGATGTGGGCAAGACATAATCATTTTTTTAAAGATTCGTTTCTTTTTTAAGTATGTGTGCGCACATACACACATGCACAGACGTATGGAAGGGTGTCAGTGGAGGTTAGACAAAAGATGTTGGAGTCTTGGAACTTTAGTTGTAGGTGGTTATGAGCCATCTGGCAAGGGTGCTGGAAACCAAACTCCTCTGAAAGAACACTATACATTCTTAACCACAGAGCCATCTTTCCAGCCTGAGTAATGAAGGAAAAAGCTAGTCATTTTGTGCTTATGTTCACCAATTCTTGAAATAACCTGGTGAAATCAAACTTATTAGGGAATTTTCCTTTCAAAGGATTGACTGGGAATTGAAAGAAGCTGCAATGGTCTTTGAAACACAAACCGAGATGCAGAATGTAGCTCGCAGGTGTATGGAGCGCAAAAGCGATCGTTCTGAGCCGCCAAAGGGCGAGAGAGACCAGCGCAAAAGCGATCGTTCTGAGACCCCAAAGGGCGAGAGAAACGATGACAGAATACCTGGAATACATCAGAATATCTGGAAGTGGTGTGCCTGAGGTGATGGGCAGGCTGGGAGCAGCGGGATGGGAATGTGAAGCCTAGTTCTATAACCTCAGCCAAAAGCCCATGGCTTGGGAGGTCACAGACCTAGAGCAGAGGTTGCAGCTGACACATTTTAAACAGCCATGCTGTCGAGCGGCCTTCTAAATATCTGTGTCTGTATACCCAGGCTGTTCTCAACCGTGGTCAGAGAAGTCTCTTCTCGCGGTGAGCAGTGGTCAATGTGAGATGCCGAACTGGCCAGGGTGCCAAGAGTAAGTGACCGGGTGCTCAGCACTCAGTGAGCATCTCTCTCTCTCTCAACCTCTGTGTCCCACCACGCCACCAGGGTTCTAGGAACATTCGTGAAGAGGAAAGACTGTAAGGGCTGGACAATGAGGAGGGCTGTGGAATGCAAACTCCTGGGCCTGGCTGTCTGTCACACTCAGCTCACACCAGCTGTGCTGACCTGTACAAAATCAAGCCAGCCAAACCTCCAGCATGCATGCGTGGGATAGATGATCGCCAAGATCCATCCCTCCTTAGAGAGCTATTAGCAGTTGATAGTTGTGGGGGAAGAGCAAATCTTTTTATTTTTATTTTTACCGTGTGGCCACTAGTAGGTCTCTCATGCTGCAGAGGACGGCCCTACTTCCTATATGTATGTAGGCAACACTAATTGGATTTAGGATGTTTAAAAAAAAAAAGAGGACATGAAGTTGGGAAGCAGGCATACAGGGAAGAATTTGG
The DNA here is from genome assembly GCF_004785775.1 of Grammomys surdaster. Taxonomy (NCBI): domain Eukaryota; kingdom Metazoa; phylum Chordata; class Mammalia; order Rodentia; family Muridae; genus Grammomys; species Grammomys surdaster. Next base: position 15,979,066 of record NW_021604597.1, on the reverse strand, counting down.
GGGAGGGGAGAGGGAGGAAATGGTGCAGGCTATGGTGTTTCCCTGTATAAATGCATAAAATTCTCAAGAATAAAAAAAGAAATCCTTTTTTTTTTTTAGAATAAACATTTTGCTACTTACCACTCAGGCACACTCACCAGACAGAACAGTGAAGACCCCAGGATTGAGTGAAAAGGTTCATAAATATGGATAGGATTTTTATAAATACTGCTTTCCTTCCAGCAAGACCATCACTCAGTTCCACGGTGTCACTGGCAATTTGTGCCTTAACAGCTGCTGACTCTGGAGGCTCTTTTAGCACGCCAGTCATGTACGGTGTGAGCCTGTGCCCGCTCCCTAACGCTCGCTACCCTCTGCGCTTTACCCTGCAGCACAATCCCCTTCTCCGGGGACAGGAAATGACTCGTTACACTCACCCAGCCTTCACCTTCCATGACAAGTTCTGGCCTTCCCCTGGCACCGCAGTCTGTACAGCCTAATTGGTAGCCCAAGAAGAAATCACCCCTGGGTGAGATTTCTTCATTTGCAATTCATTTGCAATTTCACTTCCTCATTACGGCCAAGAAGGCGGCGTGAGGCTGAGGGACGCTGGCATGTAGTGGGATGTTAGCTTACAGTTGGTCATGTGCTAGTTGTGAAATGTATATCTGCTTATTCTTCTTTTCTTAAAACTATATAAAGGGCGCAAAGTTCGTTGGGTAAGGAAGAGTGTGGATCTGAAACTTAAGGCAAAAAAAATCCACATATTTAAAAAATTTTCTATTGAGTTAAAGAGTCAGCAAACAGCACGTTATCAATACTACCCCCCCTTTTATTAGTGTGTATGGGGTACAGTACGCACATATGCATCATGTGTGTCCACATACACGTGAAGACTAGAAGACAACACTGAGTGTCATTCCTCATACGCTGTTCCCTTTTATTTTATTTATTGAAAATGAAGTTATTTTTATGCAATATACTCTGATTACAGTTCTCCTCCCACATCTCCCAGGTCCTCCTCAACTCAACACCTTGTTTCTTTCTCTCTGAAGAAAACAAAGAGGCAAATAAAAACAGCAGACAAGAATAAAACAAAATTAACAAAGAAACAAATAAAGAACATGAAAAATATACACAGAGGCATGTACAGACACCATAAAAATACAAATTCAGAAGCCATGATATATATAAGCAACGACCAGTAAGGTTTTAAAAAAAATGACTAATCAAAGTAATATAAGACAAAAAAAAATATCTGTAAAACACCACTGAGTTTTTTTGGTGCTGGCTGTTTACTGCTGGGCATGGGGCCTACCCTGAAGTGTGGTTTGTATACCCAAGGAGACTCCATTGGAGAAACTGATTTTCCTTTGGAGCAGTTGTTAATTGGAGATAGTGTCTTGGCTGGGGATGTAAGCCTCCTTCTTCCTCTCAGGGCTAGGACCTGGCTTAGACCTGTGCAGGCCCTATGCATGCTGTCTCTGTGAGTTCATTTGTGTGTGAGACCTGTTGTGTCTAGGCAGTCTTGTTTCCATGCTGTCCTCAATCCCCTCTCGCTCTTGCTCTTTCCACCTCTTCTTCCCTGAGCCCCAAGGGGAGGAGTTAGAGACTGCCATTTAGGACTGAGTGTCCCACGGCTTCTTACTCTTTGCACATTGTCCAGCTGTATTTGTTGCCATCCACTACGGAAGGGAGCTTCTCTGATGATGGCTGGGTGAGACGTTGATCTATGAATGCAGCTGAATGTTGTTAAGAGTCACTTTATTGTGTGTTCCCTTGGCAGAACAATCGTATTTAGTTTTCTCCTAGGTCCTATCTAGTCTCAGACTCTTGGCCACCAGAGCAGTGTCAGCATAGGATCCATCTCATGGAGTGGGCCTTAAATCCAATCAGCTAGTGGTTGGTTTCTACTTCAACATCTGTGCCTCATACCAGTTTATCCTGCAGGCAGGTCACCGTTGTAGACTGCAGGGTTTGTAGCAGGGTTAGAGTTTATTGTTCTCCTCTAGTGGTATGCAGAGTACCTTCCAGTACCATGAACACGAGTCGCTAGGGGTGAAGAATCTAGTTAGGCACCAGCTTCTCTGTATTCAATGAGACATTTAGATATTATCTTTAGCAATAAAGCCTTACCATCAGTTTGTGGGAAACAACCAGAAGCCTCAGCAATCACTTGAGTTGTTTGCAGGTTTCCATTGGGACCCTTTGGCCAACAACTTAATTAGGTGTAGCCCGTTCCTAACACTGAAGGTTTCATTTGGTGGCAAGAGATGTTTAGTTGGGGTTTTGTCTCCGTGCATTATTTGGCAACTCCATTTGTTTGGAGTAGAGATCTGGAAAACGACTCAGCACAACCAAAGTTTCACATTGAAAGCCAGCGACTGCCAAGGAAAAAACACTTCTCCCAGAGCAGCCCCAGGTGCATGTTACAGCAAGGTTTTTAAAGGCGAAGAACACAGAAAAACTACATCCTGGTTGGCATTTGCAGGGGGAAGCAAGCAAGAAGCAAGCAAACAGAAGTCAAGAACATGGACTTGGCTAGGACATTTCAACCCTGAGCTTCTAGAACGGGATTGGGTGCTTTCCCATGGGGCTTTTCATGGTGGAGTGAGAAAGCGGGAGGGTTCAGCTTCAGTTTAAAACAAAGGTGGCTCCAGCTGAGACAAGATGGAGAAAATTTTGCCCTGCTACAGATATATATTTCTTTCATATATGTAAATATTTAAAGAACCTTCTACTGTAGTAGGTTTCCACATAAGCTCTCAGAAATGGCTTCTAGTGTTGACTGTCCCTCCCAAACTTCGCCCGTTATACCTCACTTCTCCCCCATTTCTGTTTAACACTCATATTCCAGTCTCGATTGACCCCCGTTTCTCTCCAGCTATACATTCTATTTCCTCTTGCTTGTGTGGTCCTTCCCTCCTACCTCGTTCTTTATCCTAACCCCTCTAGTATTCAGTTAGTACCATGCCTTCAAAGACTAAAAGCTAACCATCCACATAGAAGAGAATGAATAGCACATTTGGCTTTTGGGGTCTGGGTTGCCTCACTCGGGATGATTTTCTTCCTAGCTCCATCTTACCTGTAAATTTCATAATTCAACTTTTAACAGCTGAATAATATTCCATTGTGTAAATGTACCACACGTTCCTGATGGACATTCCTTGATGGACATCTAGGCTGTTTGCAAGTTCTGGCAATAGTTCTGAATAGAACAGCAATAAACATGGTTGAGCAAGTGCCTCTGTAGTAGGATGCCGAGTCCTTTGGATGTATCCAAGAGTGATATAGTTTGATCTTGAGATAGATCCATTCTCAGCTTCCCAAGGAACCACCACACTGATTTCCGTCCTAGTTGTACAAGTTTGCAGTTCCTTCAGCAATGGGTGAGTGCTCTGCTTATCCCACATCCTCAACAGCCTGAACTGCCTCTTTTTTTTTTTTTTTTCCCTGAATCACTCTGACTGTCTACAAGCAAGCTAAGCTGACTTGCTAGTGAGCTTCAGAAACTGTCCTGTTCCCACCTCCCCAGCTCTGGATCACAAGTGTACCCTGATGCACTTGACTTTTGAACTTCCCTTTTAATGTGATGAGCCAGATACCTTCAGAAGCAGGTCAAGATCAAAATGAGCCAGGTGCATCACTAGTGTGTGGAGCGACCTGACAGGAACAGTGAGCCTAGACATGTCATATATTTCCACTCTTGAATATCAGAAATGAAAGAGATTTGGTCACTGGATGACTTCTGCAGATCATATGGTTTAGCTTTGAAAGCTTCTGACTCCGAATCAGGTCCCACATCAGCCTGTAAAACAGCATTAGTCCAGGATGCCCCACCCTATGTCCAAAGACTTTGTCTTTAATTACGTTATTTCTCCAAACATCTCGAGAATCATGAGTCTCTCACATGATCCGCCCTTTCCCAGCGGCCGAAACTATCCCTCATGACTGAGTCTTCCTCCCCTTCATTCCCCTGCCTCTCTGACTTCCTTTCAATGCCCTGGGCCTCCCCTAGGCACCATTTCTCAGATCAGGCACAGGCTCCACTTATGTTCCCAGAGAAGATAGCAGAGCTTTCCCAGTACAGTCACAGAGCAGCCTGGGGCAAGAGTGGACAATAGTGCCCAAGAGTCCTGCCATACCCTCCTTAATCTCACTAGTTTCCTGTTTAAAAAGACTACACTTCCCAGCGTCCTTTGCACCCAGAAGGGCGGGACTATGGAAAATAGACAACTTTTTCTTAAAGAGGTAGAAAGGAGGAAAAAGAGAGGCGTGTCTGACCGTAGGCACGTACCTAGCGAAAAGGCATAATATCAGCCTTGTAATTGGTTAAGCCTTGCATCCACACAAAGCTGGAGTGGAAGGGAAGCGAGATCTGGTATAAAGGATATTTACTGGGTGAAGGGAGAGGAGTGAGGACCTGGAGATGGGTTAGAGGCAGAGGAGTGGACATGTAGACAGGAAGACAGGTGGAAGTGGAGCCATGAGGGCAGAAAAAGGGGGTGCAGCACAGAGGACAGAAAGGGGGAGAGTGGGGAAAGAGAGACCAGCTGAGAACAAGTGGGAACGGAGAGGAGAGGGGGGAAAGAGAGAGAGGGGGGGAGGGGGGAGAGGGGGGGGGAGGGAGGGAGGGGGCGGGGGAGTGCGGGGGGGGGGGTGAGAGCGCGAGCGAGAG
>NW_021604597.1:15939005-15974309 GCF_004785775.1 Grammomys surdaster | reverse complement strand
AGAGAGAGAGAGAGAGAGAGAGATTGAGAGATTGAGAGATTGAGAGACTGAGAGAGAGAGAAGAGCGAGAGAGCTGGAGCAGCGAGCAGTCCACAGCCCATACCTAGTGCTCTTGGCAGCAGCAGATGATGACGTAAGCTGTTGCTAGATTCCTAGGAGGAGCATAATGCAATCGCTTGTAAACTAACACCCTGTGCTAAACTTGTCCCCAAATCTTCCTCTGTAAATCCGCCAGATAGGGCAGACTTTCCATGTAGGTTCTGGAGTAAGATGGAGAGAAAAGAACAAAGCCCAGAAACCTGAAACTGAAAAGTGGTAGCCATTGTTCTTAACAGGTTCTAGGCCGCCCCTGCCTTGGGGGCTTCTTAATGGCAGCCCTGATTTCTGTTCTCTTGTAGCGCCTACTCACCCTCCCAGGCCTACTCCGCTTTTCCTATCGTATCTCAGTTCCCTCCGAATGCTCCAAATGAATTTTTTTCCACCGCGCAGTGACTGGGCATTCAGGGTAGTACTGTTTACCACTTGGTCCTTTCTTTCCCATTTGAAAACAGAAAACAAAGCTAACCAAAACAAAATCCATGTTTGTTTGTTTGTTCATTTGTTTGTGTTCGTGTGTGGTGTGTGCATTATTTGCATGTGTGAGGTACTAAGACCCCCATTTTGGTGTCTTAGACTCTCATGTGCCCCATAGGTCTGTTGGAAATGTTTTTAAATTCTCACAGGCTAGCCCCACAGGGCCCTGAGAGGTATTGGAAGACATTGTGTATTAAAGTCCTGTACTGAACACAGGTGGGTGCTTGTGCTGGGTTTGATCCCTAGCATCTCTTAAGTGGGGTGTTGTGGAACATGCCTATAATCCAACACTTGGGAAATAGAGGTAAAAATATCTGAAAGCCAAAGTCATCCTTGGATACATAGTGACTTTGAGGCCTGCCTATGATACATGGTACTCTGTGTCTTAATCTCTGGATGGATGGATGGATGGATAGATAGATAGATAGATAGATAGATAGATAGATAGATAGATAGGCAATAGATAGATGTACATAGAAAGACATATCAGAAGAAAAAAAAAACAAAGAACAACCCTATAGAACACAAGTGCACTTTATATCACTTTATATTAGAAGATACACCTCACCAAAAATGAGTGGAACGAAGCAGAGAATGCTAACACAGGACTCAGCAAAGATGATTCAAGTAAGGAGCCTCAGGCCCATGGACCTCTAATGGGATGTGCTAAACAGTAAAACACGTTTCCTGATGTGTTTGAACTATGAAGAGGGCTTCAACAATTCTGGTGAAGCATGGGAGCAGAGTTAGGGTTATGTGTAAATTAAATCATAGCATTACTTTTTAATCCCAGTGAGAAAAACTGTTAAATGACAAACAAAATATCAGCTTTCACTTCATGACTTAGCTAGGAAAATAATTACAGTTACCCCAACTGTGTCAATTTGGAAGGATTATTTAACAAACAAAAGGCAAACACTGGAAGAAGGGAGAGAACCAAAGTGTTAGTTAAATTTCACCTTTCAGAGGAGGAAGCAAAGAGTCCATATTAAATCTGAAGAATCACCACAGGGGTTGGGGTGTTGGGAGGTTGAGGGGTTGGGGGCTGAGGGGTTGGGGGGGACGTGAACACATGGAGTGACCAGAAGCCAGAGCTGTTGAAACCGGGTTTCGTTTCTCTGAAGTCTGAAGGCAAAGGCTGGGAAATAGTCACCGTTCAGCCCACAGGGAGTTTTGTTTTATTTTGCTTTGTTTTGTTTTGTTTCATTTATTTAACAAACCCCACACATCTGTGGTTCTTTCCCTCCAATTCACCTAGATCAATCAAAGTCCTCCCTTGAGGATCCCATGAGCAAGCTCTGAGGATTTCACAACCAGTACAGTAAACTCCACATGAACTCCGCTGATCCTTTTTTTCCTAATCCAACAGTGTCAGGACAGACAGGAAGGGGGCACTGCTGTGGGGAATGAGTAAAATGTCCTCTTCCACAGGCTTTTGTTGCCGATCTGATGAACTGTGAGTACCTTCTCTGTTGACAGAGAACTCCCTACAAGTTGGAATAAGTAAAAACAGGAATGAACAGCCACCGTATTATCCTTCATATACTGTGAGGGCTTAGTGTGAAGCACCACACTCTCTGGCTCTAGCCCTTCTTTCTGATTCCCACTGAAATGTTCTAACCTATTGAAGGGAGCATGTAGGCCGGAGCATGGCAAACATGATTCTGGCAGGCCGTGACCTTCCCCATTCCCTCTGCCTTGCCACTTGTTAGAAGACACAACCGTCTTCTCTCTATCTAGAGGCAGTCCCTTGTTCCTACAGGGCAAAAACCCCTCCCCTCCCCTGCCCCCTTTTTTTCTCCCTTGTCTTATACCTCCTGTCTTTGTCTCTTCTTCTCTGCCTTTTGTTCCTCTGGGGCAAATAAATCTCCTTGGTGCTGAGAACTTGGTCTTGGTGTGTCTTGGGCCACTTCACGTCCTTTTGCCTATTATGCAACATGTTATACATGAAGTAGGCATCCCTAATGCTCACTCCTGCTTTCAAAGATATGACAATAGTACTGTGTAAAATGTGAATGAAGTACGATATCAATTTATGACCAAGCAGCCATGCTGTGAGAGCAGAGAATGGAACAACTGTGGGCCTTGACCTTACCCCCTCAGTGGGGACTGGAAAAGGTGTGGATTTCCCACAACTGGCTTCAGAAGCCTAGCATCTTTCTCATGGATTATGTTCATGCTGAGGGTGGGAACATGGTGTTCTACCAAGGGACACTGTTGTTGACAGGTCAACAAAGGACAAATTTAGTTGACATCGTGTTTTCTCATGTTTACTTTTGTGCTTTAACTGAGGCAGAGAAATGGCTGTTCTTTCCTTCCCAGCATAAGGACAGCAGGAGGGGACCCTGCCTTGTCTTGTCTTGTCTTGTCCATTCCTTAATGGCTGCTGATATTGGTTATCTTCTTTCCCACCAATATAATGCCTACGCTCAACCTCCATTTGTATAGCTCCATTTGGTGATTTCTAGCTTTGGAATATTATATATCCATCCCCCAAAATCCCCGGGTACCCCACCACCAACAACCCACCACCACCACCCCCTTCAACAATTTCCAAGACTCAATACTGGGCCCATCAGTTCATGTCTGTCCAGCTCTTCAGGAGAACGCTTGGTCTCAATGAGCACTTGTTCAGACTCTCACATGTGGAGCCTTCACCTCACCCATTTCTTTGCTCTGGTATTTTGCTTTCATTCACATTTGTGAGATGTCAGGAACTACAATGTTCTTACTCTTTTATAAATATTTCCCTTTAGCAAGTATGACCCCAGCATCTGAACTCTGGGAAATAAGACAACTGCAAGAACAGCACAATCTTTCCAAGGTTCTTAAACTCTAGAAAATGATTCCTTGGGAGTGTGTGTGTGTGTGTGTGTGTGTGTTGTGTGCTGGAATGCATTTTTTTCTTTACTACATGCATCCTAAACAGAGACCTTGGCATTCATCAGATTCACTAGTAGACTCACCCTAGGCGATTTAGAGTGAAGAAAATCTTTAAATTTTCCATCTGGTCATCAACAGTTTATCATATTCCAGTCGGAGGGAGTTAGGAAGCTTTATCTTGAGTTCTGTTCTAAATGGGTTTGTCCATCCTGTCAGCGTATCAGCACTCCACTTACTTTGCTTGCACCTGCCCTAAGAACTGATAGTATAATGTCTCTGAGTCTCAGATCTGGGGAGACAGGAAGCCTGCTCTTTCCGATTTCCTCTAGGAGGTACCTAACAAGAGGGTGAGGCTCCAGGTGCCGTTTTTTTCACAATCCTCCCATGCTCTATAGTGTGATTTGACATGTAGTAACATTTTTGTGTGGTCTCAACTCACAGCAAAATGGTCTCCATAAGCCCTGCTCTAACAAGCCTCCACATTGAGGCAACTGACATAGAGTCCCTGCATTCAGGAAACACAGTCCTGTGGAGAAGCTGGGAGTTGCAGGGTTCTTTGGAGACACAAAGAGAGGGCAGTGGTCCAGACTACCACAAAGTAACCCCTGAGAGCTGAAACCTGAGAGGAGGAAGGTTTGAATATGTGTGGCCTAGGGAGTGGCATTATTAGGAAGTGTGGCCTTGTTGGAGGAAGTGTGTCACTGAAGGGGATGGGCTTTGAGACCCTCTTTCTAGCTTCTTGGAAGACAGTCTGCTCCTGGCTTCCCTTGGAAGAAGATATAGAACTCTCAGCTCCTCTTGCTGTCTAGATGCTGCCATGTTCCTGCCTTGATGATAATGGACTGAACCTCTCAACCTGTAATCCAGTCCCAATTAAATGTTTTCCTTATAAGAGTTGTCATGGTCATTGTGTCTATTCACAGCAGTAAAACCCTAACTAAGACAAGGAGTCATTTAGCCACAGTGAGCAAGTAGAAAGCAGCAAGTATCAAGAACCCTTGGGGACATAATTGGAGACACTTCCAGAAGGAGCACTGGGAGCATGTGGGTGCTGTTCCCTGAGCAAGAGCTCCCAGAAGAGCAGCTCCAGAAAAAGCTGTGATGATGCCTGTAGTCTGATCCTGCTGTCTTCACGTTACCTGAGGAGACCGAGTTCTGTTAATGGTTATTGAAAACAAAACAAATAAACAAAAATTCAGCTGGGCATCCATTTCACTGCCATGGCCTCAAGCAACTAATTGCTTAGCATTTTCATCTCATTAATTTTCATTCTGAGGATGTGTCTCACCTCTTCCAGAACCATCAGCTTAGCGAGATCTGATGAAAGACCACTTAGATCAAAGCAGCTCATAGGTGACCCACTGGGGAAGCGAGCAGGTGGCCTGGGGACAGACCACTCACGTGACCTGAAGAATAGACCAGAAGAAGGAACTTCGTGTAATGCCCTGACCTTACAGGTCCATGGTCCATGTTTGTTCTTTTCAATACAGAAATCGGATACCTTCCTAAGAAGACAGAGAGTTTACACTTTTGCTTATTTTTTCCGTGAATTTGAGACCTTTATGCTTACAGGACGCATGGGTTCTGTGCCCAATGGCCTTGGCAGGAAGGCAGCTTAGGAATTTAGCATGAATCCTGTTGATCTTTCCATCCGTACTCAGAACCTTTCTCCTGTTACTCTGGTTTTGTTTGGTTTGCTACTGAGACTTTGTGTTTTCCTTTGTGACTGTACATTTATGTTTTGCCCAGAAACGATTTAATTTCATCTCCATTCCAAAAAGAGACACTTGATCATTTTTTTTCTTCCATTTCCTGCCCCCTCTGTTTCCAGAGCTCCTACTAAAAGCAGAAATGGCCACAGCCTTCAAGATACATTTGCTGTTCCAAGTGGTCTCGATGAGTTCCAAGATGGTGGAAGAAGTAAAAGAAATGTCTTCCGATGTGACAAACATCTCCCTTTAAATTAGCGAACAGCAAAGTACTTTTTAGTATAATTTGTCTCCATGTAAAATGCTTGATTGCAGAATCCAACATATAGTCATCATAGTTTCTTTAAATTTAAAAACAAGTTCCTTGAACAAGCTTTAAATTATAGAAGGTTGGTACCATATTAATAGTGATTAAAAATTAACACTAGCCAAGCAGCTGTGGCACATGCCTTTAATCCCAGCACTTGGGAGGCAGAGGCAGGCGGATTTCTGAGTTCGAGGCCAGCCTGGTCTACAAAGTGAGTTCCAGGACAGCCAGGGCTACACAGAGAAACCCTGTCTCGAAAAAAAAAATTTAACACTACAAAAATAATAATCCAACCATTCCATTAGATAAAATAACTGAACTTTCCATTATTAAAATGTAAAAGTCTTGGAAGTCTCCAGAAAATTTATAATAAATAGCCAAAGATGTAAGAAGTCCTGGAGATCAACCAGAGAAACATAGGAATGGATTTCATAATCCATAAAGCACTAAGGTTTTTGAAGATGTGGTCTTAGGTCAGGCCCCTTTGGGCTATAGGATTTTTCTCGAGCAAAGTGGAATTAGAGTTGCAGAAATCTCAAACAAGCCACTTCCAAAACAGGACATGGGCCTGTGTGGTTTTGGAAGGCTCATTTCCATACATAAGTAATAATATTTAGCACTCCTGTGGAGCTTTTGAAATCTTAGAAGACCCTCAAAACCTTTCTGCAAACTCACAACAAGTTGCTGAGAAGGATAACCTCTCCAAACATCCTGTAGCTGATGTCACCTACATTGGTGAGCATAGAGAGGAAGAAGCCCCCTGACTGAGTGTCCTAAGTGCCATGTTCTCACTGAGCATCAAGCAGCCTTTGGGTGCATGTTCACTGCAGGGCAGCCCATGTGCTCCCTTCAAGACACGGGTTGATCTCAGGCCAGGTCACATCCTAACAGGATCTTCTGCGCTTCATGTGCGTCCAGCCATTCATTCTGCTCTAACAGGATGCCTTAGCTTGGGTCACTTACACATAACAGGCACTTTTACACACAGCTGTGGATGCCAGAAAGCCCAGTATGGAGCTCCGGCAGACCTGCTGTCTGGCAAAGACTTCCTTCTGGATGGAAGCATCTTCATGAATCTCATACAGGTAAATAAGCTCCCTTAAGTATCTTTTGTAAGGCCACTAATTTTGCTTTCATGAAAGTCCCACCCTAATCACCCAACTCCTTGGAGCAAGGAGACTGGGATGTGGTTGGCAAACATTCAGCCTGCAGTCACATGTGACTCTTACTCATTCAATTTATTGGGTCTCTGTGAACATGAAGCCAGGCTGCTCCTCTACCTGCACCTCTCTCCCTTCCTCACCCCCTTTACCTAGTCTCACAAGCATGCATCACTTCTCTTCAGGAAATTCTTTGCCTTAGATTAGTTTGCCTTTCCTAGAACCAATGGCCCTTCCTTCAGGAATTTATCACAACATACAACTATATAGGATTATTTGTTAACATCCTTCTCCCCCACTAAGCTTTGATTTCTACCATATCAATTTTTTTTTTTTTGGTTTTTTGAGACAGGGTTTCTCTGTGTAGCCTTGGCTGTCCTGGAACTCACTCTGTAGACCAGGCTGGCCTCGAACTCAGAAATCTGCCTGCCTCTGCCTCCTATACCATATCTATTTTGATTACTGTTTTATTTCATAATGCCTGGCCCAAGTACACCAGAATCTCTCAGTAAATGCTTGATGTGTGGATAAAGGTTTCTGTGACAAACCATCCTTTATAAATTGAGTATCTACCACCCAGCACAGGGCAGAATCATACAAATCTCTATCCTAAATATAGCTGGGGTTTTCTCTTGCATCATGTTCTCTAGAATTTATTAATAAATTTGGATTATTTTAACCCATGCATCTCTCCTCTCTGGGAAGAATATAAATGAAGACTTACATACACCGTTAAAGGGTTATCTCATCTATACAGTTTGCATGTTGGCTAAATGTTGAGTGAATAATCCAGTTAGTGTGACTGAGCTTCCTCACGTTTCCCGTTAGAGCCTTGATACTTGCCTTTAGTTGGAGAATGAAACATCCACCAGCATCTTACTGAGAGTATAAGACAAAGAGGAAGCATGCTTACAGAGCTGTGCACTAGACAGAGCTGTGCACTAGACAGTTTTACGACAACTTGACACAAGCTAGAGTCACTGGCGAGAATGAAGCCTCAATTGAGAAAAATGACTCATCAAGATCAGGCTGTAGCAAGCTTGTAGAGAATTTTCTTAATTAGTGATTGATGTGGGAGGGCTCAGACCAATGTAGGTGTGGTCGCCTCTGAGCATAGGTCCTGGGTTCTATAAGAAATCAGGCTAAGCAAGCCAGGTGGAGCAAACCAGTAAGCAGCATTCCTCCATTGTCTCTGCATCAGCTACTGCCTTCAGGTTTCTGTCCAGTCTGAGTTCCTGTCCTGACTTTCCTTCAGTGATAAACAGTAGTATGTGAAAGTGTTCGGCAAATACACTTTTTTCTTCCCGACTTGCTTTTTGGTTATGGTGTTTCATCGCAGCAATTGAAAACAGGTTGCCTCTGTGTCAGACTAGCATTGATTTAGAGTGAACAGAAGTCTATTGGTCTCTCGGTGATAGATGCTGGAAGTTCACCATGTGGAGGCTCACATCTGATGAGATGCTGTGGTGGGTATTCTTTGTTGTTGACCACATATGGGATTAATTAAAATCCTAGGGGTCTGCTTGCCCTCACTCTTGCTGGCAAATCCATTCCTTCACTGGTATTGGAGCCTACTTCTTCAGAATTCTGACATTACTGAAGATGAGCTGAGTCATCTAGCCTTATGGACTGAGCAACTAGACTCTTGGACTTTCTGTTGGTAGACAGCCATTGTTGGGCTATAAACATGCATATATATACACTGGCTTCCAGGCAGCTGGGATGAGGATCTTAAAGCCCACACACACAAGTGACACATCTACTCCAACAGGGCCACACCTACTCCAAAAGGACCACACCTTCTAATAATGCCACTCCCTGGGCCGAGGACAGACAAACCATAACAAGAACCCTGACTAATGCAGTTTTATTTATCTGGTTCTGTTGTTGTTGTTGTCGTTCTGCAATAACATTGCTGAAGGCATCAGATGGATGAGAGAGAGCAGGAGTGGAGAAGAGCAAACACTCACTTATACAGCAAATCCCCTTCCTAGTTTACTCATGAAGAAAGTCTTCAGGACGTAACATCTCCCACTAGAATTAACTTTCAACACTGTTGCATTTGAGAATTAAATCATTCTCACAAGAGAATGATTCTCCCAAGAATGATCCTCTCATTACTAAACGTTTCCAGGTCAAGGTTATGGAACAGAGCATGCTGAACACTACAGGGTGAACTAGCAGATCAACAGTTCATAAGGACTCTGGGCCTTGCCAAGTTCCAAATGCAGACTAAATGGCCTGCTCTCAGCTCACAGAGATAGCATGAGGATCACATAGACTCTAGTTTAAAGTTCATAGTCTGGTGTCATGCTTGGAAAATGTTAGCTCTCTCTGGTGATATGACTTCTGTACTCCAGATGTTGTGGTACTCACCTTGTGGAGACTTATGTGTCTGAAGCAGGTCAGGATAAGCAAACAATCCTGCCAATTAAGCACTAACTGCATTCCTTTAAGGATGAATTTGATTGACAGGAATAATGTTGGCAAAAGTAACAAGGCGCAGTTGCAAATTAAGGGGAAAAGGAGGAGCTGGGAGCAGATAGAACGGAGACAGATTAGAGACGGAACGCCCTTGACCTACTTTGGGGAGACTTTCTACCCATCCTTAGAAGGATAAGTGAGTCAATAGGCAAGCGGAGTTCAGGACTATGCTAGATTAAACTAAAGTGTGACTCCATAGTAAGGATGAAGTCAAATGCCTTCAGCACTCAAAATGATTGCCTTTATCAAAAAGTCAAAGGGAAATCCTGTGTTTCTACATTAAAAAAATCACTCTAGTTCATTTCTACTTCCCCCAAATGTAGCACATCGTGGTTGTTTTGTTTCTTCATTCAAAGTGATTATAATCCTGAATTGGGACCTATCACAGTTTCCATCACCTCTGAGGATGGCTGGAGGTCAAATAAACTGCAATCTGCTCGGTAGGTTGTAATGTACAATGACACAGCAGAGAAAATAGTACAATCTCTGTTCCATTGATTATATAGTTTCTGTTGTTTTGTTTTTGTTTGTTTGTTTGTTTGTTTGTTTTTTAATGAGGAGAAAGATCTTCAGACTACCTAGTTCTCAACCAATCTGTCTTAATTAAAGCTGATATCTGTTTCTGGGAATACAAATCAATGATAACCAGTTCCTTTCAGTTTCTTAAGTACAGAATAAGTTATTCAGGATAGCTCTGGATGAGTCAGTTAATGGCTGAAGCCAATTGGGTGGAGTTTTAAAATATCTCATTAATGATTCTGTCAAGTTCAAAAGGAGGTGTTTGAAATGTACTAATCATGTGCTACAGAAGGAACCGAAGCCTGCTGTTGTGTGGGGTGTGATCATTAGGTCTCCATGACCCAACCAGGTATCCATGGGACATCAGCCAGTCTAATCAGTCTAAGTTAGAAGTTAGACTTCTAACTTAGTTAGAAGTTAGAGCACAGGAAAACCATGAGTTCAAGTCTATCCTTAGCTATACAAGAGGTTCAAAGCCATTATAAACAAAACCAATTTCAGTATTATTCAGATCAAGGTCTCTAACTGCAGTAAATGTAGTATAAGCCTAGGACCTCCATGAAAGAGGGTCTGGAACAACTATGCACATACACATGCCTCACACCTACCTGACGGTGTCGGGGAGTTTGTCATTTGCCTGTGGATCTTGAATAAACCAGAGTAAATTCTCTGCTTATTGGTGTTTGTTTTGCAGCGCTGAAAATGGAAGATGATTTTTCTATGTGAACTCAAGCCCCAAGCCTATTCTACTAATGGGGACCGAGCTCACATTTACACTTCTGCTGGAGCTCAGGAATCTTGATCCAAAAATGTAGACGGAGTGCTGGTCTGGGACTTCCCAAACACTGAAAAAATAAGGAAAAAAAAATAATGTGGGAGACTACCATGAAGGAATTAAGAACTAAATTTTTAGACAAGTGAACTGTGTACCTAACATTATAGATTATTTTCTGTCACACCTAAAATTTTTAAAGAATGTGAAAGTTTCCCAAATCAATCATTGACTAAGGAACAAAAGTTATCTCCTAAACATCTAAGGGCAGATGCAGAGAGTACACCTGAAGTTAGAGCACAGGAAAACCATGAGTTCAAGTCTATCCTCAGCTATACAAGAGGTTCAAAGCCATCATAAACAAAACCAATTTCAGTATTATTCAGATCAAGGTCTCTAACAGCAATAAAATAAAATAAAAATAAAGAAACAAGGAGATTCAATGTATTTCACTCTTTTCTAAATATTCATGAGTTAGGGAATATCTTAAAATAATAAAAAGTTTATAAATATACAAAAAAATCCCACTCTCATGAGTATGGCTAACAAAGAACATAGATGAAAATGGACATTCTCAAAGAAAAGAAAACAATTAATGACAGATTTCAGTTCAAGAAATTATAAAGCTAATAAGAAAAGCAGAACGAGCTAATGAAAAAGAAGAATGGAGCAAAGGAAGCGAGACAAAATCTAAGAACTAAAAAGATAGATTTAATAAAACCTAAGGCTGGGATTTACTAAATCCCAAGGCCGAGGTTTATTAAAACCCAAGTTTCTTATCTGGTTGTTGAGATAAAATAGTCAGAAAAAGGCAACCTAGAAGTAAAGTATTTATTCTGAATCCAAGGTCCTGCTTATAGCTCATCATAGTGGGAGAATAACAGAGGCAGGAGCTCCAGGCAGAAGCTGGTCACAATGCACCCATTATCAAGAAGCAGACAGCAACAAAAGCCTGTGTCTGCTAATGCTCTCCTTTTCATTCAGACCAGGATCCAACCCATGAAATAGTCTCACCATAATTAAGATATTTCATCTCACTGGGGTGAAGGGATGCCTCAGTGGTGAAGTGCAGCTGCCTTTCCAGAGGATCCAGGTTCCATTCTAAACACCACCTTACAACCAGTCTGCAACTCCAATTTCATGAGATCCATCGCCCTCTTCTGGCTTCCATAGGCACTGCAAGCATGTGTTGCACACACACACACACATACACACACTGGCAAAAAACACATACACATGAAATAAAAATAAAGTAAATCTTAAAAAAATAATAAATCAGCATCCTTATTCACCAGAGAAATCCTTAGTCATCAGGCAAATGTAAGTCAAAACAACCCTGATATTCCACCTTACACCAATCAGAATGGCTAAGATTAAAAACTCAAGCAATAGCACATGTTAGTGAGGATGTGGAGAAAGAGGAGCATTCCTCCATTGCTGGTGAGATTGCAAACTTGTAAAACCACTCTGGAAATGAATCTGGTCGTTTCTCAGAAAATTGGAAATAGTTCTACCTGAAGACCCAGCTATACCACTCCTAGGGGTATACCCAAAAGATACTACACCATCCCACAAGGATGCATGCCCCACTATATTCATAGCACCCTTATTCATAATAACCAGAAACTGGAAGCAACCCAGATGTCTCTCAACCAAAGAACGGCTACAGAAAATGTGGTTCATTTACACAATGGAATACTATTCAGCTATTAAAAACAAGAACATCATGAATTTGCAGGCAAAGGGATGGAACTAGAAAATATCATCCTGAGTAAGGTAACCCAGCCCCCCAAAAACATGTATGATATGTGTTCATTGATAAGTGGATATTAGTACAGAATACCCATGATACACCCCACAGACCCTAAGAAGTTCAACAAGAAGAAAGGCCCAAGTGAGGATACTTAAATTCCACTTAAAATGCAGAACAAAATAATCATGGGAGGCAGAGGGAAGGAGGGACCTGGGTGGGAGAGGGGAGGGGAATGGGAAAGGGGAGCAGGATCAGGTATGGGGGAGACAGGAGGGAGGCCAACAGGGCCAGGAGAATGAATGGAAATATGCAGCTGCTGGAGGTGGTGGTTGGGGCAAGGGAAACTCTAGACTTGATTCCAGGACTCAATGTGGGTGACCTTAGCCAAAATGCCCACCAGTGGGAATATAGAATCTGAAGAGGCCTCCTCCATCAGTCAGACAGGACCCCCAGTGTTGGGATCGGGACACAAATACACCTACAAAATTATCAACCCCAAATTGCTCCTGTCTAAAAGAAATGCAGGGACAAAAATGGAGTAGAGACTGGAGGAATGGCTACCAGTGACTGGCACAACTTGTAATCCATCCTGTGGGCAGGCACCAATTCCTGACACTTTTACTAATGCTGTGTTGTGGTTGCAGACAGGAGCCTAGTATGCCTGTCCTCTGAGAAGCTCTACCAGCAGCTGACTGAGACCCATGCAGATAAGTCCATGTGTGGTGGCTTTGGCAGATGCATTATATATATAGGAAATCATAGCTGGAATAAGTACCTACCAGTAAGGGCAAAGCATTGTCTTTTTCATGGAGGAGGTGGTCCAGTATAGTCAACTGGGCACCAGGTCACTGGCTGGTCATCCTGGAGAATGGTGCCCTATCTGTAACTCAGTGTTGGTCTCTGCTGTTGGCCGATCTGACACTCAGCAGCAGCCATAGCCAGGCCAGCCTTGGTGAGTGGCAGTGCATATTTTTGAGCTCATGCAGAAGCATCCCCTGTACCATGGCCGCTTTGTTCGTGGGCCCACTGGACAATGACAAGAATGGCTGGAGAAGAGGCTGACTGTCCACAGAATGCATCATCCTGTCTACTTGATTATTGAACTCAGCTGAAGTCACCTTTTGATGAGCATTTACATGAGACACAAATATCTTCACATTTTTCATCCATTTGGAGAGATCAATCCATATACCTTTTCCCTGATGTCTTTCTCGCCAGTTTTCCAATCGTGCTCTTTACAAGTCCCTGACCATCCAGCCAATCCATTGGCTACAGCCCGTAAGTCGGTGAACAATCATACATCTGGCCGTTTCTCCTTTAAGCAAACTGTGTGACCATGTGTACTGCCTGAAGTTCTGCCCACTGTAAAGATTTCCCTTCACCCATGTCTTTCAGGGTTGTCCAAGGAAGGGGTTCTAATGTTGCAGTGTCCACTTCTGGGTGTTGCAAGCATAATGTGGAGAACCAACAGTAAATCAGGCCCTCATCTCCTCCTCGTCAGTCAACCAATTATAGGGCATGTTCCATGAGGCTAAAGGCCCATGCTTAGCAGTAGACAACACTGTAACAAGAGTAGAAACCATGGGCATTTGGGCAACTTCTTCAATGTAAGTTGCTTGTGTCTTCAGGATCTGCTCAAGTCAGATCACACGTATACCATTTGCATTTGGTAATAGAAGGACACTGTGCACACCCTACTTTATGATTTGGTATGTGAAACAACACCCAGATCCTGCTGGATAACTCAGGTCACATGGTAACCTGGTAGCCCATTGTCAAACATTGTTTCCACTAAGGCCCAATAGTAGGCCAAGAGACTGTCTCTCAAAGAGAGAATAGTTGTCTACAGATGATGGTAGAACCCTGCTCCAAAATACCAAGGGTCTCTTCTATGACTCACCTATAGATGCCCGCCAAAGGCCATAAATAGCATCCCTATCTGCCACTGACACCTCAAGTACCATCAGGTCTACTGGATCATATGGTCCAAGGGAAGAGAAGCCTGCACAGCAGCCTGGACCTGATGAGGGGCCTTCTCCTGTTCCAGGACCCATTCAGAGTAGCAGCTTTCCAAGCCACTTGGTATATGGGCTGGATTATGTGACATACCTGAGCAGGAATGTTTTGTCTCTAGAATCCAAACAGGGCTACTAACCATTGTGCTTCTGTCTTAGTGGTCGGAGAAGCCAAGTGAAATAACTTATCCTTCACCTTAGAAGGAGTATGTCTGCATGCTCTATACCACTGGACACAATAATGAGTATATCATTAAGGAAAAAGGCCCTTAAATTTTGGTTGAATTTATTTCCCATCCTCTGATGCACATATGTTACCAATGAGTCCAAAGTGATTACTACCTCCTGCTCATTTGGTCCAATCATGATTACATTGTCAATACACTGAACAAATATGATATTTTGTGAAAGAGATTATCAAAATCCCTCTGAACTACGTTATGACACAGAGCTGGAGAGTTAATATACCTTTGAAGTAAAACTGTAAAGGTATACTGCTGGCCTTGCCAACTGAAAGCAAATTGCTTCCGGAGGTCCTTACAGACAGGTACCAAGAAAAAGGCATTTGTTAGGTCAATAGTTGCCATAGCGTAGGAGATACAATAATCTGCTCAAGTAATGCTCACGTAATATCTGGTATAGCAACTGCAATTGGAGTTACTACCTGATTTGGTTTTTGATAGTCATCTGCCATTTTTCCATGATCCACCTGTCTTCTGCACTGGCATGATAGGAAGGAGAGTTAAACGGAAATGTGGTGGGAACCATCACCCCTGCATCTTTCAAATCCTCGATGGTGGCTCTAATTACTGCAGTTCCTTCGGGGGTATGATACTGTTTTTTGATTTACTATTTTTCTTGGCAGAGGCAACTCCAGAGGCTTCCAATTAGCCTTTCCAACCATAATAGTCTTCACTCCACAGGTCAGGGAACCAGTGTGAGAATTCTGACAACTCCTAAGTGTATCTATCCTAATTATACATTCTGAGACTAGGGAAAACTAGTGGACGAGGTTAAGGACCTACTGTGAGTTTGACTTCAGCTAGAGCTCCATTAACCACCTGCCTCCATAAGCCCCTACTTTAATTATGGGGGGGGGCACAATCTTTCCTGAAACCTCCTGGGATTAGTGTTAATTCAGAACCAGTATCCAATAGACCCTGGAAAGTCTGGTTGTCTCTTTTTTCCCAGTGTACACTTACCCTTGTAAAAGGCTGTAGGTCCCATTAGGGAAGGACTGGAGAAAGGCTAACAGTAAAACTCTTAGGTATTTTATCAATGTCATTTTTTAGGGTAACCTGGTCATCCCTTCATTCAAGGGGTTCTGGGTCTGCAAACTGGCTCAAGTCTGGCCATTGGTTCATGGGCTGAGATTTCCTTTGGCCATGATCCAATGCAGACCTTTTTCATTTATTTGAGAAATTTCCCAATTACGAAGCTCAAAGGAAAATGTAGTAGGCTTCTTATCTATTTCATGCCTGTAAACACCATGATTAATTAGCTAGTACCAAGGGTACATGTGAATCATGACACCATAAAGTTCACTTTGCCTGTGCTGACCATTACGGGTTAGGTCATTATGGACATTATTTTGTCTGCACTCCTCACTACAATAACTATGGTCACCTTGTTTTGGTGATTCATGGTTCCACATGGCCTCTGCTACTTTGGGGCCCAGTTAAACCCACTGTATTTAGCTGAACAGCAGTGTCTCCAATCCTAAGGTTTGACACAAAGACCACAAAGCTCTCCAGATGTGCTGGTGCCCGTCTCAGCGTTTTGTATCGTATAGCATTACTGAAAGCATGTGTTCTGGGCCTTCTTATTGTGGAAAATTAAGTTTGCCTCAGTGGACCCACTCTAGCATTGCAATTCCCCTGAGCCTTAAAATCTCTTCATCGACACTAAGCTAAAGGATATCAGGCAACTCTGACTCTTTTTCAATCGGCCACCTTTTGACAAATGTTTCAATCAATCATTTAAATAAAAACTTAACGCCGTTTTAACTGTGTGAGTTTTCCTCTTAAATCTAGAATCTCCATTCATAAACATTCATAAACATTCATAAACAGTCTGATCCTTTTCATGTTTCTTAGACCATGATGACATGACCTTGAAATCTGACCTCACACGCATTCCCCAGACCTCTGTTTGAGTGAATTAGCAAGCTCATTATGCTCCTTAGTAATGTAGCACACCTCTAAATGGACTACATTTTGTATCTCCCTTCTAGAAGTTTTCTTAGACTTAAATCTAATTATAGGTTTAGAGGCAACTTATTCTGGGACCCAAGGGACATCCATCTTGCCTAGACTTGCCTTCTTCTGAGGCAAGAGGGTAGAGCAACTACTTCCTCAGGTGAGATAAACACTTGAAATTCTGTAGGTTCCAAGATCTCAGCTTTAATAGGGTCACATTCCCATCTCAAGATACAGGACATCATTCTTTACCAATTAATGCCCTTACTTTAAGCACTAACATCTTTGGGGGTTGGGGCTTGAATTTTTGATGTAATTCTGTCATATAATGAGGACTTTAGTTTTATTTTCTGAAATTTGAGTTCAGTGTAGAGAGATCCTCTTCCAGAGCACACTTAGGAGCCTTTAGACTGTTTATGCTCGTCTGAAGCAGGGCAGTGTTATCACGGAGCTCACTGTCCTTCACTGTATTCTGGGATGCTAGAAGTTGGATAATTTTATCAAGGTGCTCATTCTTTCCTTTGTCAATTTATCCAGAGAGGCTAAAAGCAACCAACCAGTATCATCGGTTTTCCTTATTTTTAAACACTTTTTAAAAAAAAAAGTTCTACTATATACAGAGTCACCAAATACAGTGCCTTTCTTTCACAACTGGTGAATTCGAGTTTTCAACACATTTATCTCAAGTTTGTAAAATAGGTCACACCATGAGCTTCCAGTACTCTCCAAACTCCAGAAGAGGCACCAGTAACTGAAGAGGTTTCAGAAACTCTAGCTTTTGGCAAATGGAAAGCCTAGTTCAGATACTTAAAAAATTCGTCCTTATACTTCTGCTGCTCTAGACACACTCCTGGTACCAAATGTGTGTTAGTCAAAGATCTTTAGAGAAACGCAACTTATAGAATTAATCTACATATACATTTGAGACTTATTATAATTCCTTACATGCTGTTGTCCAGCTCGTCCAACAATGGCTGACTGCCAACAAAAGTTTCAAGAATGCTGTAGTTGTTAAGTCCACAAGGTTGGATGCCACAGCTGGTCTTTAGTAGATGCCAGAATCCTGAAGATGTAGGCTCTAGTACCTGTGAAGGAATGGACTTATAATGAGAGAGAAAGAGAGAGAGAGAGAGAAAGAGAGAGAGAGAGAGAGAGAGAGAGAGAGAGAGCACTTCTGCCTCCCATGTCCTTTATATAGGCTACCAGCAGAAGCTGTGACCCAGATTAAAGGTCAATCTCCACACCTCAAAAATCCAGATTAGAAATGGCTCTTCCTGGGGCTGAGGAGATGGTTCATCAGTTAAGAACACTGACTTCCCCAACAGAGGTCCTGAGTTCAGTTCCAAGCAACCACATGGTGGCACACAACCATCTGTAATGAGATCCAATGGCCTCTTCTGGAGTGTCTGAAGTCAGCTATAGTGTATTCATATAGATTGATTAAATAAATAAATAAATAAATAAATCTTTTTAAAATGGCATGATCATATAGAAACAACGGGTCTTCCTACTTCACATGATTTAATTAAGCAAAAATTCCTCACAAGTGTATGCAGTCATTTGTGTTTTAGTTAATTCCAGATGTCGTTAAGTAACAACCATGAATAGCCATCACACAAAGGACTATTATCTATAGATTCTCAGTCTTTATTGCAAATATTAATCATGGTAGAATTCTTGCTCCTTAGCAGGTGAGAGAATTCAGTAAGGCTTGGATGAACAGCTACTTTCTTTTCTCAAGTCCCCCATACTTGCCTATCTTTCTATCTTTCCTCATTTCCAGAGTTTTCTTCGCATTACTGTTCTAGTGATAAACAGGTCCTTTCAAGATGACATTATATAGCCTTGTCTTCTGCACATCTGAATGGGCCTGTCCATTTCATTTCCTTCCCCAAGAGCAGCCATGCCTATTTGCAAGGCCAGGCCTCAGTAATTTCTCTTATTCCACAAACGCAACAGGTATAGCTGCTATGACACAGTCAGAGAAGTGCCAGCAATGTGGTTTCCACAAACAGTGGCCAAGACAATCAAGCCAACAGGTGGATTCTACTCTTGTATCCATGAAGCCCTCTGTGGCTGGAGGCCTCATGGAGCAATTCTGTCAGCCTGAGGTTGTGACCACTGGTTCTATACACCCAGTGGCACCCATGTCCAGGCAGACTATCCCATTGCAGGCTTGTTTTAGTTTTAAGATAGTACAGGTACAGAATAAGTGGGTTTTTTTTTCATTTGTAAGACTGAATAATTCAGAGTATCTGCCTTGGGAAATGTGGGGGAAATGGGTAGTAGTACCAAGTTACCTGTGCCATGTACAAAGACAGGACAATTAAAATTTTTAGATTTATTTTTATCTTACGTGTATTAGTGTTTTGCCTGCACACATGCTTGCAAACTGAAGCTACATATGACTGTGCCGGGCCACGTGGGTGCTGGGAACTGAACTTGGGTGCTCTGCAAATGCAGTGAGGGCTGCTCATACCTGCTGAGCCATCTGGCTAGTCCCTGGGTGTTTTTCCTGAAATAGCACCTTAGGCCTGTTAAGTACACACACAGCTACAGCCAACAGTGTGTGAACAGACGTTACTTAAAATGTGAATAATCACAAAAGTTCTGTGTCGTGCCATTCTGAGTCTTCCCTTTAGTTTCAGATGATACATGCTAAGAATAACTGACAATACGGACCCTGAAAGAGGCATCCAGATGGTAGATGTAGACACCTTGACTATCTACAAACATTTCAGGAGGTAGCATTATTTAGCATGAAAAAAGTAACAAACAAACAAATTGTGATGTTTTGTATATGCTTGGCCCAGGGAGTGGCACTTTTTGGAGGTGTGGCTTTTTTGGAGTATGTGTGGCCTTTTTGGACTAGATGTGTCACTGTGGGCATGGGCTTTAAGACCCTCCTCCTAGCTGCCTGGAAGCCAGTATTCTGTTAGCAGCCTCCAGATGAAGATGTAAAACTCTGAGCTCCTCCAGTGTCATGCCTGCCTGGACGCTGCCATGCTCCTGTCATGATGATAATGGACTAAACCTCTGAACCTGTAAGCCAGCCTCAATTAAATGCTATCCTTTGTAAGACTTGCATTGGTCATGGTGTCTGTTCACAGCAGTAAAACCCTAACTAAGACATAAACCAAACCAACCAACCAAACAAACAAAACCAGAAAACCGGGTCTCTAACCAATATTCCTGGTTTGGACTGAGTTTCTGGACTCACTCAGAACTTTCCATTTAAAATCTCACTTAGACTCTGTCTGAGGTCAGAATGGAAGCAGGCTGGGTGCCAGCTAGCAGGTCTGAGGCCCCAGGGCTGTCCTGAAGATGGTGCAGGGAATGTCTGTGTGAGCATGAGCTCCGGACTTCTTTCATGGGAAGACCTTTAAATACATTCACTTACTAGAAAACTCAATGTGGTCAAAACGTCCAAGTTCAGCAATGCCGCATTTTTTAAAATCCACATTATATTGTCCACGGTGTTACAGTCTAGAGGTCTTGATTCTCTTCATTTTCTCTGCCAACTAAAGAATTGAGATAAGGGAAGAATCTTGAGCACCACAGACATCAGCAGAAAAATCTCAACTGCGCCTAACAGAAGCTCACAGAATCAGCAGTTGAACAAAAGCTTTTATTGGGCGTGAGGAAACATACACATGCAGCAGGTACACAGAAAGACCTTCAACAAAGCAGAGAGGGGACTTGGGAAGGCAGCTATCTGGTCTCTTTTCAAGGGATGCTTGTTTGTTTAAGTCTCTGAAGGATCTTCTTCCCCTAGCTCAGGGTTGGTCACTTTGAAGAAAGACAGGATGGTTGATTGGTCCACAACTGTTTGGAAAATGTGTCCTGATTCCGCCTGCCCTTGAATGTGTATAGTCCATCAGAAGAGGACCTACTGGCAGGGCTTTTCGTCTCTGGCCAGGAGGATGAGGAAGGTCCCCACCTTTGTTACCTAGCTATGGCCTCTCTCCTTATCTTTTTACCTTCTGAGACTCTGTCTAACTCCTAGTCCCTCGATGGGACTTGTAGTGTTGATACATTGATGCATTCTGAACATACCTGAGCCTGGATGTGGAAGGCATGATTTAGTGCCAGTCCCTTCCCACACAGCCCTCCTTTCATGCACAGTTATCAGGGGACAGAGTGACCCTGAGTGTAGTCCAATGAACTCCACGGTCTATACTTTACAGATGCCACACATATCTTCCTTTATAACACACTCAGCCTCCATTTGCTGCTTCACTTTACATAAGACCCTTAGGAGTTCTGGAAAGTGACGTTAAACAGAACAGGGAGGAACAAGTTGAAGATCAAACACGCTGACAACACCAAAGATTCAAAATTCTGAGGGACTCAGATCTTACCAGGCACTCAGATCTACAGGACAACCTTCATTTCCCTGTATCCCTAAAGCTGTGAGGAAACAGAAATTGGTACAGAAAGTAGATTTATTTATGGTTTAGTTAAACAGAGAGGAAAAATCTAATTCCTCTCCGATGTGCAGGTGGCTGTTTTAAAATGGATAGAAAACCATAAGACAATGGCCAGAAAGCAGGTAGCTTTAGCTGTGAAGTGGGTGGACCATCCTTTCCTCTCAGAAGGAGACTGGCCTCCCTTGTCTCCCTTCTCAGAGGCTGTTTCCATTCTCTGAAGCACAGCATCTCCTTTTGGAATTTAGAATGTCTTGGTGTCTTGCCTGGGTTCTAGGCCATTCTCAGCATGGGAGCATAGACCTGAACTTCTCCTGTTCTCAGTCCTGATAGGAGGGTAAGGGAAGCAAACAAGGGACAAGATGGTGAATAGCATCCTCCAGGAATAACCAGAATGATGGGGGCGGGGGGGAGGTTGGAATGTCCAAAGCCCTGGGATAGGGATTCAAGAAGGACATTGAGGTGGATTGTTGGGGATATAGAGTTGTTAGAGAAATCATTGACATCACAGACAGACAAACAGACAACAGCAGCATGGTGGAGCTCTAAGGAGAGTTCAGGCCCAAACCTGAGACAATCAGTATACCAAGGGCTCTCAAGAGGGAAAATCAGGACCCACAAGGCAGACGTGGGAGTCTCATCTCATAGCTTTCTGAGAATGGAGGTGATTCTACAGCAAGGCTCTTGGATACTCAGAAGACAAGCAGGGAAGGAACAGGGAGTAGGAGGTATGGTCACCAACAGCCACTTGGGTATAAATTCACTTCCTCAGGTAAGAACCCTGGCCCCTGGAAGTCTACCAGCTTGAGATTCACAGACAATGTCTCAGTGAGCTGCTTGTGAGTATCTGTGAGAGGGAATGGCTGATGCTGTTGATACTGTAGCCTGAACAGAGCTGAATTCAAACATTGCATTCTCAAAGAGCAGAGAAGAGAGTATACCCCAGTCTAGCCCTGAAAGAACAGTTGTTATGCTGAATGAAGGAGTCAGGAGAGTATCCTGTATCTGGATGGGGTATATACAATGTGGAAGGCAGAGCTGTGAGCCTAAGACATGATAGATACCAAAGACAGAGCCTGGAGATTGAACCTGCAAAGTCTGGAGTGCTGGTGTATGGGTTAGATGGATGTCAGACTCGGGTCTGACTTTAAGTCTACCTTTCCAGCTGTAAGACTCAGATATGCTATCAATACTCTAAGCCTTAGATTCCTTATTTGTAGGCTGACCAGTCAAGGGCTAGGCATCCAGCTCAACCAGAAAGTGTTGGTTAACACTGTTGTGATTCTGCTGTTTATCGTAATCATCAGTGCTAGGGACACTTACTTGACACTCCAACTCCTTCTCTTCTTTCTCAGACTTCATACTGCCAAGACAGAGTCTGCAAGCAATGTTCTGTGACCTTTGTAGGAAAGAGACTCTAAAGAGAAATACTTGGGCTCTTCTCTCTCACTATCAGATTAGAAAAACAGTGGACCCTAAAGAATTAAAATCCCCTCTAGGATCCCATGCTGGGTTAAAAGGAAGTCTGGGGCCTTCATGCCAACAAGAGGGGAGACTTAGCTCCCAGGAAGAGATTTTTACATTTATGTTAACATGTAAATATTTCCAAGCTTTGGTTTATTTTCTTGTCTACAAAATTGAAGCTATAATTCACACACAAGAAGACAGAAAGAACCTAGGGTCCCTCCCTCTGGTTTGGCAAAACTATAAATAAATCTATTCCCCCTTGTTAATTCTCCTCCAGGTTCCTTTTAAGATGTGCAGGATTTGTGGCTCTTAAGAGCATTCCTGTAATGCCATCCCAGAGAGGGCTCAAAGACTTTAGGAGGGGAGTCAGGTACAGGCCACAGTGTTGTGCGTCACAAAGAACTCCAAGACTTCCAGTTAAACCTCATCCTGGGGCCCAATTATGAGAAGCAGCCTCTCTGGAACTAGGAAAAAAGAATTAAATCTTTTTTTTCTCAAGACTTTGGTGGAATTTTCATAATATTTAAAAGGAGTGTTCTACTGAAACCTTCTGTTCTACAAACAAGAACAAAGCAACTGAAGGATGAGCCAAGAGGAAGCAGGCCTTGTGAAGAGGGGTACTACCTGGTTTGTGAAGAGATTGAGAAACGCTGGAGCACAGGACCTTCTTGGGCCCTTTCTAGCTCACAGTTCTGATTCCCTGTTAACTTTCGTCCAGTTGCCTGTGGCATCTCTCATGTGCCCAAACATACAGAGTTGGGGAAACATAGGAAGATGGTTTCCCAGAAGTTCACCTACAATTTCCTGCATGGCACTCCTTGAATGCTTGTGGCCAAATGGGGACCAACAGCATCAATCTCTCCTAAGAACTCACCAGAAATGCAGTATTTTAGCCCATTTCAGACCCCCTGACCCCGAGTGCCCAGGGATGGGTCCACCAATTTGTGTTTTGCTCAACAAAGGATTCTGATGCACACTCAAGGCACTAGCTGAAATCTGTGTCTAATTATAAATATTCAATGAAAATAACCAGTTTATGATTTTCTAACATATAGCACAAAATAAATACTAAAATCAGTTTCAAAATAAAAAGTCTATTGTAGGTATCTGGCCAGTATAAAGTCACCCTGCGATTGGCCTTCTCCAGAGCTCTATGACTTGGAAATCCCTGTCCCCGTATCTCAGTGTCAAAGGCCAAACACTGTTTCAGAGTTACCAACCAAACAATACTTCAGTCATGCTGTACTTTTCCACTAGCTCACTGCACATGCTCAATAAAAGACAAATCCTACAGGTCCTGAACAGGTCTGCTAATAATTAGAACGAGCTCGATGCGTCTGGATCATTGACAGTCCCGCATGGAATTGGATACTGCCTTTCTCAACCCACTTCTCCTCATCTTCCTAATCCTACTGATTCCACCCCGTCTCCTAAACTTCTTGTCTCTTCAACAGCAGAGCCAAGAGACTTCTAACCAGACATTTAATCTACTGTTATTACAGGATTATCAGCCCCTAACTACAGGACCAGAGGCCTACAATCCCTGATTATACCCTGAAGATGAAGATCAAGCATGCCTCAAGGACTTCAAGGCCCCCATATAACAGGAAGTAGTCTAAAGATGGCATTGCCCTCTTTTCTGGCCCGATAAGTTATCAATAGTAAACAAAAATGGGACGGAATATAAGGCAACTCTCCAGTGTAAAATTCCCCTGTCCCTGGCCTGCCCCTAAGCTCCTAATGGCCAATGTTTGAGTTAATGGCCAAGCAATACTTCAGGCCACATTGTACTTTTCTACTTGCATACTTCATTGGGCATGCTCCAAAGACTCTATCTATAAAAGCCTGACCCTCTGTCCCGCTCACTGCCGGCTTTGTTCCTGGTTAGAGGCAGCCATCATTCTGTTCTTCTCCCCAATAAATCTTTTGTGTGAGGTGGTGTGATTTGGTGGTATTCCTTAGTTCCCAACAGCCAGGATGCTCTTGCGTTGGAAAAACCTTAAGCATACAGGCAATTCCGCTGGCCTGCCCCCAGGGACCTAGCTATTGCTTACATCATCACTTACCACCGTCTGGGTTGTGTCAGGTGTGTGTGGCTGGAGAAAAGGACCCGCTGAGCACACAGAACCTGTATCTTTCTGTCCTGGGCGCCCCTCCCCCTCTGCCCCTCCTTTTCTCGGCCCTCATGGCTCTGCTCCAGTCTGTCTGCCTCTACCCCTTCCCCAGATCCTCACTCATCTCCCTTCCCCCAATAAACCTCTTTCACGCCGGGTCTGTTGCATGGCGTCATTACTCATGGGCACACCTTGGCATGGGCTCGCCAAAGGTAACCCCTCTCACCACGTAAAATTTAATAACAATAATTATATCAGTCTTTTGAATTTCTTTTTATATCTGCTATATTTAGAGACAGTTTGGGGTGTGAGACAATTAGAGAAATCTTCACACTTTCAATTAGATGTTTTTTTCATTTCAAACATAGTATCTCTTTATCACCACCATGAAGGATGTTGTGGAAGATGATACAACTCTATCTTACTGTGTTCGGCTCCATAGATAGCACTGCACACGTGAGAGCCAGGCAGAGGCACTGGGAGAGTCTGCAGAGCCCCTAAGGATGGCAGACACAGTGTGTCCACATGTATGTGTAACCTTTTCAAGAAGAGTACAAGAGTGGTTCAGGTCAGTTCTCAGAGTTTCTGAAAACTGTAAAGAAAAGAAGTGCTCAGAAAGAAGAAAGACCACACCAGCTAGAGAAAGGAAAGTTTGAAGGAGATGTGAAAATCCGTATCTCTCCTAAACGGTTCAGTGGAAGTTTGACAATCCCTCTGTACCCAGGAATCCTCTGTTGACTC
Source organism: Grammomys surdaster (assembly GCF_004785775.1). NCBI lineage: Eukaryota > Metazoa > Chordata > Mammalia > Rodentia > Muridae > Grammomys > Grammomys surdaster. Next base: position 15,949,187 of record NW_021604597.1, on the reverse strand, counting down.
CCTTCTTGCTCTGTTCTCTTTAGGATATCTTTGTTTCTTCCAGGATGCTTATGATAATGTCTAAGTTCTCCCAAATGACATTATGTTTTCCAGAGGTGGAGAACTGATATTTCAAATAACACAATGCTTAACCGTGATGATTGGAGGCAAGGCCAGCCAACTCAAGAGCTGAGGTTTTTTTTTATTAGTCAGATCAGGTATAACAACATATCCCTCTGGCATCAGACTATTGATTCAGTTTTGCCTGAAAAATCAGAATGTCCTTTGGAATCTTATGCTGGAGAAGGAGAAACTGAAGTCTGCTATCAGTCAGAGAAAGGGTGTGTCTGGGAAGAGATTTCTTAGTTATATATACCTCTTACCCCTATTAAAACGTAAATCTCATGTCTGGACTCCCAAAATTGGACTTAAGTAGTCACTAGCTGTGCTTGCTTGTTACTCTTCCAGTGTGTCTACATTTACTGGTCTTCTCTGTTCTACACTATTACTTCTCTGTTTAATTGGCACACTGACTATTCGGATGTCTGAGCCCAGGGTCTGACTCCAACAACTTCAGTAACATGACATGCTTTAAAAATGAATCATAACTTTGTGCTCATATTGCCAACATATATACTAAAATATATGTCATACAGGGGATAGCATGGGGTTTGTGTGTGAGTGACGTGAAGATTCTTAAAGCAGCCCCCCCCCTTTTTTTTCTTTTAGAAAGATCTCAATAATTAAGATCACTTGCTGCATTTTCAGAGGATTTGGGTTCTGTTTCCAGCTCCACAATTCCAGTTCTGGGGGAAGGGGGATCCAACACCCTCCTCTGGCCTCCTCAGATATTACACGAGTGTCACGCACTTAACATTTGTGTAGGCAAAACACACATGTAAAATAAAAATAAATTTTAAAATCTTAAACATATTTTGCATTATCTGCCAGTCATTTTTTTAAAACCTGGTTTTGGATTGTATTTATATGTATTTTGATATGTTTATGTGCACACATTCATGGGACACAGGACACAGGCAGAAGTCAAAAGACCATGGAGTTGATTCTCTGTTTCCACCTTGTGGATCTTGTGGAGCAAACTCAGATTATCATGCTTGGCAGCAAGCTCCTTTACCCACTGAGCCATATTGCTGACCTTGCGTAATGAAAGGCAAGCTGGAGCAACTTTATCACTGCTGGTCGGAAGCACTGAGAGCCTAACTATGCTTTACTCTGTCTTCCTTGGTGTTTGTCAGCAATGCTCAGTGCACCACTAAAGTCTGCTCCACCTGCATAAAATTAAGACAATGAAGTCACAGTGAGCCTTAGTAACTAAGCCTTCACAAACAGGTGCCATGTTATTGTGGCCTAGCCTAGCCTGTCTGGACTACACCGTCAGCTTTCTCACAATTTAAAATGAGTTGTATAATTTACCAAATTTCCAACATTCAATAGCTTTATTTAATTTAAACAACAGATGTTTCAAAACTATCTTTTCAGGTTTGAGTTTCTAAAAGCTTAAAATATCTTACTAATAAGACACCTGCATGGTGGTCAGAGGATTCTTGCAGAAGGTAGGAAATGTTACTTAGTCCAAAGACAAGACGGTTTAACTAAGTTCTCTTTAGAGGTAGGTGCAGTTAATTGAAGATGCTTCACCGTGGATGTTCGCTCCAAACATCACATAATCCACTCTGTATCATTTTGCACAGGAGAGGCTGAACCAATCAGGTTAACTGTGTTGGGGCCAGATCCCACTCTACTGTGGCACGCTTCTCAGTACTTTTCTTTCTTTTTAAAAGAATGTGTTGTTCTTGATGTTCAAGTATGGGAGGCGAGATACACATGAGTGCAAGGGACCTTAGAGGCCAGAAAGGGACATCAGATGCCCTGGAACTGGAGGCCGATGTACTCAGAATCCAGTTCACCTTGTATAAGCTCTTTGCAGCCCAGAAGCTTTTAAGACGTGTGCCAGCAGGTGTCCATTGTGGGACTCAAACGTCTACTTCCCCTCTCCCTCAGAAAGTTACTGGCACTGTTCCAGCCGAACTCATTGCTATCCTTCCTGATGTCCCTCTCACGAGTTCTCTGAGTTCTCTCAAGCACCCCCTCATGTCTGGAACAGCTGCCCTTAGCTCTCTGAAAACCTACAAATCCAGATTTTCTTGATTAGCTTCTTAACATGAAGATCCACCCACAGTATCATCACATTCAAAGGAACTCAGGCAGCTGGAGTCTTTGCATCCTAAATCACCAAGGTGTGTGTATCTCCACTATTGTAATCATACCCTGCAATTTCCTTATCAACTCATGTGTCTGTGTCTCCACAATTGTAATCATGCCTGGCAATGCCCGAAATGGCAAGGATGTCAAGGAGGAGAAATACTGACCCCACGCTCTCTCATCCATTGTCTGTTATCTAGGCCATGGTATGTGGGCAGTTCACTTCCTTTGTGGTGTGAAGGGCTGACTTTGATTTGCCTTGATAATATACTCTATGCAATTTTAACTTATAAGCATTAAGGTCTTGCATATAAAGACTAAACAAAGGAAACAAAGGGAAGCATTCTTTGTATTTACGCGTCTCTCTGTGATGACTATATCAGCTTCTTATGCAGGAAATAATAAAGATTATTACTTCAAGCTTCATTTTAATGTTCTTTGCTTGAAAAAAATGAAGTAATCCCAATGTGTAACGTATTTAATATCTCCGATTATAGATGACAGATACAATGTCAATTCATTTTTGGAATGGTGAATGTCCTGCCCTGAGTGACTGATATAAAATAAAACTATGCCAAATTCACCAGAACCATAGGACTTAGCTTACAGACACCATCTTCTTAACTAGCATGGAACGGCAGGACTGATGGCTTGCTTTGGAAAATTGCAAAATCTAACAGAAGTTAGTAATTATTTCCATTTCATTATATTAAAACAAAACAAAACTATCTGTTGCCAATTACTTGTCAAAATAAGTTTATAAAGTCTTTGCAGAGAAGCAATTTTTTTCCCTGGAAATCCATATCATTTAAATTACCTTTACCTTCTAACATGAATACATGAGAATTTTAAAAGAATTGTTTCCTGACCACAGCTAATGGAGTACAAAATTGAATAACAAGTCTATCTATTAATTACCTCATGCTTAGTGATGCCCCCACATCCAGAGCAGACACACACACAGGTTCCACTGTGAACTTTCAGGCAGTAGCGAAATCATCAAATCGTTTGAGCATAGGAAACGTGATACTTAATCGTCAATAGGGGCTACAGAAGTTTCTCTAAAGTTTCTGGTTAGCCTAGCTGCTACTCATAGGGTCCTAAGTTAGGCTGAAAGCTTCGCCTAGACCATGTCTTGGACTTATGAAGGCCTGATTCCAGGCAGGCTTCTTACTAGGTACATGAGTACATAACCACCACCTGTTATGTACTGAAATACAGGTTTCCCTGTATTTCAAGCAAAACTAGGAGAGTGATTTTTTTATTAAGTCAAAATAAGCTAGGAAATTGGAATTGGTAAAACGAAATGAATTTACTCATGGTTTAGCCAGAACTCTTTGTTTGCACCTCTGCTATAGTAGTGTATACATATGTGTGAATGTGTGTGTTTGTATGTTTATATATGTATATTTATGAAACAAATATATATATGAAACATATATATAACACAAATTATGTGTATATCACAAATTATGTATTTTTTTCAGGCAAGAGCACCAGCCACAAATAGTTAAGATTATTTAAGTAAGTTTAAATTAGGATTTCAGATCTTCAGCTGCATTTGGCATATCTGATGCACAGCTGAAGTTACATATACCTGGTGCAGATATGACATCTTCATCAGAAAGTTCTCCGGGACAGTGCCCTGTCCACTTGGGTTCTGAAGCACAAACATCAAATACTAGTTTCTTTAAAATCTTTCCTTGGTGGCAGAAGAAAAAATGAGCACCCTGATTTCTACAGCATCTCTTTGAGAAGGACCTTCCTGGTCTCTAGTTCAGCCTTCAGAAAGAATTTGCTTCTGCAGGCAAGCCTCAGCTCTTAACCTCCTGGGTTAAGAAAACTGTGGTTAGTGGCTTGATAACAACCCGTCTCCCTTTGCCCTGCAGCCTTTGACTCCCTTGTAGAGTTTAAGACAATGTGGCTAGGTGCTAGAAGCCCCAAACTCAGGGTCATGCTCCTAAGCAAGGACCCCTAGGGTCTTACAACAGCCACTGTGAGCCTCAGGTGGGTCAGTGACACCATGAAGTCCCCCAAGAACCCATAGCAACTCCATGGCAAAGACCTGAGGGGCCATATCTACTAGGAAAACAGTTGGCACTACCAAGTAGGGCTCCTGTTTTTCTGTAGCCAGCTAAGAGCTTTCCTCAAGGGGTTTTGAGACAGATATTATGGGCTAGGGGCACAGTATAGGGAATGTGTAAGTTCACAAGGTCTAACCTTAACAAGAGCCAAGGCTCTTAGAACATGAAATTAAGGCCAAAGGAATCAGACAGGCTACATCTTCTCCACTAGTGTCACTGGTTTCATGACTCAGAAATAAACATCTTTCCCATCCTGTCTGGGCTTCACTGGACTTCAGCAATATCTAGTCAACGTGGAATTACCCCTATCCATCTGCCAAACCCTTGTACCTTCATCTTTGCCAGGGGGAAGAAATAACAAAGGAATATAGATTTATATACAGCTTGATTGCTAATAGTTCTTATAAAAGACTCGGCTATAGAAGGTTAGAGGAAATATCTTTATTGAATAGCCTTTATTGAATAGCCCAGCAGGTTTTTTTTTTTAAATCACAACCCCTCCTTCATTTATAAAAAGAAAGTGACAGCTGGATTTATTCTTTGTCTTCTTTTTAATTTGTTGTCAAGCTTCTTTTTAATTTGTTAGCAGCGACAACAATGATAGCGATTTCAAATAGCCATTACTTTGTGCTTAGCACGTACATGTGAATATTAGCACACTTGAACTTCATAATCACCCGGTAAGGCAGGAACTTGTTGTTCTTGGGAAATTCAGCTCAACCCAAGCATCCTGGCTCCAAGCAGGGGTTCCAGGCTCTGGATAACCTGAGGGTAATAGCACAGGTCAAAAGACCAACATTGTAAGCCCATTCACTTCCCATTATCCAAAAGCAACCACTGTAGCTGTTTCTGGTTGGCTCTTCAGAGGTATTCTGTACATACATGACTATCCAGCGGCCACTGGGACGTCTTGACAGGAGCTATGGATAGGGACACTTTTGAATTCAAAGTGAATTTTAAATGTCAAAAAGAATCTGCATGTATATGTTAACAGCTTAGTACATACATGCTGTGAATTAGCTTACTTGTTCTGAGTTATGCCCTGGACAAACGCAGAAGACATCTACTAGATTCCATATTCCAGGAAAGTTCCTGAGCCTGGATGTTTAAAGGATGACAGAAGCTTTCAGGGAAGATGAGGAGGAGGCACAACCATCTCTAATCTCGAAGATGTGGCTGACCCCATGAGCAGAGGGGCGTGGCAGCTCCGGGATGACTGCCTTGTTCTCCTCCTCCTGGCTCAGTGACATGGAAGGCAGCTTGTCCTCAGGATGTTTATCTGGTGCCTTCTCTGATTTTCTGTTTTTCTGTATAAGGTGCAACGTAAGACCTCATCCATCTCTGCTCATTGGCATTTGTGACAGGAGGGGGAACAGGTGTTCTGGCCATGCATCTACACTAGGAGATACATGTTTTCTGATGGCTGATGTCCACTTTGCTTTCCAAGTGAACATGTGAATACTGACCATGGTTAGTCTAGGGACAGGGTAAGAGAGAGGAAAAGAAAATGGAGACTAAGTGTGTGGGGGCCTTTTTGAAATACTCCACCTACCCCCAATGATTCTGCTGTCCCGCTAGATATGACTGCCAGCCCTGACTTAGGGCTTCTGGGTCCCTCCTCAATTTTCTGCAGAGCGTGCTATTGCAAACAGCACAGGACACACTCCCTAGGCCTGGTGGACTGTAGATGTACTCCAGATGTTTATCTGGTTTGCTCATCCTTATCTCCCTATGGCCCAGGTGTTTCATAAATCTGCAGAAGGAAAGAATTCACAGATGGGCAACAGAGAGGAGTATTGTTTGTATAGGTGCTCTTTGTCCACGGGCTCGTAGCTAGGTGGTCATAGGACAGTTCGCTCCAGAATCCCATTTTTGAGTTCTGGAGTCTAGGGTGGATGGCTGGTAGTAGGCTGCAGGCTGGAATGGCAGGGAAGATAACCAGCCAACTGTTCCCTTCCTTCAGCAGGCATCTCCCCACATCACAAGTAGCATTTAACAAACTGAGTCTCAACCATTCTTTGGTTCTTCAGTATGGAGACCGCTGATGATGATGAAGTGGGCTAGCCCCCTGAGTATCTCTGGTTGTTCTGGGGCTTCTCGTTTTCTGTCTCTCTTACATTTCATTTATTACTTAATTTGTTGTGTCGTAGGTGGGTGGGTGGTGGTCAGAGGACAACTTGCTTGAGTATGTTCTCTCCTTCCACTATGTTGGTCCTGGGAAGACTCCAGTCATCTGGCTTGGTGGGAAGCATCTTTACTCGCTGAGCCATCTCTCTCTTACATGTGGTTTAGAAAACAACAGCTACCTCTTGCCTTCACTGACACGTTGATTTGACACCTCATTCCACTCGAATCTGGCTTCAACCCAAGGCCCCTGTCCAGTATTAATTAATTTACTTGATTCTCAAAACCTCTGTCCTGTCGCCCACCGCCCCTCCTCTCTGACTCGCCGGCAGGTGCTCACTACCAGCTCCTGCCCTCAGCACACTTTCCCTGTTCCAGCTGCCTCTTCTGAAACTCCCCATCAAGGCCTGAGGCCGCGGTCCCTGTCACCACCAGTCTTCTCTTTCACCAGCATCTAACCTTTGGAGTGGGTTCACTCTAAAACCGGAGGGTTGCGAAATCGCAGCAGCCACAGGCGCCAAGTCAAGTTCCCAGAACTGGAGTAGGGGTGTGCCCTCAAGGAGGCGCCCCACTGTCCCATGTCCCCTCTCACCGCGTCATCAGGGACAGGCTCTCTGACCCGCTCTCTCGGAGGCGCCTTCTGGTCCTTCGGCTTGGACAGAGGAGGCAAAGAAGGGCGGTGACCCGGGGGCGGAGGGGAGTGGCCGCCGTGGCCTATTTCCGCGAGCACCGAGAACCGGGTTGGGGAGCTCCGTGCCAGTTTTCCCCATCCACGCAGCCCCGTGGGCCCCTGTCGCCCGCGTCCATGCAGCCCCGTCGACCCCCGCTGCCGGCGCTGCTGCTGAGCCTCTGGCTGCTGCCGAGGCTCGCACTGGCCGCTGCTGCCGCAGCGCCCGCGGATCCGGAGTACAACGATGTCCCCGGGCAGCCCCCGGCCGTAGGGCTGCCACGCGGCATCCTGCAGCTGGCGGCGCGCGCTGCGCTGCACTTCTTCAATTATCGCGCCGGCTCGCCCAGCGCGCTACGGGTGCTGGCCGCCGTGCAGGAGGGCCGCGCGTGGGTGAGTGAGCCGCGACGCGGCGGGACACGCTCGGGGACCACAGCGCTTCCAGCCTGAGCTTGTGTCGCACGAGAGGCGCGGAGCCCTCCAACGCTGCCTCTGCCTTTCTGGTATTTCCGTGGCCAGAAATATTTAGCAGGTTTGAGAACGTGAGAAAAGGGTCCCACGAACAACAGCCCCTGGTCGGGGTACCCAGCGTGGGTAGGCTGTTGGCATGCGCACTGTGTACCCAATCGACCCATGGCTTAGACTCTATGGCTCCTACCAAAATAGGGGAGGTGTGTCCAAAAGCTCAGCCAGCTCTCTGCAGCGCAGACAAGTTTCTAGAATTTCGTTGTTCATGGCAGGCCATCGTGCGAGGCTTCGGGATAAAGTGGTAAAGGTTTCTCACGGGTCTGCGGAGGGATCATTTAGTTCTGGTGTCCTTCTGATCTAACCAGGGAGTGACAGGGCAGCAATCTTCTGCATAACTGAAACCACGATGGAAAACTTTTCAGCTCGTGGATTGCTTACTGATTTCCAGGCAGTGACTGTGGATATGGAGTTGTATGAATGAAGCCAGGTTTCCCTCTTCGTTAAACAGATTTTTAAAGTTTCACAACTGCAGAGTTCCGAGGCAAGGAGGCTCCCGGATGTTCCACAAAGCCACAGACCCGCAGCCTTATATCTTATGTAGAGCCAAGCATAAGATTTAAATTGGTGAGATGATAAAGTCATCTAGCATCCGATGATGGGAATCACCTTTTCGACTCTTAGCCTTATTTCCTTATTTCTAGAAAGAGGCAAACTGTTGGGATTGTTAAATAACAAACAGCAACAACATAACAATCATTACTGTCTCAGGAATATTCCCTACTCCAAGCTCCAGCCTTTACTAGTTCACCAGAGAAATGAAGTCACAACTTAAGAGCTTGTCTTCTTAGAGGAAAGAAGATCCCTGAAGACAGCCTCCCTCGTTATTTGCGGGGAGAATTGCCTATTAAAACAAAAACAAAGAAATAAAAACCCCAGACTGACAAAGTATGCCAATTATCAAATACCAGGGATTATTCTTCTTCGATCCAATATAATTTTTAAAAGTCATAAAATAGGACTAAGTGAGATGACCATTGGGTAAAGGTGCTGCTGGCAAGCCTGACAGAGTTTGTTCCTCTGCCCTAGAGGTGGAAGAAGAGAACTGACTCCCCAGCTTTCCTCTGACTCCCACGTGCCTGCTATGGCAGTCATGCACACATATAATAAATAAGTGTAATTTTTTAAAGTTCTAAAATACCTTGCATTTTAGTGCTTTTTAAGCTATCCCTTGAAAAATGAGTCCTTGGCATCTTTACAAAAGAAGCTAGCTCTCAAAACCTGAAGGAAGAAAGCTCATTTCCTTTCCTTCCAGCAGGAGCGTTGGTGCTGCTCATCTGTAGTGGTATAATGCTCCTGAACTTCAAGGTGACCCTACCTCATCCCAAGGGGTGTGTGTAGTGTGTGCACATGAGCACAAATAAACGTGGGACACAAGGCCCTGAGAAACAATGTTACATTTCCCATAAATCTCCCTGATAATTTAATACTTCTGTGATTTCGGGCGCCAGGGAGAAGAGGCCAGTGTGCCAGGGGTCAGTTCCTTCCACAAATCCAGTGAAATTGGTTTCCTTCAAAGGTTACTAAAGTCCACTCTTAAAGATAATCAAGCAGGCGGGTGTTGAGGTGATAGACATCTGGCAAGGGCATTCGAGGCTCAGTGAGAGTGGAGAAAGGGGGAGGACTGGCTTCCTGGGATCTGTAGCAAGTGCTGTTTACTGTTTACTTTTTTTTCTTTTTCTTTTTCCTTTCCTTTCTTTTTTTTTTTTTGTGGCCTTAATTCAGATGTGGGCTAGCATCCTTAGGAAAGGTATGTTTTGTTGTTTTGTTTTGTTTCTGGTATTCTTACAGTTTTGAAGTGCTCAGCCACCCAAGTGAGAACACAAACTCAGCCTGATGGAGACCACTTCCAGAAAGGTGGTTGTAGGAACTTCTGCTCCAATGACAGAGCAGCCACAGCATTCATTTCCACAAAGGAAGGGTTGGTAGATGGCCTACTAGGTTGTCACACTGCATCTGTGCTTAACTGGAACTGGGCCTGGGGACCAGTAGATGCCCGAGAGGGAAAAGTACAAGTGACCCTTCTTCAAGGGATCCCTCTTCATTTGGGGGTAAGCACTTCTTCTTTTGAACATGAGTGACCAGGACTAAGTGAGTTTTTCAAAGTAAGGGCCCAGCAGCAGCTTATTAAATCAATTTAAGTGAGTTCAGTTGTTTTAACCTTGGGTTCTAGGGATTGAGTCTACAGCCCCATACATGCCAGACACATGTTCTACCGCTGAGCTATATCCCTAGCTCTATGTAATGAAGTGATATGGGCTGTAGACCATGAGAATACATGATAAAACCAAGAGTGGTGTTTCAAGTCCGTGCGCATAAACTAGGTCCTGGTGACGGATGCAATTCTTGCTGTATATTTCATCTTACAAAACAAAACAAAAACATGAAAGCCAGGCACCCAAATGATTCCAGCTCTAAGATGTCCTCAATTCTCTTTTTAATGCGTCAAGAGTTCTCATTCTAGGAACACCGTTGCCCTCTGGTGATCAGATGCAGTAATCACTGCAGATTATGGTTTAAGAAAGACGAAGGACCTGGTCTCTGTTTCTTTCCTTCTTTCTTTCCTTCCTTCTTCCTCCC
>NW_021604597.1:15913165-15938905 GCF_004785775.1 Grammomys surdaster | reverse complement strand
TTTTTCTTTCTTTCTTTCTTTCTTTCTTTCTTTCTTTCTTTCTTTCTTTCTTTCTTTCTTTCTTTTTTTAAATTATTATTTGTTTTTTCACTCTGTTATACAGTGTTTTCATTCCTTTTTTCTTTATTGGATATTTTGTTTACATTTCAGATGTAACCCCCTTTCCCCACTTCCCCCCCCCCCCCAAGAACCCCCAACCCCCCCCCCCCCCCCCGCTTCTATGAGGATGTGCCCCTACCCACCCACCCACTCCCACCTCCCCACCCGTGAATTCCCCCATACTGGTACATCCAGCCTTCACTGGACCAAGGAGTTCCTCTCCCACCTATGCCCAACAAGCCCATCCTCCCCTACATATACAGCTGGAGCCATGGGTCCCTCCCTATGTACTCCCAGGCTGGAAGTTTAGACCCTGGAAGCTCTGGTTGGTTGGTATTGTTGCTCTCCCCATGGGGCCTCAAACCCTTTCAGCTCCTTCAGTCTTCTCTCTCACTCCTCCATTGGGAACCCCATGATCAGTTCAATGGTTAGCTGTGAGACCTTATGGCTGCCAGTGTTCTCTGCTACATCTGCCTGATGTCACCTTGTTCCTAGTCCTACACTACCTTTTCATGACCAAAATTTTCAACTTTCCTGCTACTACATGGCACAGCCTCAGGACCACAGTGGGCATTCCAGGCAGTAGTGCAAGTTTTTAGGTACTGATTGTCCCGGATCAGTCCCAGGGCATTTCTCCTTTACTGGATACATTGCTTTCACTGAATTTTTGGGATTTGAGGACAGTCCCCTGGGCATATACTCCCTAAGAAAACCAACTCATTCTGGAATCGGCTGTTGTTCAGGAATTGACAAACACTGCATTTCTTATCCTAGTCCAGACACAATGCAAACAAACAGGCAAGGTGCTTTATTCCAATAAAAACTAGTGAATACAAATGGACTCTTTTATTTATATGGAGGGCCCTTTAACTGGAACTCCATGGTGTTTTTCTAGCAAGAAAGCATGTCCATAACGCATGGTCTCAGTTTCTGTTTTTGCTCGCTGCCAGCGGGGGTTGGGGGGGGTGCTTGGAAAGGGTATGACGAATAATTCTCCAACCTTACCCTCTCCTTCCACAATCCTGGCTCGATCAAACAGCAAGTGTGAAGAGACAACCCCATCAATGCTTTCTGGAGCATCTAACTTGGATTCTGTGAATGTGCTTGCTAGCTTGTTGTTGTTGTTTTGTTTTCTATCATCTTGACAAAAACAAAGAAGGAACCTCAACTGAGAAAACGTCTTCATCAGATTAGCCTACAGCCAAGTCTGTGGGACTGTTACTGATTCTTAATGATTGATGTAGAAAGATCCAGCCCGGACGCCAAGTGTGGGGGAATTCGAGGGTGGAGAGGTGGGAGTGGGGGGGTAGGTAGGGGCACATCCGCAGAGAAGCAGGAGGAGGGACGATGGGATAGGGGGTTCCTGGGCTGGGGGGGTGGAGTAAGGAGACTACATATGAAATGTAAATAAAATATCCAATAAAAAAAAAAAGAAAGATCCAGCCCACTGTGGGTGGTGCCACCCTGGGCAGGTGGTCTTGGGTTGTTTTTTTTTTTTTTTTTTAAAGAGTGGGTGCTGAGCAACCCATAGGAAGCCAGTAAAACCGTGTGACCTTTGCTTGAGCTCCTTCCTCAGCTTCCTTCAATGATAAGACTGTGCTGGGAAAATGTAGACCAAAGAAACTCGTTCCTTCATGGAAAAAAGGAGATGATGAATTTTTTGACCTTGATGACTACTAAGTAGTAGACATGGGTCCGGCAAAATGTGCCTCACCCTCCAGCATTCAACCCAAGAGTCATACCCGTGGTAGAATCCCTGTCTTACAATTGGAACATTTCTAGAACTTAATCCATGAGCATTGGATACTGAAAAGCAAAGCAAAACAAAATGAGACCCAGCCCTATACTTTGGTTTGTCGTGGTGTCTGTCAGTGCAGCAGCCTACAACTAAGTCCCTAAATGTCACTTTGGACTAATTTAAAAAGAATCCCAGTTTTTACTTTTACTTGATGGTAAAATTGGTTGCTCTTGTGTTTTATGGGAGAAAAAAAGATTTTTTTTAACCTTCATACATAGAAGCAAAATACTTTAACTGCTGTAAACCTTCAAAAGTTAATAGACGTGAGATCATACTGGCTTGTTTCTTTGATCAGAGAATAACTAAATTGCTGCATTTCGCAGTGACTCATTTACATGGCATTCTCAGGTTAGACTGCACAAGAAGAAATATATGTGAAATGTTGGAAAAAAAAAAAAAAAGGAAACCCTTTCCTCCTCAAGTTGCCTTTGGTCATGGTCTCTATCAAAGCAGTAAAAGCAAATAAGGTCAATGGCCCTGACACAATTTTATACCTATTCTTCATCGCTCACCCAGCATTGGATTTCTTTTTTGTTGTTGTTTTTGTTTGTTTGTTTTTATTTGATATTTTATTTATTTACATTTTAGATGTTATCCCCTTTCTCCATCCCCCCCCATTAAACCCCTATCCCATTCCTCCTCCTCCTTTTTTGCTTTTATATCATTTAAATTACATGCAAGTATTAAGGTCAGTTCTAGGTTGAGGAACTAGCAATACAATAGATGCAAATAGTCAAGGAACAAGCAAGACAATAAACATAGATGGTTAAAGAATAATCAGGACAATAGAGTCCTGTGATCACTCCCTTGATCACTATTTCTAAGAGCTTATCAGGATGACCAAAATATCTGAGCCTACTTCCCTGTCCTAGCCCAAAGTCATTTTCATGCTTGAATCCTACTTCTTTGTTCTAGCTTAAGATTTAGATTCCAACTTGTAATTACTTCTTTGTTCTAGCCTAGGATTTGGATTCCTGCCTGAAATTATTTCTTTGTTCTAGCCTAATGTCAGATTCCTGCCGGCAGTCCATTTCTTTGTTTTTGGCCAATGTCAGATTTCTTTTAAGCATCCCATTTCCTTGTCCTTGGCCAATGTCAGATTCCTGCCAGGCAACCACAAAAATTCTCCACATCTCCCCCTTTTTATTACATAAACCAGACTGAGCCTGTCTTAGGTGGTCCTGACAAGAATGCCTTACTTACCCATTGTGGAATATGCATTATCAAAAGCAATGTACTTCTGTCTTCGGTTGATGAGGCTCTGTGCAGAATCTCACCTATCTTTGGCTTGCCAGACTATTAAATTAATAACTCTGTCTAGGGGTCCATTTTCAGTTTCAAGTTATGTACTTTGGCTCCCAACGTGTTGATGTTGTTAGAGACAAGCTTTAACACGATGGACAGGAATAAAAGTATTCCCAGGACAAAAAGGGCTAACATGATCAAGCTATATATGCCATTCCTGAGGTTTGACCAAAATGGAACTACTGACATCAAACTATGGATAACTTTATCAGCATTATCTGCAGCATCAAAGTTCAGCAAGCAGAGCAGCATTCTTTAAATTCATCTCACTATGCAAAGTTAAAACATCCAGAGAGGTGTTAGAATTATCCCAAATACCCTACAAGTGTCTTTAAACTTTTTTCTAATTATAATGACTATCATTGTAAATTTTAGAAATAACACAACTCCAATGGTATTCATCATGACACTCACGATGGCTCCTAACTCTTAAACCCTGAATCTCCATCCAATAATTTGAATAGGATATAGAGCATCAATCCGTTGTTCCAAACACCTATATAATCAATTTTCTTGTATACTCAACTTAGTAACATTTTTTGCTAAATGATTAACAAAAGCATCTGTCTTAACTTCTTGTGTCAAAGCTATTGCAGAAGCAGTGGTGCTAGTAATTAATGTAATTAAAGCTGTTATACCAGCAATAATCAAGCTCACTACCCTCTTGCTTCTGCTTTAAGCCTAACTTACTTCTTCTAGCACTTGCAAGCTTTTTTCAGAAAATCAAGTTTTTCTAATACTCAGGGCAGTAAGACAAAAACTGGTTGATAGACCCCTGTAACAGACACACCAGGTTTCAACAAATTAACACAATCAGAAAGTATACAGTCAATGCAACTTACAATAAAAACTGTAGAAGAGACAAAATTAATTTTAACTTGACAATTAAAAAGAACCTTAAAACATGCACTAATCCTTGTTTGAAATCCATATTCTGTCCCAACTTTATCTCTTGGTATCATAACATCATAGTGAACTACAGCTAACTTCCAAATATATCTCTGAAAATGCCCAGATCCAGCCTTCCAAATGAAGACAGTTATTTCCAATATTGGATTGATTTCTAGACCAGTACATGATTGAGTCTGAATAACTGGTCACCTTTAACAAAAATACAAGAGTCATTATAATTTCCCTTTTTGATTCTCTATCCCACAAGGTCTAAAAACTTGAGGCAAGGCAGCTTATGCCATCTGGGATATAGGCAAGCAAAAGTGGGTCAGGAACATATGTCCAGTACAGCTCCCCAGTCACCATTGTCAGGGCACTCAGCGTCATTCTTTGTCTCAGCAGCAGCATGTCTCAGCAATAATTCTGGCAGCCACAACGCTTCTTCAGCATCCTGCAGAGAAAGCACAAACATACCCTCTTCCCCCTATTAGATACCTGGTCAGGATCATGCCATGTGCCAGTAAGTGGATCCTTCCTTTTCACCTAGGCATAAGTATGCGTAGTTGTAGGGTGCCATAGACACTCAGCAGAAAGTTCCTTGGCATCCAATTTTTTTTAAAAAAATTAAAATAAAAAGAGCATGATTTAAATAAATGTGTGGTGTACAGGGATATACCTCCCCTGTTTTTGTTTTATAAAGATAGTGTTTTAAAATTCCACGGGCCCCTTTCCACAATACCTTGTCCTTGAGGACTATACGGACTTCCTGTAATAAATTGTTGACAAAATGTCTCAACTGCTCGTCTACAATTGCCAGTTCCATTATCTGGTTTTTTTATTGGATATTTTATTTATTTACCTTTCATATGTTATCCCCTTTCCCCATTAGCATTAGATTTCTAATTAGGTAGTAAGTGAATCTCAAGTAGCCAGCCCGTAGGCAAGCCATCTGGTTTTTGGTAAGCATCAAGCCACCCTTGTCAGGCCAGAAGGTAGAGCAGTGGCTGTATTTCCAGGATTTAAAGCACCATGGGGCTGAAGCAGGAGCAAAATTTGCCCCCTGAGCCATACAGATCCAAGTGTACATACTCCACTAAGAAACACCGCATCACTTTTCGATCTGCAGAGCACTTTAGTCCAATATTAGACACCTAATTATGGCTCTTCTTGAAGGCTTGCCTCCATTAATGTCAATAATTCAGAGTCAGTCTTAAGAATAGGAGAGCCATGCATTATGCAGAACGTATTATATGGAAGCAAACACTGGGGACCTCAAAAGGCCGTGGCGCATATGCAGAAGGAAAGATAATGAAAGAGGAAAGTGAAGGCATGTTTTCTTTCACTGAAAAAAAAAAAAGCTCAACTGCTTTTTGGGCCTTCACAAAACAACAGCCAAATCAGCGGCACCCCTGTGTGGACCATGCTATCTCCAGACACCGTAGCACAGAGCAGAGAGGTAGCACACTCCTACCCTGACATGAAACTGCTCAGGCACAGTACAATCTTTGCCCTATAATCCTTCCAGCTCTCATAGGGCAGAGTCTAGGTGTGCATTGGGTGGGGAACGTCAGCAGGGGTAAAATTTTGCCTAGCTTTCTTTGCAACTTGCCCCAAATCACCTAAGCTAACTGTACCCAGATGAGCTAGCAAGTAGACACACTCTCAACCATTCTGTAATAAATTGACTTTGTTCATATTCCCTCCCCCTTTCACAACACTTTAATTTGTTTTCCTACATGTAAGACCAGGATGTTTATAATCATGTGGTATTGGCAGTGCTCCAGATAAATACTGGTGGTGGGGGGTGATCACTCTGCACAGGATTCTTCCCTAAAGTCTTCCTTTAAGTCTCTTAATGGTGCTATTGGAAACTGAATGCAAATGCCCAAAAGAATGATTCTTTAATATTAAATAATACACAGTTTCAATGACTGCTAAGCAGTGAGCCACTCCGTGCTTAGATATACACACATGCAGCCAAGACAGTGGCAACTCATCTGAGGAATGTTTTATTAAATAAGAGAGCCAACCCCACACTGGTTAAGGCTAGGAGGCATAACAAGCATCCAGTCTGGGTTATTTGTTATGGTTGTTCAAGGTATCATCCACTCCTGAAATCCAGTTATGAAAGAGAAGCTTGTATGTACTTGCAAAAACGATGTATATGAATCCACAGGCTCACCCAGGGCAGGTGTCCACAGCAAAGATCACATTAGGGATCACAGCTAATTCTCTCTACTCCTTCTTATCACCATATGACATGTTACCATAATGCTAGTGAGTTCGAAACATGAAATACATCCACTTGCAGTTCTGGAGGTCAGAGGTTGGACATGGGTCACACAGGCATGAAAGCAAAGTGTCCCAGGGCCTCATTGCCCTGGGGGCCTAGGGGACACTCCGTTGCCTTGCCTCTTCTTGGTGCCAACTGTGTTCTTGGTTCATGGTTCTGTCTCTTATCCTCAAAGCCATCTGTGTCACATCTGTCTCCAAAATAAACCAGGATAATCTTACCAGTCCACAATGATTAATGAGTGACCCTTCGGAAATCCCATTTTGTAACATAATGTCTATAGAGTCATTGTTTGCCCAAGCATACCAGTCCAGAGACCCTTGAAAATACTTCCCACATTACCAGGCGTCATGATTCTTTGGAAATGGCTGCCCTTGCTCCCATTGCTTCCGTCTTGAAACCGTAGCAGTATTTTATTGGACCTGCCTGTTGTCATCTGCCCTACTTCCTGGGATGGACCAGGTGCTGCTTTGACCTGACTTTTGAACAGCCAGTTTTGTTTTCTCTTTGTGGTCATGACTGCCTCCTGGATTATACCATAAGCTTCTACAGGTCAGGAGGTGTTACATGACTTCAGCGCCTGAGCTACACTCGGACAAGGCCTTGCTGGAGACAAGGTTCAGATCACTGTTAAATGAAATCACAATAACAGCAAGGGAGCTGAGGTCACTGGGAAACTTGGAGACCACCAGGCCAAGGCTCTTCTGCTCCCTCCTCACTGGACAGAGGAGACCTTGGAAGCTGTGTGCCTCTTATATCTAGCCTTTCCTTCCACCATAGGCCCAGAGATGAACAAAGCTGTGGGCAGGTCCTGGCAATTTCCCTTCTAGTTTTCTACCCCCAGGTCAAGAACTCATATCCAGATTCTGCCAACTGGAAGTCATCCCAACTTCCATCTTGGCCCACTGAGTCAGGCTGCTACTGCACAGTGTCCACAGGAAAAGATTTCCTTGTGCTCCACTAGCTGTGGCCTGTCCTGACAGTAACCGACTTTTGTAATATAAACTCAGTTTGTTTTATCAACCCTTGCCTGGAAGGACCAAATGCAATAATATAATTCCGGGGTATAATGTAATATGTGTCTGTCCAGAACCTAAGAATGGTACGACAATTTTTAGTCACAGATGAGTTCTTTTTCTCCAACGGAGCCTGACTCATAAAAGCAACCTTATGAGGTGGAGAGGTTTGCCTTTCTTGGAACAGCATGGCATTTATGTTTTCTCACCAAAGATGAAGCTGGAGGGGACATTTAGAAGCAGAATGTTAGACCAGTGGGGCTCAGTGTGGTTTGAGGGGAGACTCTGAGTTCTTGACAGTACAACCTGCTGGTTCGCATTTCCCCACCTTCCCACCCTGATGGAAAGTCCCCAGATGTGGCCCTAAGACAAAAGGAGTGAGGACAGGGTTTAGCCAGCAGTGGCAGAGAGAAGAAAGGAGGCAGGATTTTGTTGGAGCACGGGAACTCCTTTCACACATGCGCTTCGGGTGTCTCGTCACTCAAGTTGTCGAGGTGTATATGAGTTTAAAGGGTTAAATGTACGACTGTGCTCTTAAGATGGCGCACAGCTGCCGTTTATCGTTTGGTTCCTCGGTTTCTAAACACTCATACTTTTCTACTCACACCTCACATACCAATGATTTATACAATAATTCAGAAACGAAGCAAAAGGAAGACACCGGTACCATTGGAAGATTCTCTCTAGGTACAGAAGGAAGCATCTTGGATCCATTAGTATGAAAATAACTTTGTGGTTGATGATGAACAGCTTTTACTGAAAATCAGACCTGAATTAGTAGAGCTGTGCTGAGAACCTGTGCTTTTGACTTCTCGGTGTCTACACAAATGCCATTTATAGCAGCTGGCACTGCCACAGTGGTTCTTGCTTTCTGTGGTTTGTTACTGGTGGTCAATAGCAGAAATACTGAGCTGGAGTTTTCAGAAATAGATAATTGCTAAGTTTTAAATTCTTTTTCATCCTGATGGTATGAAATCTCATGCTAGCCCACTCCGTCCCACCCTGTGTGTGAATCACCCAATTGTCTAGTGTGCCCACACTGTAAATGATACCTGCCTGCTAGTCACCTGGTGGCTATCCTAGTTATCAGATCACCTGCTACAACATCATGGTGCCTCTGGTGAAGCAACTTCATCTACTAAAGATGCTGGAGTTAACGTGAACAAAATGTTAAATGTTATTATTGAATATTATAGGTGTTCTATTTTATTATTATTCATTCTCACTGTATTAGTCAGAGTTCTCTCATGGAACAGAACCGATAAAATGTACATATAATTTTGTATGGATTTCTTAGCTTGCCTGACACAATGAGAGGCAGGATAGTCCCAAGGCAGCCACCTGCAGAATGGAAAGCCCGTGAACCAGTAGCTGCTCATTTCCAGAACTTGTACTTCTAAGAAGAAAACAAGCCAGTGAATCTGTCCTAATGTGA
Organism: Grammomys surdaster; assembly: GCF_004785775.1. Classification (NCBI taxonomy): domain Eukaryota; kingdom Metazoa; phylum Chordata; class Mammalia; order Rodentia; family Muridae; genus Grammomys; species Grammomys surdaster. The sequence continues at coordinate 15,930,068 of NW_021604597.1, read as the reverse complement.
GGCCGAAGGCCCAGAGAGTAACTGTGCAAGTGTATATTCAAAGTCGGACCAATCTCGAGTCAACAGATAATGGCAGTAAGAATGCCTGCCCAGGACGTCGAATGTACCAGAACACAGTGTACATGTATGGAATTATGAGAGAACAAAATTTACTATTAAAAGTAGTCACTCAACTTCTTTCAAAATTTTAAATAAATTCTAAACAAAGTGCTACACAGATCCAGAGGAAGAGAAGTCCTGCGTATGTAAGCTTCTCTTTCCATCTCTCTGTTCCATTTGCACCTCCAGCTTGTTAGACCCACATTCAGGGTGTGTCCACCCTTCTCCATTCATCACACAGCAATTATCTCCAGAAACTCTCATAGACACACCCAGAAGTGTGCTTTACTAATTTTCTAGGCATTTCTCAATCCAATAAAGTTAACAACTAAGATTAGCCTAGTAATCCCTTACTGTGCCTAAGTTATTGACAGTATCATAGATATGCATGTATAGGACAAATACCATATATGGGGCTTGCTCTTGTCTTGTTTCCAGGCATCCACTATGGGTCTTAAGACACACCCCTGCAGTGATGCCTAATATCAGTTGTCAACTTGACTACATCTGGAATTAACTAAAACCCAAACAGGGGCACTTCTGAGAGAGTTTTCTTGATTGACTCATTGAGGTTGGAAGACACACCCTAAACCTTGGATCATATAAAGCCAGAAGATTCACCTTAAATCCAGGTCACACCTTCTGGTGGCAGCTCACCTAAAAGGACATGGGAGAGCAGACCACAGTCGGCCTGCTTCTCTCACTCTTACTGGAAAGTTTATCTACCCTGATGCTGAGGTATTTCTTTACTGGTATTAGACCGGATTCTCTGGGATTCTAACATAAGCCGAAGACTGACTGAGACATCCAGCCCCAAGGACTAAATATCTACTAGATTTTTGGCCTTTCTGTTAGGAGACAGCCATTGTTGGACTAGCTAGCCTGTAAGCCATTCTAATAACCCCAAACCTCTTTTGAAGATAGTGTCTCTTTACAATAGTCCTGGCTGCTGTGGAACTCACCTGTGTAGACCAGGCTGACTTCAAACTCACAGAGATCACCTGCCTCTCATTAAAACCACATACCACCATGTCTGGCCTAAATCTCATTCTTAATGGATCTGGTACAGGCTTTCCAGGTTGCTGACACCTACAGATATTGAAGCCTCTGCTGAAAGCATGGAAAGCACCGAAAATCCTGATGTGAATCATTTAATAGACCATTGAGATAAATGCCTTTGAATATCCAGATTCACTTATTGTGAGAAGCAAAGAATTTAGGGACTCTACACATAAAACCGGAAAAATAAAGAAAATAAGGATTTTGGCTTGTTGTTTCTAGCATCTCTGGATAAACTAACAGAGGAAAAGAATGAACTCAGAAATACAATTGCCTGGCTCCAGATGTGTATAAAGAGTCTAAAGTTTTCTCAGTGTCCTGTGGAAGAGTATCTCCAGCAACCACGGAGTTCAAGCTGTAGAAAACCAAACCAGAGCCCTAACTATGAGATTGGCTGAATTACAACAAAAATTCAAACCCCAGCCCTGGAGGGTGTCCAGAGTTTAATTACTAACTAGTAAGGCATGAGATCCTGTAACTTGAGATGGAGATGTGTGGGAGAATCCTACTGAGCGCAGAGCTTTGACCCCTAAGATTCTCAAGGGTTTAATCTCAGCTGCAGAGTCCCATACCATCCCCAGTTAGCTCTCTATCTAACATGCTTGTGAATAAGATGAAGTTACTCAGCACCGTGCCTGCCTGCCTGCCTGGCCACCTGCCTGCTGCAATGCTCCCCAGTGTGATGGCCATGGACTCTAACCCTCTGGAACCATGAGCCCAAAATGAAATGCTTTCCTGTATAAACTGCCCTGGTCATGCTTTTTAAGACACCTGTTCTTGACAGGGAGTACTATACAGCAAAGTACTTATTCGTATAGTAGGAAGCAATGAGTGTGTCAGTTGCCGCTGAAGCAGAGGGTGGACTTGCCACCTTGAAGTATCATAGCTTGATTCTCCAGAGACGCTGGGTGTTCACATTGACCACGCTTTGAAGGAACTCCCGTATTTCCCTGATTCTGATGATGCCCTCCCTTTACTACCGAATGTGAACCCTGGTTGCTAGATGTACTGGCCACTTCCTGTCCCTCAGAACTTCAGCAGTTCCCACCCAGCAGCTAGAAAGAACTTCTCCAAGTGTGGTCCTGAGGCCAGCAGCCTTGATATCAGCTAGGATTTGTTGAAATGCAAGTTCTCAGACTTCACCCCAGACTGACTGAATTAATCCTCCGTGGGTGGGCCCAGCACATAGGGTTTTAGCAAGCCCCCTGCGGTGTTCTGGTGAACACCCACAACATGGGAATAAAGTCATTAGAAGAGACCTCCTCTAACCTGGCCCCTGCCCAGTACTGTGCCCTCAACCCCAAGTCTACCCCATGTCAAAGTGTTAGTTAACTCTCCAGCTGTGCTGCTCCTGAATAGTGGATCTCACTCCTGTCTGGAGCAGTTTTTCTTTCTCTTGCTTGTCTTGGTCCTAATCTTTTCTGGAACTTTCCACAGTTATCCTGAGCCATTCTTTCATTCACAATTTATCCAACAGAGTCTATCCTTAGGGTTCCTTCTACAGTCTCGGAGCATCTTTATGTCCAACCTGTTAAGGATTGTACTGTATCTTCCCACAGGGAAGTCCTAACCCAGCTGGTGAATGCTCCCTTACTGTAAAGAGAGTCTCAGGAGATGTGATCAAGGGATGATGAGGTCATACTGTGTTATCCTGGGCCTTAAATCCAATGACTTCTGTCCTTATGAAAGGGTCATGAGAAGATACAGACAGCCAGAGGGAAGAACTGCATTCAAAGTCGGAAGCAGAGACTGGAGTGATGCAGTTGCAAGCCAGGGATGCCAAAGACTGGGATCCACTACCTAGAGATGGGAAGAAGAAAGATGGATTCCAACTGCAGTCTCAAATGGAGCTGGTCCTGCTGACACCTTGACCCTGGACTTCTAGTCTTCAGAACTGTGAGGGGAAAACTATCTCTTTTAGCCACCCAATTTGTAGTGCTTTGCTATGAAACCCTAGCAATCAAGCACACAGATCCTTCCTGGCTACTCCCTCCCAGAGAAAGGTTCTCATCTCCAGGAACTGGTTTGCAGGCACAGCACAAAGTCCAGTTCTGGCCAAGGCTTCATCCCACCTCTTCCTCATGCACACACACCAGCAGCCAGCTTGCAGTCTCCCTTTCCTTAAAAAGGACTGCTGAGATCTCTTTTGTAACCTCCGTGCTTGCAGTCTGGGAAGGATGGGCTCTGGGGATAGGCCACATGCGACAACTGAGAGCTCTTGACTGGGCAATTCCTTGTTCTGGGACAAGTTGCCTATTTCTTCATGTGTAAAATGGCAATAGTGAGAATACCCTACCTCAAGGCTTGGTGATGTGAGTTCCTGCACAGGATCTATGTGAAGTCAGGTAGGGCAGAGAGTGAGAGCGGTAGATGTACATGAATGAGTGGGTGGCAAGATAGATGGATAGACAGATGGATGATGGATGAACAGACAGACGGATGGGCTTGACTGACTGTAATAGGTACAGGCATAGAAATAAATCCATCCACTCCCTGTGCCTTGCAGGTTTCTTTTATACATACGTACTAAATAAAGACATGGTATTGATTTGATAAGGATCTGAGGAGTGTTTCTCTTACCAAAAAAGACAGATCGATGATGGTGATGATGGTGAATCTAAGTCTCTGAAGGCACCACACTGTAAGCTTCTCAGACAGGACTGTGAAAGTAGCCTCCCACTTTGCCAAGCAACTGCAAATCAAGCGCAAGAAGCCAGAAGGAGGACAGTACAGTCAGGAGAAGCAGACACAACTCTTCCCATGGCCACTGGGGAGCAGGCACTAAGGAATCTGCAAACAAACTGCAAAAAGCCCAGATTCAAATATAACCTATACCGCTAATGGTCCAGGTTGTAAGGCATTGTGTTCTAGGCTGGAGCACGTAAACTTTTTGTTCACTCAGAATTAAAAAGAAGTCTGCAGTAAGGAGCTGCTAATTCCGCTGTGGTAGTCACTTGTGATCACTTGCTTTGTTTGCCTTTTCTTAGCAAAGAACTTTATTCTGGAGAACATGAGAATAATGTTCTCTGCCTCTGGCTATGTTTAAGAAAAGTGGGATGGCCTCATCTGTTTTGCAGATGGTCAGTTTGGGTGGCATGGTGCTGGGCATTAGATACTCTGATCTTCACTGCAGCCTGCTCCCTGTGGTGGGAAAGCTAGGGCTGACTCCCTTCTCCACAGTGCTGGATTCAGCTCCAATAAAATGAATTTAATGGTCTCGCTTTTCACAACACAGATGTAGCAAGCAGCCTATTGTTCAAGGTGCAGAAAGAGACTGTGTGGTAGGCAAGGGAGGCTCAGCTGATCATGAGTAGCTATCCCAGGACCTGGAAGTTGCGCTGGATTTAAAACCTTGTATTGTGTTTCCCACATCCCCGGACCCAATCGCTCTAACAGTGAGAAAACTCTGAAAACATTAAGCTAAGCTATGAGGTGGAACACCTATACCAAATCACTTTGAGTTGGATTAATGCTTTTAAGTGCTTTGTGTTTCTTTGTTTTTGTTTTAAGATTTATTTATCACCCAATAAAATAAATTTAAAAAAAGATTTATTTATCGTGTGTGTGTGTGTGTGTGTGTGTGTGTGTGTACTGTCTTTAGACACACCAGAAGAGGACATCAGATCCCACTACAGATGATTGCGAGCCACCATGTGGTTGCTGGGAACTGAACTCAGAATCTCTAGAAGAGTAAGTACTCAGTGCTCTTAACTGCTGAGCCATCTCTCCAGAACAGTGTGTGTGTGTGTGTGTGTGTGTGTGTGTGTGTGTGTGTGTGTTTAAGGCCTGTTTGTAATTTGTTTTTGGAAAGGTACAGGGATGGGGTGGGGGTCAGAGGTGCTGAGGAAACAACTTCCTGGTTCAAGGTCCGTACTTTCCTTAGTGGCAGGGGTTGGGGGGAGTATGCTTGTCTTCATACCCACCACCCTTCCAGTGACAACTATTTCCCAATGTCATCTGCATATTCTATTTGTAACCGTTTTATGGAAGATATGTTGGTCTGTGTGCAAATCAAGGTTTTTAGGATTTGTCCCTGTTGCTGGACACATGCCTGCTTTGTCCGCTGGGTTTGCTGTAGATTCCATGCAGGCACCACCATGTTAGCTGCTTGAAGTCAGCCTCGAACACCGGTATACTTCACAGTCTGGTGTGAACACCCTGGTGTGTCAGCCCATTGCCAATCTGCTCACAGCTTCTCTGAGACCTACAGAGCAGGGTTTCTAGGTTGGCGAGTGCCCATACAGATTTGGTCTGATCAGTGATGAAGATTGCTGACCTCCAGGCTGTATCAGGCTAACTTCCCAGCAGCCAGGCAGGGCAGTTGTAACCCCACGTCATGACCTCCAGCACATCCAATCTACCTTGCCATGGTTAGTATCTCGGAGTTGCACAGTGACAACCCACAGTCTCTTTACTTTGACTTTCCTTCTGGTGAGCTCAAGCAGGTCTTCAGAGCTGTCTTAGAATACTTAACTCACGGAGAATGTTCAAGAAGTACCCAGTGCTGGCCCAGTCTGATGTCTGTTGTCGTTTTGCAAACAGGAACATTTCAAATGACCCTTGATGCTAGCATGTTGGCTCAATATAAAATGTGTTCCTAGCATTTAATTACGGTCACCTGTCACTTAACAATGGGGATATGTACCGAGAATGGCGGTGTTAGGCCATTTGTTCTTGTATGACCATTATAGTGTGTTGTCACACAAAGGTAGATGGACTAGGTCACTCAGAGTGGCTCATTAAGGCAACTAAGAGATGCATGAAGACAAACTGTGTGCAGCTTCTGCCAACCTAGCACATCACATTGTTCTGTCACAAACTTTTCTTTTATAGGTAGAACATATTCAAAAATGTTAAAATCTCACCATAATAATCATGTGACCAGGAACATAGTAAAGTATTATCAAGTGTTGTACATTATATATAATTTGAGAGGCTACACTTTTAAGGTTATTTTAATGTGTGTGTGTGTGTGTGTGTGTGTGTGTGTTTAGGAGCCATGGAGACTAGAAAAGGACAACAGAGCCCCTGGAGCTAGACTTCAGATATTTGTGAGCCACCTATTATGATTATGGCTGCTGGGAACCAAACACAAGTCCTCTGAGAGAGCCAACAGTGCTCTTAACCACTGAGCTATCTCTCCAGCCCATGTACTACATTTTTATTAATATGCCACTCCACCAGAGTAGCATATTAATCTTATAGAACCACATATATGTGGTCAAAGCGTCATCAAATAGTACTGTGCATAACATGTGTGTATGTCTATGCAGCACACGTGTGCCTGAGGTACACACATCATAAGAGATCATCAGAGCCCCTGGAACTAGAGTTAAGGATGGTTGGGAGCCACCATGTAGGTGTATGAAATTGAACCTGGGACCTGAGTTAGAGCAGCCAGTGCTCTCAGTCACTAAGCCACCTCTCTAGTGTCCCCTCTTTTTTTTTTTTTTAACCTTCTAATGGACTTGTGTCAGCCCAGCATGCACTTCTGACCACATGCACTTCATGGTCCCCACCTTGGCTCAAGTCCCCCTGCACTTGTGTCCCCTGGGTTCCATCCTACCTCCTTGCTGTGGGTATTCCTTCTGTGTTCTTGGACCAGAGATCTTCTTAAAGCCCCCCCCTCCATAATTCATGTTCACTCTAACCTGCTAGGTAACCTTTGCCCACCTAGTCAGCTGCTTCCTGCAGTGATTTTAGCCTATCTGTCTGTCCTTCAGTTCCACAGGCTTCTCCTCAGGCCCTTCAACCTTCCCTTCTCCCCTGTGTGAGATGACTCACCCCATCCCTGCCCCACCCCCAAAGTCAGCTCCTCCTCAGTCTTCAGAGTTGAGTTGAACTCAAACATCACTTCCAGAGCCCTAGATTGGATCAGTCATCCTCCTAAGTCAACTCTAATCAGATTGCAATGTCCACAGTGGCATATAAATGAGTCCTTTCTGCTCTAGGCTGCCCGGGGGCAGACAATGGCATTGTTTTTGCCTGCTTTCCCCTCACCTAGCCTAGGATTGGAGTAAGGCAGACACCCTGTCACCCTAGAGTGAGTCCTGCTGAATGAGAAGGCTGCCAATCAAGGACAGTAAGAGTCAAAGCTCAGGCCAATCCCAGATGAAGGGAGACCCCCTCCTTGTGATGACTCCAGGGGCTTATCTCTCACTGGCCAGCTAAGTAGCTTGTGACTCTGGGTAAGGAAGAAGGGAGAGGCTTTGGGGAGATTAGATAAGGGTGAGTCTTGATACATGATAAAGGACAGCTAAAAGTACTAGAATCCTATTTTGGATCCAATATGGAAGTGTTCAAGGGTATCTAGTTAAAATAAGCAAATAGAAAAAAAAGTAACACTTCAGAGAGGCTGACTCAGCTGGGAGCCTTGATGAACCTAGCCCCAGTTCTCTCCTTCCCCCTCCTACCAAAGAATAGTCTAGTGAGCCCTCACTTAGCTTCATGTGTTTCCAAAAACCTGCTCGTTCAAATAGCCTCTTAAGCCTCCTACCGCCTTTAATCCCAGAGCTCCAAGGCAGAAACAGGTGGATCTCTGTGAGTTTTAAACAGTGCTTCTCAGGCTAGCCAAGACTGCAAGTGAGACCATATCTCAAACAAACAACAAAAATCAATAAATATGCAGAATCGACTTCTCTGCTTTGGCCACCTCTGCTAAGTCCTCTGCACACCTCAAATGTTTCCCATTGGCTTGGCCTCTTCTTCCTTCTCTTCTCTTACAGTGTCCCTTCCACCCCTGCTTCTCTCATCTGAAAAGCTGAGGGCCATTCTGGCTCCTACAGAGAAGACAGCACTCGAGGGGTAATGACTCCCTAGGGAACATGCCAGGTCCTCGGGGTCACAAGTGAAGGTCGGGGGGGAGGGGTGGAAAGTCAGGTCAGCAAGCCTTTAAAGGCCTAGAACCTGAGGGCAAGGAAACGTTGCCTTCTTTAGGCTCTGACTCCCCCTGATATACCAACTCCTACCCTTTGTGTGTGTGTGTATATATATATATATATGTATTGCGGAGCTAACGATGACTCAAGAGTTAGTGCAGGAGCTGGCAAGATGGTTCAGTGGGTATAAATGTTGCTCTGTTAATCCCACCAGTTGAGGATAAGATCATTACCACAAATTTTTGAGTCAAATTCAAAGCAGGCTTTATTAAATACTGGCCAGGACCTTGGGTAATAGACAGCTCTGTACCCAGAAGTCCCAGAGTATGGCACCAATTTATACTAGTTACGGGTTTATAAAGGCAGACTCCACCAGGCTATATACTTCCTGGCTTCATCCAATCAGAGTCAAGCATACACCCTGACATGCATCCAGCCTACATGTGACCAAGCACATATCCTGTGCAGTTGGCGCAACCAAGCTTGTTTACAGAAGCGAACACCTGGAGCTTATTATCTTACATGAACTACAGCCCCCAGCATTCTGAGGAAGTTATTTGTTATTGAGCAAGTGGGGCTTACAGGTTAGAGGCATTGTGTGTGTGTGTGCATGTGCGTGTGTGTGTGTGTATTTACATACAATAATTTAAGGTTAAAACATAACATTGGCCATCACACCACCAAGCTTAATGACCTGAGTTTGGTCCCTGACACCCACATGGTAGAAGGAGAAAACCATCTCTTGCAAGTTACCCCCCAACCTCCTACACACACACACACACACACACACACACACACACACACACACACAAATACCAAAGAAATGTAACTGAGAAATTTTTAAAAGTTACTTCAGGCCTTGTCTGCTGCAGAAAACTTTCCTAAACTTAGGACTCACTTCCTCCCCTCAGCCACTCTGTTAATGGCTTCCATACCGGAAATAGGATCTAGGAAAGCTGGCTAGAATAGCCTATCTCTTAGCTCCCGTTGCCTGACGTGGAATGGGCAGACAGACAGACTTCTGTGTGGCTTTGGTAACATGTTGAAAGCTTACAATGAACCCTAGACAAACACCATTCACCATGTTTTTTCATATTCAAATACTTTCTACATAGATAATTGCCATTCGCTCGTATCTCTTACCCGGATGTAATAGTAGGGATGGATGAGATCCAATCTATTTAAGATAAAACAACCACGCTTACTCATTGTGTACTTGAGCCAAAATTCAAACAAAATTAATGTTCATAAAATTCCAATTAATCAGCATTATGTGAAATGACCTCAGCTCTATGCAACACAAAATTCTCTTTTTTTTCTTAATAATACTTTTTAATGAGTGATCATTTTGTTTTTTAAAATGATGGCAAATAATATAAAAATTCTAGATAATTTAAATTTACCTAAAAATAGATGCTAGAAGTAGTTCCGAAGCTTTAAACATGCAAACATGCAGATGAAAAGTTTAGGGAGTTTGCCTGTCTGATACAAGAGGAGGCTGTGTTAATCAGTTTTTGGTTGCAACAAGTACTCAAGACAATCAACTCATAAAGAGAAAATGTTTTATTTTTGACTCACAATTTCAGAGTTTCAGTCCATGACGGCTCTGTCTCACCATGTTGAGGGGAGAAAGCACATCACAGGCCACTTCATGGCCAGGAAGGAAAGGATAGAAAAAGGAAGAGACTGAGCAAGGTCTTGAAATGGCATGTGTCAGTGGCCTCAAGACCTGCCCTTGGACTCTACCTCTTTACATTCCACCTCTCCCAATGGTACCTTGAGGCACTAAGCCTTACAGCCTTTGGCACAGGATCTTTAGGGAACACTTAATATCGAGACTATAGCAAAGAGCATAAGATCTGAAAAGTCCTCTATTATCTCTGCCTGTAGGGCATCACCAGAGCTGGACATGGCGGCTGCCTGACTACCCTTCAGCCCCCTGCGTGGATACTGCATTGTCTCGGGCACCTCCCTTGACCATCACTCTCTCTATGTTCTCACCTGAAAGTTCACTGTTCCCTTGTTGCCTGTACTCTATTTGACCGAGCATCACACAGGAAACCTTCCTCTATGCTCCTGTTGATGTTGCCTGAGTGCCCCAATCAGGGCCTGGGGCAGGTGCAGAACACCCAGGGGGGAAGGAACTGCCACCCTGCCTGTGCACATGCCCGTTTCTCATTTAACTACTCTCCCAAAAGTCAGCTTCCACTCTGGATCCACCACATCCTTTCCCCAGCTCTGCCTTTCTAAGCAGGTACCAAGCCAGAAGCAGAACAGTACAGTCAGAACAAAGCTTCTCCTTTGCAGGAATTTCCAGCTTTACTGAGGCATATTTACAGTAATTCCACTGAGACACCATGGTGCTCACAAACATAATGCTTTTAATATCTTTAAAAAGCTCATGTGTATGAGCATATATCTACATGTATGTAAGTGCATTATATGCATGTCTGATACCTTGCCAGAAGAGGGCACTTACTCCCTTAGTACTAGAGTTACACACAGTGGTAACCCACAATCTGGGTGCTGGGATTTGATCCTGGGTCCTCTGAAAGGGGAGAAAGTGCTTTTAACCACTGAATCACCTCTCTGGTCCCAAGAACATGATTTGCTTTACTTGTGCCCCTGGCTGTCCTAGAACTCGCTATGTAGAGTGAGCTGGCCTCAAACTCACAGACATCTGCCTGCCTCCCGAGTGTTAGGATTAAAAGCAAGCGCCACCACAACCCAACAGGAATATTCTTGATATAAAAATGCTTGTATTGTTCCCATTGAGTTAAGATGAAGTTTTTGTATTTCAGGTGGACCCTCAAAAGGGCTGCAAAGTGGACTTGGTATTTAGCACAGAGCAATACAACCTGGAGCAGGTAAGCCACCCCAATTGGCGATGCAGCTTATTAGCAAGGTCCATAAGTGGCGCTTGTCTTTAGAGGAAGAAGTGCGAATATGAACAAATAAAGCCTGGAGAGCTTCTCTTTTCATCCTATTTGTTTGTAAGAATGGAGGAACAAAGCCGAGGAGACTGAGTGCCCACCGCAGCAGTGGGGCGGACCCGCAGGTGGCACGTGCCCTTACCCTTCATGAGGACAGGAAAACAGCTTATTGAGTATGCAGCAAGAGGGCAGGAGGACGGGCAGGAACTAGAAAGCAGCCTGCAGGCAAGGAGGGATTGCTGGGGAGACTCCACTGAGGAGTTACTTTTACAATTATAGTAAATTCTTTTCTGAAATCGATATGCTCAGTTTTCATTTTTAAATATTTTAATGTATTCTTTCATATTTTCATACATATACAATGTATTTGAACTTCTCCAGCCCCTGGTGCCTTTCTCCAATTCCTCCCGCTAACACCCACCAACCTACCTTCCTCCCGCTAACACCCACCAGCCTACCTTCCTCCCGCTAACACCCACCAACCTACCTTCCTCCCGCTAACACCCACCAGCCTACCTTCCTCCTTCAGGCCCATTCTTGTTATTAGGAGTAGCCCATTGAGGCTAATTAGTATTGACCACATACAGATGTATTGGCGGCCATCCACTGAGGCATGGGCAAGCTACCAGCGGCCACATCACCAAGGAAAAGTGAGTCTGGTCTCCCTAGCAGCCATCAACTGCCAATAGTTCCTCGGCTAGGGGTGGGGCCTCAGCAGGCCACCACATCTGCCCTGTCATGAAAGACAGCTTTAAAAAGTGGTTTTCTGCAGGGCGGTGGTGGTGCATGCCTTTAATCCCAGCACTTGGGAGGCAGAGGCAGGGGGATTTCTGAGTTCAAGGCCAGCCTGGTCTACAGAGTGAATTCCAGGACAGCCAGGGCTACACAGAGAAACTCTGTCTCTAAAAACCAAAAAAAAAAAAAGTGGTTTTCTATGTATGGGTGCTTTGCTTTCATGTATGTCTGTGCACTAGGTGTGTGCCTGGTGCCCTTGGAGGCTAGAAGATATTAAACTTCCTAAAACTGGGGTACTGACAGTTGTGAGCCAGCGTGAGCGCTGGGAATCGACCCTGGGTCATCTGGAAGAGCAGCTAGGACTCCCATCGCTGCTCTCTCCTAGCACAAAGACAGCCTTTCTGTCGTTTTCATCCCCACTCTTCTGGCTCTTCCATTCTTTCTGCACACTCTTCTTTGATGTTCCCTGAGCCTTGAATGAGGGATGTTGATATAGATGCCCCGTTTGCTCATCTGTGACTGAGAACCCAGTCATTTATCCTCAGCATTTTGACCAGCCATGAGTCTCAGTGTTAACTGCTATTCGCTGCAAAAGGAAAGTTCTCTGACCAAAGTTGAAAGTGGCATAAACCTAAGGGAATAAACATAAATAGTTACAGCAGTGTGACAATGTGACCATTTATCAAAACAGCACCCCTGGGACCAGTGATTTCCCAAGGTAAGGCTTACAGTATCAGACATGAAGTCACTCCCGTAGGGCAGACCTCACACTCTAGCAGAAACTGACTGGTTACCTCCGAAAGCATCACGTCAACGGTGCTTTCCTGGCAGGCCAGGTTGTAGCTTACAGGGTGCTGAGGCTCTTGATCACCTTTCTCCCCCAGCAGTGAGAGCAGTTTCTAGCTCTGTGAGAACCAGCCAGCAAGGAGCCTTTCCTGGTCAGCTGGAGACTGACTTCTTGATGTTTCTGCAACCATGGTTGGTGTCTTGAGTAACAGGATCCTACTATTTAGTCAGGATGTTTTGAGTACCTCCAGGACCTCCCTGACTTTGTAGCGAGGTCTCCTGTGCCCAGCATTTGTGTTTCTTTGAGTACCATTTCATGAAGTACAAGTCCTGTCACGTGACGGCAGACTGTTGTGATTGGCAGGTGTACTGTTCTGAAAGTTAGCATGAGCCACTTTGCACATAATTTCCAGGTGTGCAGTCTCAGCCATATAAACAGGGACTGTGCAAATTAGAGGAATCCCAGATGATCACATATCTGTCCTGGTCAAAGGCTCAGGTCCCTGATGTCAGGCTGCAGTTCTGTGGCTACTGCACTCTGTGGCAGTTTGGAATTCCTAGAGCATGCCTGGAGACCAGCTTCCTTTTCTGATCTCTTACTAATGGCTTCACCAACGAGTGCTTTATACATCTACATTTAAAAATGTCCACATACCTGTTTTTTTTTCCCCCTTCCCTAGGGCCCCTAGGAGTGAATTTCACAGCTCTCTTGGGTGTCCCTCCTCATACTTCATAGTCCTTTCAATGACTCACTATGGAATGCCAATGTGTTCTTTTTCCTGTCAGCTGGTGACATTTCTAGTTGGCAGGCTGGCATAGCACGAGGCCAATTCCATATCAGGCTAAAGAATCACAAACATAGAACACAGAGCAGGGCCCATGCATGCCGTAGGCATTACCTGCCTCCCTGCAATCCCCACCACACAGCCCATGATTTGCTAAGTTGCCTTCGTCCCATTTTCAGGGGGAGAGTAAGCAGAAAAAAGATGTGGAAATCAGAAGCAGACGAACATCCCTGTGAGGAGCTAGGCTGAGAGGCCAGCCCAGATTGTCAGCAGTGGTGGTCTGAGTCGAAGCCTGGGAATTTCAGGCCATGCAGCACATCAAAGGATCACAGGGAGGCAGAGCATCCGGGATAAGGCATGCCATCCCTAACCCAATGCCTCTGGAAGAAAGCTTACTAGAATTCACAACCAATAAACCCAGACTTGGCTTATTAACCTTATAGTTTATTTTTCCTCAAAGGATTAGAAAGATGCTTTTGATTTCTAGTTTTGCAAACTGAAAGCAGGAGAGGAAAGCTAACGGGATAAAAATGACTGGGGTTCTTCTGACCAACAGCACGTTCCTCTGGACTTAGAATAGAGTAAGTACAGTAAGAGTGCAGCTGGCTAGCAGGAGTGGAGGTCAGCTGTCCCTCTTCACAGCACTGCCTCCATGGAGCTGGCTGGTAGGTTAAACAGAGGAGACATTGTACCCAGCTCCTTTCCTCTTCTTTAGGGATGGCAGACACCAAAGGAGCAGGAAGGCTGCTCTGAAGGGAGCCTTTCAGTTCTTCCATGCAGCACCAGCAATTAGCATGTTAATGTGCCCCAGAAGCCCCTCCCCCACCCAGAACAGGCATTGTAAGAGAAAAGTTGCCCCATGGCAAGCTTATTTTGGTTCTTTGAACTAGTTCTAGAAGCAGGCTTATGTTGAAGATCCAACTTGATTATAATTTCTTTCACTGTGGGCCGTTCGAGTTTATTTCTGGTTCTTCTTGCTCTAACCAGGATGCCATTTAAACCACAGAAAAGAAATGAAGGTTGTTGCTTTGGCTGTTCCACCAGCCACATTTGGATAGGACACCCAGACTAGGAGCCCACGGCTTGGCTTGGGTGAGGCTTTGGCGAGTGACTGTGAACTCCTCATTCCAAGTCTAATGTTGGTGGTGTGAGCATACACATTTTTCTGGGGATAGGTCCTTGGCTCTAATGCTCAAGTTAAAGAACCATAACCAAAATGGGGAAAAATTACTATCTAAGAGAAGTCAACTGAAGTCTAAGAGAATCTCCGATGTTTTTGGACTTGAAATAAGTGAGGGTGCACAGAGAGTCCACAATATGAGGATGATTGGGGCATCTAACTTGGATTAGATCTCAGAATAGGCAAAATTATTATAGCAGGGGTTAGTAAGCTGAGCTCAGACAGGAAGCAATTCAAGTACTAAGAGCTTATGACATAGAGTGGGTTCCTTTCTAAACTTTAGCATTTTGGTCTTTAAACAGAATGAAAGGAGCAAATTCATGCATGGACATGCTTGTGTTTTCGTTAATAGGATCCAGCTTTGTCTTCCGATTCAAGTTAGTAAGCTTAATACCCAAGTACTCTTAAGAACCAACTAAGTGTTGGTTTTAGAGAGAGCAAAGCAGCCCCTATCCTACAAGTCTGAGCCAAGAAGGGCTCAACAGTCATCAATGCTATTTCTTAGCAAGATACCCAGCATTATTATGTACAGAGGAAATCAGAAAGTGAACACTAAAGGGACAGCAAAGATCAAAGACTACTGTACTGCTGTGTCTCAGCTTCCAGACAAAGGATTGGTCTGGCTCATAGTCCATCACAGCAGGGAAGTCACTGCACCTCCAACCGGAGAGCAGGGAGAGATGGATACATGGGCGGTTCAGCAACTTTTCTCCGTGTATACAATCCAGGATCACAGACACCCACAGCAGATAGGCTGATTAACACAATCAGCGTAACCCCCTCAGTCATGCCCATAGGCCCATCTCCCAGGTGATTCTGGGTCTATAAAGTTAACAAACTCACTGGACTCTTGCTTTGTGTGTTTGTGTAAACTGCAGCGAGCACAGTTGAGAAGGAACCTTCCTGGGTAACTTCAAAACTTTTCTTTCAGGAAGGTGAGGAACACTTAGGCAAATGTTCTGCGAGGGTGTTTTTCAAGAATGAAAAACCCAGACCGGCCATTAACGTAACCTGCACTCAGCTCTTTGATAAAGTGACGAGACAAGAAAAGGATTATCTGCTTTACAAGCAGATGAAGCAACTGAAGACTCCTCTGGACATCGTCAGCATACCTGGTATGAATCAGCAACTGGGTTTCCTATATCAGGAGATATATATAATCAGTACAGCTATGGATTATGATATCTCATTATTTAAACAAGGCTCAAGGGTATCATGTTCTGTCCATCTCTATAATATACTAATGCTACCCAAAACTGAGTCTCTAGAGCTGACCATTTTCATCCTAGAATGAGGACCCAAGAGCTGACTCTACAAATAAGAAACAGAAGATTTTGAAAAAAAAAAAGTGTGTAGATTATAGTGCAGATGCCAGGGGAGTCGAGAACCTGAGGTGACATTTTTAGCGCTTTGTTGTTAGCCTTGGGGAGGTTTAGTTGACAGGACACCCTGTGCCTACACTCAGCCCCTCTTCCCCAGGGCTGGCTGAGTGGCTGACTGGGCCGCTCTGGGCTGCTGCCGTAGGGGCCATCTCTCTCTCTCACTTCAGGTCAGTGGCTAATGGGCAGTGGAGCCTTCTCCAAGAGCTGTGCCCTGCCCTCTGCAGTGACTCAGCTGGAGTGCAGCACAGCTCATTTTTCTTGGCACTCAACAGAGCGTGTGGGCAGCAGGAGACACTCAGCACTTACTGGCAAATCCAATTTCCCAAGCCACAGAAGTCATCTCTGGACTTGCACTAGGGTAGGAGCTTGACCTCTGGCCATTGCAGCACTCTCCATCCCATACTCTCTGCTCGTTTGCCCAGACACCCCTCTATTCCTCATCTATACCCCAGAACCTCAGGCTTCACTCCTGACTGCATCTGCCCCCACTTACTGACACTAACTCATACCTGCAATGAAGACTGCTGCTTGCATTTCTAACAGAATCTCGAATGATTCTCACTCAATGCTTCATTGACAACAAGGACCAAATCTTGAGCCAAAGAACTATGCTATGAGAATTCAGAATATATTTTTGAAGATATTCATGCTGCTTGGAATAAGTGAATTAATGACTAATATTTAGAAATCCACAGTTACATGGGGGCCTTGTTTCCCCTTTTAGTTTGGGAAATAGGGCTCATTTGCTCTTTAAAAAATGATTTTTAATTACGTGTGTGTGTGTGCGTGCACATGTGTGCTCATATGCATGTGTGTCAATGTGCACATGTGAATAGTCATGCCCATAGAGTTCAGAGGAAGACAGCAGATCCCCAGAGCTGTAGTTACAGGTGGTCTGAGGCTGTTTGATATGGGCTTTCTTCTGTAAGAAGAGTACAGGTTCTTAACTGCTGACATTGTAGACGACATTTTCTAGAAATATTTGCCACACTCTCATTAGCTTTGGGATACTTTTCTTCCTTTCTTTCTTTCTTTCTTTCTTTCTTTCTTTCTTTCTTTCTTTCTT
>NW_021604597.1:15817144-15913155 GCF_004785775.1 Grammomys surdaster | reverse complement strand
CTTTCTTTCTTTCTTTCTTTCTTTCTTTCTTTCTTTCTTTCTTTCTTTCTTTCTTTCTATTGGATATTTCATTTACATTTCAGATGTTATCCCCTTTCTGCATTCCTTGCCCCCCACCCAGGAACCCCCTATCCCATCCCCCCTCCTCCTGCTTCTATGAGGATGTGCCCCCACCCACTCACTCCTACCTCCCCACCCTTGAATTCCCCAACACTGGGGCATCCAGCCTTCATGTTACCAAGGACCTCCTCTCCCACTGATGCCCAACAAGGCCATCCTCCCCTACATATACAGCTGGAGCCATGGGTCCCTTCCTATGTGCTCCCAGGCTGGTGGTTTAGACCCTGGAGCTCTGGTTGGTTGGTACTGTTGCTCTCCCCATGGGGCTGCAAACCCTTTCAGCTACTTCAGTCTTCTCTTTAACTCCTCCATTGGGAACTCCATGATCAGTCCAATGGTTAGCTGTGAGCATATGCCTCTGTATTTGTCAGGCTCTGGCAGACCTCTAAGGAGACAGCTATATCAGGCTCCTATCAGCATGCACAATACTTTTCAATAGAACCATTCATTTAGACCTTGTTCACTTACTAAGTCCTGTATAACATAGGGGCCATTCTACAGTCTACCTAGATTTGGCTACTATAAAATGTCAAAACAAAATCTTGGGGCTATATTTAGCTCAGTGGCAAAGAACATCTTTGTGCACATGCACGGGGAACAGAGTTTGGATTTGGTCACTCATGGAGGAAGCCGCATATTCCACCAACACCCTCTTCTGGCCCCCATGCATGGAGCAGGACACACACAGATACAAGCACAGATACACATGTGCCCACACACAAAAATACGTAAGTAATTCCGTCACCGAGGAGGTTCCTTCTCATCAACAAAATGCGAGTTCTGCTCTGACTGTACATTCAGCAGTGGTGCTGAGTGTTTGTACATACAAAATTTTCTACTCAGGATCAAAGGTTGATTTACTAGACAGATACAGCAAAGTCTGTGTGAAGGCTGAACAGGCCAGGGACATTGTGCTGAAAGTTCATGGATCTCTAAGGTGAGCTGTATATTAATGACCTTATGGTTTCTCATATTTCCTTCAAGAGCATAGTCCTGTGTCACTTCATGATTGCAGGATAAACCTTATTGAGATAGTTGCCCTAGATTCTTAGAAGGTACAAACTATCAGTAGGAGGTACAAAATACAATTATTTTGTTTAAAAGACATGAACTTTTGTTATAACGTTATGCTTTAACAAATCACACATTATATTCCTATTTTGAGCTTCTAATTTCTATTATTTGTTGAAAAACATACTTTTGTTCAGTATTTTTACGCCTTTAATCTACCTATTTTTTTTAATATACTCAGTAGCTGAAACCAAGTAACAGTGGATGTTTGTAATCAATTGAATTTATAATCATTTCTAGAAACAAAAAACCCAAAGGGTTGGTTTTAGATAGAATCCAGCTATGGAGCCAGGCCTGGGGTAAGCAGTTCAAGTCTTAGCAGTTTCCAGTCAGCGCTAATCCAGGGCATTGAACTTCGTACTGCAATTGATAAGCAGGATGATGTAATGCTGACGCCACACTGTTTTCCCTTCTGCTTTTATTAAGATGGCTTCACTTTCTCTGGTCCATTCACAAGCTTCTCACAGATGAACACACTCTATGAGCAGAAGAAAAGACCTGAGGAGCTACACAGTTCATCCTGCCCCATCTTGCCTTGAGCACTCGCCCTGTCACGTGTCCTCACTGCTGACAACATTTAGTAGGGATCTTTTTGTCTCCCAGGGTAACACATTTGGCTAGCACAGATCTAAAGTCACAGTAAGATAGAGTTAAGTGTTGGTGGGCGGCATGAAGAAAGTTTCAGTTACTGGAAAAGACAGGGCAAAGGTTGCCAGAGCCCTGAGAGAGTGAACCACAGCAGAGGTGTTCCTGTCACTGTACTGGCTTTGCAGTCCTGCAGAACACATCCTGGAACCCTAATGGTTCAACATCAAGGAGAAACTACAAATGCATTCTTACAATACTAGTAATTCTGCCAGACAGCAGAAGTCTGAAGTGTCTCTACAGTAACAGCCTCAAGCTCACAGCTGCCTGTTAACTAACATGTCCTGGCAGGATGAACTGGTTAGAGTCACCTTTGAGGAGTTGACAGTATGGCAGTGCACAATTCTGAGTGTGCCACCCTTGGATGTTAACGGAAGAGCATGATGAGACCAAGCACTTAAAGCAATCATGTAACAGTGGATGACGGCAGAAGAGGAAACCAAGGCTTTCAGCTTTACTCTCAGCAGGTTTCCTTCCAAAAGCACTTAAGTGCCAGGCCCCCATTCCTTCTAATGTCTTCATGCTTTCTTTGTAACAGCCATGTGCGAGCTTTCGCCTTTCTACAGCAGAGCATGCCTGCCTCTTACATTTGCTGCGAGACAAATTTCCTATCTGCTCTATTGAGCATGAAACTTTTGCTTCATCATATTCTAATTTTTACTTATTTTGAGTTCTGCAGGTGGTGAGGGAGTCGGGGGCAGAGGCTAGCTTTGTGGAGTCAGCTCTCTTCTTCCACCGTTGTGTGCAGTCAGAGGATTAAACTTTCTGGCTCGTACAGCAAGCTCTTTCCCAACCCCCACACCCAACCCACTCCTTCCACAACTTCACACCCCACCAACTCTTCTCTTCTCAAGCTTTCTCATCCAAGAATCTTTACATTTTTTTATTGTTATGGGAGTGAGTGTTTTGCCTGCATGCATGCATGTCTATACACTACACATGTACAACATCCATGGAGGCCAGATGGTACCAGATCCCTTAGTAGAGTTACACAAGGCTGTAAAGCTAGCATTTGGGTGCTGGGAATGGAATCTAGGTCCTTTGGAAGAACAGGCAGTCTCTTAACTGCTAAGCCATCTCTCCAGCCCAGGATCTTTTTCCTTATATCCTGGATTCTGGTTTCTCTAGCTTCTCCCATGGTTTTGACCACCAGTACTCTTCTCATCTCTGAAATCCTGCCTGAGACGGTGCTCTGGTGACCTTGTGCTTCACAGAGTCACTGTCCCTTTCCTTCCTCTCTGTTCACTCTTCAAAAGGAGACTGTCTTCACATTGCTCAGCATCAACCATTCCTGAGCCATCTTCTGTACTCTATGTAACTGAAACTACTCCATCATCCACTCCTGTAGTTTTGCTTAACCTCAAACTTCATACACCCAGTACCAAGCATCTACACTCCCTTCCCCCACAAGGGCCTTTTTAATTGCATTATTGTTGTTGGGTTTACTAGAAATTTTGGTCATTGCTGCCCCCATCTCTTAACATTTAATAATTTGCCACTTCCTATGAAGGGGGCCTCCAGAAAACATCTGGGACCCATTCTGCTGTCTTCAAACTCAGTCAGCCACTTTTTCTGTGGGACTACTCCAACAGGACCTCTCAGGTCATAGATTTCAGGCTCCTCCTGTCCGTCCTGAACAGACTTAATATGGACAGAGTCCATGTCCACTGGTTCTGCACACGAGGCCATTCATAGTATGATGCCATACATTTATTTATGCCCCTTCAAGACCAGCCCGAATATCCTCTTTAACTCACCCATCCCTCACTGCACCCCCACTTACAAGACCTGGATTCAAATCCCTTAAAAAAAACTCATCCCTTTGGAGCCTTTCCCCAAACTCTCCACCCCGAAGAAACTTCGCCCCTGCCTGTTTGTCCTTTACATCAGCTGGGCCTCTATGTCACCCAAGGGCACCAATGTCATCAAGGAATAATCTCTGATTGGTGTATCACACAGACAAGACAACTCTGTCTTACCAACCTATAGGATGTATGCTAACATTAACTTTACCTAAAGCATGTTTCCAATACGCTTGCCCTATTGTGGTTCTGCGCTGCTGGTGGGCCATAACAGAAGCTGTCTCCACCAACCTGTCCACAAAGGTGATCTGTGACATCATCCTAGCAATTAATCACCAAAGTTTGACTTTCTAAAAGTAATTAGTCATTGCATCCTTACCTCTTGAAGTCTGATATTGAGTGGGTTTTAAGTGTTTGCTGAATAAAAAAAAAAAAGGTTCAGAAACAAATGGTACAGGAAAAATCCATCTAATTTTTTTCATGTGTTCAAAAAGCAGCTGGAAAGCTGCCAATTCACTGGTTAGCTTTAGTTGAAGGACATGATGGCACCGACTTTCAGGAGGGGCCAGCATATAACAGGAAGATGGCCGTGGACTTCTTCACCAAGGTAATGTTGTCTCAACTAGTATGTGTCTAGATTAATGTTTAAAGCAGCTGTAGCATTGGTTTATATGTGCATAGTGCTACAATGGGTAAGTTTATACGTTGGGTAAGTTTATACTACTGGCATAGCAAACTGGAGAACATCATAAACACATGTCCCGATCAGGATACTGCAGTGAGGTGATCCAATACCACATCCCTGACGTCATTACTCGAGCCCCTCAGATTTTGTCTTAAAAACGTCTTAGTACAAGTGTGCTTCTGTCTTCTCTCAGACAGTCATGGACACATTGACCCCTCCCTGAGACCCCTGTGGGACTTGGCTTTCCTTGGCAGCTCATACGTGATGTGGGAGAAGACGACCCAGTTTCTGCACTACTACTTGGTCCAGCTCAGCAGTGTGAAGCAGCTGGTAAGAACCTGACATTAGCTGGGCCAGCCAAGCTGCAGCGCGCCCAGTGCTCTGTGGCTGAACCAGTGGAAATGGTGACCATCATGGCGAGAGCTGTAATTATATTTCATTCATTCAGCAAATATCTGAGTGACTGCAACGGCCCAGGTACTGTTTTAGGAATTGAGGAGGCAGCAGTGAACAAAACACATATGTTGACTTTAATAAGACCATTCTAGAAAAAAAGCTAAATTAAAAAGCTAATAAACCAATGAATATGTATCAAACGGTGATGGGGAGTGCTATGGCAAAAAAAAAAAAAAAAGAGAGAGAGAGAGAAGGAAATAAGGAAATACAGGGTCTTGAAAGGCAACTTACATAGTCAAATTAAGGCTAATGGAACCAGAGCTGCCACTGGAGCAGAAGCCAAAAGGCACAAAGAGCAAGAGAAGGGAATTTGAGACAGGAAACCTCGGCAGCAGGGCAGCTGATGGGTTGAAGGAGCGGCAAGGCTTGTGTGGCTCTACAGAGTGAGCAGGGAATCTGCAGGAAATGAGATGAAATGGCAGGAAATGGAGGGTGTCTGTCCTTGTAAGTCTGGCCGTGTCACTGGTCCAGGCTTGCCTTTATCCTATTAGCAGATGTGATTTCCCTAGGATCTTTCTGGCTCCATTCTGAGAACAGACTACCATGAAACAAGGGAGGAAGCAGGGAAGCTTAGTGGTGGCCTGGACTAGGGGACAGCAATGGAGGTCGTGGAGTATCTAGATTCAGGTGGACTGACAATCGTGGTTATAGGTTGTGTAAGAACATCAGAAAATGGTAAGAGATGAAGGATGAGTCTTAGGCTTGAACCTGGATGGAGAGTTTCTATTCATTGATTGGGAAAGACATCAAGAACAGTTTTAGAGGAAGCTGTCTTGATTTGTGGCAAGAAGACAATCTATATGGTTATCTAACCATAGAGGTTTGTGTTTAAGAGATGGATGGACATCTGTAATTGTCCCCACGTAGATGGTGTTTAAAACCACTGACGGGGAGAGATCACAAGTGGTGGTGTGCATAGAGTTACATAAGACTGAGTCTGGTACTCTTCCTACCTTAAGATATGGAAGCACAGAGTCCACCTGGAGGGAAAGCAGACACCAGCAGGCAGACACTAGTCACAGATGACACTAACACAGGTGGGAGCCAGTCTTAGTTCTCTGGTATCCATTATGTACTCTCAGAAGAGTCCTGAGCCAAGGGTGAGGATGGAAGGAATGTTGGGAACGTGAGGTGGACCCCACCAGTTAATGTGGGGATCTACACAAGGACTTGTTCTTAGCCAGGGGGAAGTAGGCAAACAGTTGCCTTTAACCAGAGTTGGGAATTTTCTCAGGTAAATGTGAATATAGGGAGAGAGGGTTTTTTCCAGAGCAAAAGCCAAACCAGTTGTAAGAAGTACTTACTAACAGGAAACATTTTCAGATTTACCCATGGATGGATCCTCAGGATTTTCTGAGGAACTTGCCAAGCATTTGGCATTTTTAATGCTAATAATAATTTTGTCTGCTTTCCAAAAACCATTGTAAAACAGGCATCAAACAGAACTTAAGATTTTTTTCTTCTTTACTGATCTTTTCAGAGAGTGCTTTTAAACAGCAGTTACCCTCTAACTGACTATTGCTGTGTAACAAGGCAGGGACTTCTGTTAAGTCTTCCTCATTCTCTCCCCATTAGGACAACAGAACTAAAACAGCTAAGACAGCTCAGGGACAGGAAGTGCATATGAGGCGGGGTGGCTATCACTTCCCCCCAAACTTGGGTGAGAATTATTACCTGAATTCTCAGAGTTAGACTTAGCTGCTAGTGCAATGGTATAAGGAAATACACACTTCTAAACTTACAGTCCTATATGAACAAGAACCTTCACACAACCACTATTATTTCCTTAGACCTGAAGAACAAATGGCATTTCCAATACCAGGGACTGTGCCAAGGACAGGGGAGTATATCAGCTAAGGAAAATGAGGGTAAGGGCCTTCACTGTACCCCCAGCCTTTGTTATGACTTGGTAAAAGGAAAACTACATGTTATTCTGATTCCAACCCACCAGTATCAAATCTTGTAACTAATCTTGTAACTTTAATCTTTTCAAAACCTATTTTTAATGATGGTTCTTAAACACTTTAACCTCCCTTGTAGCCCACCACCCATCAGAGGCAGTGAGAAAGGATACAGGGGGTGGGGTGGGGTGGGGGAAGTGGACCTGTTTAGAAAGGTTCTTTGTATCAACTGTGTGTCTGGGAATCAGCAGTTCAGTTCACAGGTCGGCACCAGTAGCTCAATCCACTTGGAAACATTTTACAGATACAGTAGCAGTCCAGGTCAGTAGAGTCCGGATAGTAAACACCAATCAGCAGTGCTATCACTACCTAGCAGAGACAGCCAGGCCTCAGCCTTGGCCCGAGCCAGCAGGAGGGACCCAGAGGGATGCCAGGAGAAGTTCTTGGCTGTGCCTTTCGCAGTGAAGATCAGCAAAGATGCACACTACCAGAAGTTTTTTAGTGCATTTCTCTCTGTAAAGTACTGACAAATGCAGCTCAACTACATAATGTAAGGCAGACCCATACATGTGTGCCATCAGCGAAGAGTCCTCCTCACAAGCCCTTTTATGTGCTTGTCTTAGCAGAACACCCTTTCACCTATGTCTGCTTCCTTTAACGAGTCTGCTTTTGTCTTTCACCTGTGTCCACTTTAACAAAACGTTCCTTCACATCTTTGCCCCAGCAAAACACCATCCAACCAACTTTCCAAAGAACCCTGAAGATTCCACTTCACATTTAAGTATCTAACCCTAACCCTAAGATTCTACCAGGTTGCTGCTCACTATTCGTCAGTTCCAGACTTTATTCCAGCTTATGATCTCCCTCCACTAGCCTAAGATACACAACAGAAATAACCTCACCAGCCATATCTATTCTGCTTCGAAGTCTCTTTTCAATCACATATATTCATAGTATAAGCCTACTTACTCTACTAAAACCACACTGATTTTATTAGGGCTTAGTCTCTCCCTTTAGGAGATAGAAGGGACATGGAAGGGGGTCCACAAAAATGAGATCAAAAAGGTTCCCTCATGGTTTCCAGGAAGATTAAAGTGCTAAGTTATAGAAATATAATAATATTAAAATAATAATAACAATAATAATAAATCAATATGGAATATAAGCACTTGGCAATGCGGTAATTTGAATAGAAGCCAAAGAGGTTATTTCTGAGTAATATTAAAAATGATAACTTCTTGGCAGGGCAGACTGGGAGGTAAACTGTTTACCTCTGCAGTTCTGTAACAAGCGGTGCTTTGGGCTTGGTTTCAAGGGCCCGTCCTACTGAAGGAAGGATGCACACAGGCAGTAGTGCAAGCCTTGCTTCAGTAGCTTTAGTTAGGACCATCGTAGTCATAGCAGACTAGCATTAACTTACACACTTAACATGGGTAATGCCTTTCTTTCTGTCATTGCTGAGGAATGAATCTACAGCTTCACCATGTGAGGCAGGCTCCCTGAATTGCATAGTCTAGGCACTGGTCTGTGGTTTAAGTAAAATGAATTATTAAGTAAAGTTGGAGCTCTATTATTTATATAAAGCCCAGTCTGATTTTACCTAAAAGTTGAAGACTACCATAATTTCATTCAAAAATGTTGCTTTTAAAGCCAGGCATGGTAGTTCTTGCCTTTAGTCTCATTATTTAGGAGGTAGAAGCAGGAAGGTTAGGAGTTCAAGGCTTGCCTCAGCTATAGCGTGCCAGGCCAGTGTGGGCTGTATAAGACTGTATCGCAAAGATACATGTTTAAAAAAATGTTCTTTTCAAAAGCAGAATTAGAAAGCACTGCCTTAAAAAATATCTATAAATAAAATCAGTTTTAAAGGTTTAAGAATAACCTGGGAAAGCCTGGCCTTGAGAAACAGTACAGGCAGCAGCCGCCTGTGACAGGGGCCCACTGATGGACAACTTGGAAAAGATCAGCTTTTCCTTCTGAAGAAAAGACAGTCATCAAATGAGCTCCAAGCAAGGCCAAGTACACACATCCAAGTGATACAGATAGTCAGCCCCTTGCATCTGTGGGCCTGGTTCAAGCCCGCCACAGTATTTGTTTATAAGCCTCACATATTCTCTGAGGTGCTTTATCTCTAGATGGCCCATGGACAGTGTAAAGGCTCTATCAATTGTTATTCTGTTCTATTTAGAAAACAGCAACAAAAAACATGCCTGCACATGCTCAGAATTTGTATTTTCTATTCTTGGTTGCAAAATCCACAGGCGCAGAAGGGTAACTGTAAAAGAAGGGCTGGTAACTTATTCTCTAATGAAAGACAGTTTTCCCTGGTGAGTTCTGATTGTGCGCCTTGTGCCTTAGTTGTTTGAACACCCCTGTGTATACTCTACTGCCAGGCCAGAGAGAAACCTACTCAATAATGCAAGAAAAGTCACCGTACAAGAGCAGCCTCTGATGCATCCGTCCCTCTTGCATCTTCCTCTTCAACTCTCTCCTCACCTAGTGCAGAAGGCTTCTGAAAATCTCCACCAATGAGAACCATTCCACCGGGTATCCATCCCACGTGCAATCACCAAAGGTAGATGCTGATGTGGAAGTCAGGAAGTGCATGCTGACAGGAGCCTGATATGGATGTCTCCTTAGAGGTCTGCCATAGTCTGACATATTCAGAAGTGGATGCTCACAGCTAACCATTGATCTGATCATGGGGTTCCCAATGGAGGAGGTAGAGAGAAGACTGAAGAAGCTGAAAGGGTTTGAGGCCCCATGAGGAGAGCAACAATACCAACCAACCAGAGCTCCCAGGGTCTAAATCACCAGCCTGGGAGCACTTAGGGAGGGATCCATGGCTCCAGCTGTATATGTAGGAGAGGATGGCCTTGTTGGGCATAGGTAAAAAGGGAAAGGAGATCCTTGGTCCCATGAAGGCTGGATGCCCAGTGGGGAGGAATTCGAGGGTGGAGAGGTGGGAGTGGGGGTGGGGGTAAGCAGGGGCACATCCTCATAGAAGCATGAGGGGGGGGATTCGATAGGGAGTTCTTGGGTGGGGAGGGAATGGGGTAAGGGGATTATGTCTGAAATGTAAATAAAATATCCAATAAAAAAATTAAAAAGAAAAAAAAAAAGGAGAACAGCAAAGGCAAAGCCCAGCATCGAGTCCTTTGCTGTCGTCACCCCTCTAGTAGTGTCATATCCTTTAGTAAGTTCATTAAAAACCCAGCAGAAGACTTGAAGCTATATTCTAAAGGCTGGAGGTATTTTAAAAGAACCCTATTTTTACTAGTAAAGAGAAAAGTACCCTTGATCTATAAAAATAATGCAAAAACGAACTAGGAAATTAACTACTAAAAGTTTATAGAAAACAAAAAAGCATGAGGGCAAATGCCAGCCAGCCAAAACATACCTAACGTATTGGTTTTACGAACATTATGGGAGGGCTTCATGCAACACATATGAAGGACATGGAGGCTGTAAAACAGAAGAATCACATGAGAACGTGTATTGACCGCTGGGCGCAGCATCTGACCTGTGGCAGGCACGGTAGAAAGCGTGCTTTTTTTCAGACTCTCAGAGTAGAGCAAACACATCAGAGGTACCTAGCACCAGCACCTAGATTGCCAGATTTTCCTAATCCTCACAGACTTCAGTCAAACCCATAAATACCAGAGAGAAAAAGCTTTAAGGACTTTCAACCAGACCTCTATGACAAAACCGAAACAGGACCTGTGACTTCTAGAACGTGGTCAGGAGCACTACCATGGTGTTACAGCCGAAGCGTTGGGGCACCACCCACAGGAGTCACATGACACAGCCTCAAAAATCATGAGCTTACAATACCTCAGGGTGTTAGATATACTAACTCTTGTTTTCTTTTCCCTAGAAAACGGATGATGACAGCATTGATTTTGACTTCACTGTTCTACTTCATGAATTCTCCACACAGGTAAGATGCAAAGTTGTGTATCGAATTGTTTTTAGTTTAAGTTTTTCAAGTTAATAATATTTAGACCTTTACTTCCTAGGAAATCATTCCCTGCCGTATTCACTTGGTCTGGTACCCTGGTAAACCCCTTAAAGTAAATTACCATTGTCAAGAGCTACAGAGCCCAGAAGAAGGGTCTGGAATTGTGGAAGGATCAGCTATGGCACCAAACGAGTTCAGTAATTTCTAAAAAGAAGAAACGATCTACTTCTATTATAATTTAAACAAAACGACTCCACTAGCCTGCGTCATCACTCCTGCATAAAGGCAAAGGTCCAGGCATCCCAGCAACCCAGGCAAGCTTGCCGTTAGAAGCAGATGCTCAGAGGCCTGCCTTGTTTTTCACCTGACCTGCCTTGGTGCTGAAATCCGTGAGCACCTACCTGCTTGGGCCTGACAGTCTCAGCATATCTACCAAACGGCAGGTGAATCGACGACTGCTTTGGGAAAAGGTTTTGTCACTGAGTTTGTATTTTTCATTACTCTGGACATAGTGTGGTTATTTTATGTTACTAAATTGTTCTTACTTATTATGTCAACTTTTTTTTCAGCGAAAGTAAATGGTAGGGAAATACTGCTAATCTCTGGCAAATACTCCCTTTTAGCATGATACCCACTTTCAAATAAATATTTATATTTCTAAATAATAAAATGTGTTTGTAAAATTTAGTATGCATAGAAATTTGGGCTAACCTGTAATTTAAATCAAATCCCAATGCTGATTCAAATCTAATAAATACCACACTGTCTCACATGATAAAAGCTGCAAACACACACTTAAACATTGATATAGCTCATAAGGTACCAGACACTTATTTTTATTCATCAGGACAACCGGGACGCAGTGTTGGTGTAAATGATCTATGAAAGCCAATACAATATGTAACAATCAAATTCAGTGACGTATCACCTCGGGGAGGGAGGAACCAACCAGGGAAGGTAGCCATCGCTTGCCTCTCACAATAATCAAAATTTAATAGAACACTTATGTCACTGTCTTAAACCCTTGAGCCAGGTTCCTGGGCCACTGACTGATAGGGAGGAATCAGCCTCAAAATAAAAAAAGCACACAGAAGCAGCCTTACGATGGATGAGGTCATGTCCCAGTCTGCCCACCTAGAGTTGAAAATACCAGAGGCTTGAACTGCAGTTAATACACCTGACCTAAACAGCCCAGTTTAGCAAATAGTCATAGACTGCTGCTTACGGTAATGCTCATGCGGCTGGCAGAGCTGTCTCCCGCTGTTACTGCCCCAAATTCCCAGGGTCTCATATAGTATATTCATTCCTAGGTGAGACCCAAATGGTCCACATGGTTTTCCAGAACGAACTCCGTTTTCTTATTGCTGTCAAGGCAACTACTAAAAATGGATCATAATACTTAGTATGCACTATTGGCTAATGGTTAAGTTTACTGTACAGATAAAGATTTTAGACAAGGGTGCTTAGCAAAATAACCAGAAGCAGATCTAATTGTGTGTTGTTTTTTTGTTTTTGTTTTTTGTCTATTTACTTCCCCAATATCCACTCCTTTCAACAAGTTCTAAATCCTCTGCATAATCCTTGAAGGCACACGGAAGCTCTCCCATCTGGATAATAGTGAAGACAAAGTACTTTTTAAACATACCCAAGAAGCAGTATGTAATGACTGCATTGAGCCAAAATCAAGCCAACAGATAGATTTTCTAACCAAAGTTCCCTAAACGACCTTTCAACATAGATCCTATGAGCACTATGTACATTATAACACGCTGCTGTCCTATGAACTCTAACTGTTCTGTTAACAGCTTCCTATAAGGTATTTCAGCTTTAGTGTTTTAACATATGGAATCTTAAATTCGGCAGCCGTCAGAAAGGACCAAATTGTAACATGCTGGAATTTTCCCATTGCAGAAGGTAGCCCTTTGCATTGCTGAAAAGATACATTATCCCAGTAAGGTATTTCTGACCTTCAGAAGACATTCTCCATTAGGCTTACAAGTAACCAAAACTTAGCCAAGTAAGCAAACAACATAACCTTTAAGTAGATCAATTTTGGAATACAGTATGAAGAGGAACTGTATGCAAAGCCCACAAAGTCAAAGCAGCTAAAACTCTCTCTGCACCATTGCCAGCACATTGTTCCTAACAGAACGCTGAGGTTGTGAGCTTGATTTCATTAACATTGATTTCACTGGCTAACAACAGAGCAAGTACTTCATTTGCATTGGCATAAAGTAAAAACTGAACTCCCCAAGCCCTCTTTGCATTAGGAGTGTAAATTCTGAGTCACTGAGCTAGCCACAGTTGCATTTAGCATCACACTCATTGAACGTCTCGGGAACTTTCAGAATTTCAAGATATATCAAAAGTAGTACCAGAATTTTATTCACAACTCCATCTTATTCTACTCAGTTTCAATTTTTCCTACTTGAATGACAATTTTTTTAGATAGTACACAAGGTGGTTTGAATGAGAATGGCCCCTACAGGCTCACAGATTTGAATGCCACCAGGGAGTGGCACTATTTGAAAGGATTAGGAGGTGTGGCCTTACAGGAAGAAGTATGTCACTGGGGATGGGCTTTGAGGTTTCAAAGGCCTGAGCCAGGCCCAGTGTCTCTTCCTGCTGTCTGCAGATCCAGATGAATAACTCTCACTTTTCTCTAGTACTTTGTCTGCCTGTGTGTTGCCATGCTCCCACCATGATAATGGATCCAACATCTGAAACTATAAGCCAGTCCCAATTAAATAAATGCCTTCTCATATAGGAGTTGCCATGGCTGTTCACAGAAACAGAACACTAAAACAGTTCATCTGAAGGTCAGTTTAAATGTCTATACTTGGACTTGAATGTTAGTCCTTTAAGACATCATGGTTTATTACACTGATTTTCTCAGTTTAGAAATTTCTGGACAGTTCTGTGACCTTCCCTAACTTTAAACAAGACTCAACCATAAATTGCTTACTACAGTAAAACACTGCAAAATTAGCTGAACATTTAAAATTCTGATTCAACAATGTATCTTTTCAGCAATGCAAAGAGCTACCTTCTGCAATGGGATAATTCCATCATGTCACAATTCACTCCTTTCTGGTGGCTGCACCAAATAAAAGATTCCATATGTTAAAATACTAAAATGCAAATATGTCTAATTTTCAAAACTGATTAAATGTTGACTCACAAGCTACACAATTAAGCAGGAAGAAATAGAATAAGAGAAAACTCAAATGTATTTCTTTAATGTCAGTTATCAGCTGAAGGGGCAATAGCCCAAAAGTGGTATCATACAAAATGATATTGATATCATACATTAGAATTGAAAAAAAAAAATTCCGTGTCTTGGGCCTATGTGCAGGTGACGCTGCAGAAGTCTTTAACATCAAATGCATGCTGGAATCAACTGGAAATGTTCCAGGGAGCCTGGATATCCAGAGATGGAACTGGGTCCTCACTAAAAGCTCCAGAGAATTTTTAAGTGAGTCAGGAGAGTGCGGCGACACAGTCGCTAGTAAGGCCTCTAGTGTGGCCTCTCCTTAGCACAAGCTAACACTTTCTTTAAATTAGTTAAAACTATCCGTCATAATAGTAGCTGAAGAATTCTCATTTATTAATATCACATTAATCTTTTCCATGCTATCGACTTGTTCGGTCTTTACCATGAGCCCATCAGTAATGAGCTAGCAACAGACGTGGGCTCTGTTACCGTACCTGTTCCTATGGGATCCTGTTCCATTCACACTCCCATGTGAGCCCATGTCATTGCCTATGAAATGTCACTAATGGATTAAATACCAGGATTCTTAGTATAACTTAACTTCTCTCTCCTGCCACCTCCCTCCCTCCCCCCTCTCTAAGGTCTCTCTGTATAGCCCTGGCTGGCCTGGAACTCACCATGTAGACCAGGTTGGCCTTGGCCTTGAACTCACAGAGATCTACCTGTCTCTACCTTCAGGATATTCAGCAAATTAAAAACATACACAATTTTACCCACTTTTCAGATTATTCTCCATACCCAGAGACTGCATTAAATTCTATGAGACTATTTTCTTACTGAGAATATACTCCTAGTACCTAAAGCCAACCACTCCTCAGGCTTGATGCTCTGGTATAGACACTCCTCAGGCTTGATGCTCTGGTATAGACACTCCTCAGGCTTGATGCTCTGGTATAGACACTCCTCAGGCTTGATGCTCTGGTATGGACACTCCTCAGGCTTGATGCTCTGGTATGGACACTCCTCAGGCTTGATGCTCTGGTATGGACACTCCTCAGGCTTGACGCTCTGGCATGGACACATTCACAAGGACATGAAGCTACTGAATAACTGGATTAATTGCCTTGTTCTTGTCTGATACAAGACTGCAACAACTCTGTACCCTGACACAGAGGTGGTTATAGATTTGGAGAAGCCACAAACTGAAGCCTCTTGCCTGCCATCTTTAGTATTTCATAGCCCAATAAAGACCCTGACAGTGCTCTAGAAAGAGCATAACGATTCTCTTTTAAACAGAAGGCCTCATTCGATACCCCACGAAATGTCAGGATGAACGTTTACTATCATAACCTCAAGAGAGCCACTTTTAAAATATCAATGTATGCCACAGAGACAATGGACAACTTATTTGAAAAGCAATTGAAAACTTAATGACTGCATGGCCTTCAAAGAACCTACTATCTCTGTATAGTTGCTCTTGTTACAATGACACAGCATTTACAGGGTTATAAGAATTAAATTAGATAATGCATCTAACTTAAAAGCAGGCCATCAAATTTTACCCTAAAATTATAAATCAAAAACTCTGTAAAAGGTGGTGCAAACCTATGACACAGCACACCAGAGGTGTCAGGAGGTGGCCAGAAGATCAGAAGTTCAAGGCTAGTCTTTGCCATATAAGAATCTGTCAAATACCCCACAGGAAATAAAAACAATTTAGTTTATCTCTATTATCTAGTTTTATGCAGTAAGTATAACAGACTAGGCTATGTATGTGGGATTAGAGATTCGGGGGTGAAAAAATTCTTAAAAGGATACAGAACAGCCTGAGAAAAGCCAACTTACTCTGGAAACAAAAGCTTAACATTCGTTCCTTCTTAATCTTAATGAATACAATATAGACTAAACCCTAAGAACTCAAATGGACCTACCATATATCACAATGATGAAGCAGCAACTCTACAAATTCTATTTTTATCAGAATCTATGAATACAACTAAAGAGGGCACATGAAATGCCTTGTTCTTGTCTGATACAAGACTGCAACAACTCTGTACCCTAACACAGAGGTGGTTATAGATTTGGAGAAGCCACAAACTGAAGCCACTTGCCTGCCATCTTTAGTATTTCACAGCCCAATAAAGACCCTGACAGTGCTCTAGAAAGAGCATAACGATTCTCTTTTAAACAGAAGGCCTCATTCGATACCCCACAAAATGTCAGCATGAACATTTACTATCATAACCTCAAGAGAGCCACTTTTAAAATATCAATGTATGCCACAGAGACAATGGACAACTTATTTGAAAAGCAAACCATTGAAAACTATTGACTCTTGAATAGAAATGGCAGAAGCTACATGGTTATTCTGTACTGTTTTTCCAACTTTTCTGAATGCTACATTATATGATAAAAAAAAAAATAGGGAGCTGGAGAGTTGTCTCAGTCAGTAAAACACTGGGCAGGCAAGCATGAGGACGTGAGTTCAATCCCCCAGGAGCCATGTGAAAACAGGTAGTCACCACAGACGTCTGTAATCCTAGCGCTAGGAAGCAGAGGCAGGAGGATCCCTGGGGCTTTCTGCTCAACAACACAGACGCCTCAGGCTTAGTGAGAGACATTACCTAAAACAACTAAATTCCAGGACAACTACGGAAGACAACCTCTGGCATGTCCATTCACACACAAAACCACAGATGTACATACATGTGCATGGTACTGCATGCCCACAATCCTACCACTTGGTGAGAGGCCAACCTGGGCTATACACATAACCCTTATGTCAAAAAAAAATGTGAAGTAAATTTATATATATTTTAAGCTGAAAATTATTCTCTTCTTCCCTTAAATAATATTAAGTATACTTCAGTAATAATATAATTTTATTTAAGGTCTCTTACTAAACAATAAAAATAGTCAATACAGTTTAAGTACATAGTTATCTTTGCGTACATATAGAAGCTCCTGAACATGAGACAGCAGGGGCTCCTAAATTTGTTTCTGCCATCTGAACTCACTCCACCAGGTTCCATCATCTGTAAGTCTGGTAGTCAAACAGTCAGTACATTCACAGCGAGGAGAGTCAGTTCTTGGCTTTTCCCTTTTTGACGGGAAGTTGACCTGTAGCTTCCAAATACTTATTGATGAGCTCTTCTTGTGTGGCTGGCAAACACGGCTGGTATCTGCAGTACTCCATTGTGTACTCTCCTTTCCCCTACGAGAGAGAGAGAGAGAGAGAGAGAGAGAGAGAGAGAGAGAGAGAGAGAGAGAGAGAGAGAGAGAGAGAGAGAGAGAGAGAGAGAGAGAGATATTGATTTGCTTGTGCAAGTCAGGATGTATTAACGTGCACAGTACTCTTCTGAAGAGCACTGAAGTGAAGTTTGACTTGCTTACCTCTGTGCAAGACCTAAGCTCAGTGGAATAACCAAACATATTATTTAGGGGAACCTAAAAACAAACATAAAAATATTTTAGCACCACTTGTTAAAAATGTTTGAGGAAAATACAGGGATATATCAATTTAATGCCTTACAATTAGCTTTCTATTGACAATTTTAAGTTTAAAAAAGGCAAAAGCCAGAGCAACTTCTGTCTTACCCCAGACTGGAATTTCTATTTCAAAATTATTTTGACAGGTATAATTATACCAAATCTTTCTATTCAGACTGTATACCACTGATGGTCTATGGTCTTCCCTTCTTATCCCCACACTACCTCCAGTTCACACATTCACATGTGTTTTTTCTGGGAAAATCTTAATGAGTTGTTCTTCTTTCTCTCTCTCTCTCTCTCTCTCTCTCTCTCTCTCTGTGTGTGTGTGTGTGTGTGTGTGTATGACACTGGGCCCAGAACCCAGAGGCTCCTGAAGGCCAAGTGCAGTGCATGGTTACACTGAGCTGCATCAAGCCCTCCTTTGTGTACTTACATGATACAATGACAGCATCTTTCTAGAGGCTATCTATAAAGTGACTGATACTTTCTCCTCTGTGAGATTTAAGTTAAGACAGGTACAGATCAGGGAATTAAATACTAGCCTTATAACACAATAAAGCAGCTATACAAATAAGGTTAAAATGGGAAAAAAAATAACTATATACCTATGAAACAACAAATTCACCAAAATATATATAGCCAAGATATAAATAATCCTATGTTTAGTTTTTGCACTTAAAAGTTGCACTCACAGAAAATTACACAAATTGCTACAAAGTAGAAGCTACAAACTCAAAAGCAAATGTTTCAGTTTGCTCCATAATTTCTAAAACCAAACCTAATTGATTACCTTCTGTGTCTAATTAAAGTAAGACATATCTGTGACCAAAGAGGGATAACCTGATGAAGCTGAGGCACCAGGCTACTGTGAGTTCCAGGCTAGCCTGAGCTACAGTGTGAAGGAATCCCAAGTGACTATCAACGATGTACTTACATCTGCATACAGTGTGAAATAGTCCTCAATTCCGTCTTGACCTATAATCACTCCATGGCGCCGGTTAATTCCTGCAAACACTGCTCCCTGAAATTCATTTGGGGCTATAACTTCCACAGACATAATAGGTTCAATAATACATAATGTGGCATTTGCCAAGGCTAGATTTAAAAAGAAAAAAAAAAGGTAAGTATATTAGTTATTAAAGTGAAATTCGCTCCAGCTGTACATAAGACAGGTGGCACTTTCCCAAAGGTACAAAACAATAAACTGAAAGTTCCCCTGGACTCATTTTTCTTTTTATGGTAATGGTAACAGTTATCTATGTAAAAATCCCAAAGAAATAACATTTCACTCTGATGTATTTCCATTAGCATGCTTTTGAAAAGTTCCTTAAATCTCATTAAACTACAGAGCACAGAAAACATCAATCATCAAGTCCAACACTATGTAAACTATAAGGCTATGTTAATTACTCTCTCTGGAATCATCACTTGTGAAACCAACATAAACCCATTCTTTCTTACTGGTCCTCAGCCCTCACGCATGCGCACGCGCACACACACAAACACACCACTCAATAACTCATCACAGGGCAGGCAAGGTGCTTAGAAGAATCAAGTCACTTCTATGAAGTCTTTCTTTTTCTAGGCTGACCAATTCCACTGCCTGACTGAGACTTGGGCTTTCAGTTTCCATCTCTAACAAGTTGTTTGATTTTTGTGAAAACAGTCTATCCAGGTTTTAAGTTTCTTCACCAATAACTAAAACAATATCATAGATTAGATGTTAACATCCACTTTAACATAAAACTCGTGTGTTTTTTGGTTTCATCTAATACACAACTACCACACTTTTTAGTTACAAATACTAATATTTACAGAAAAAGTAAAATAAAACTTCAAATATTTACACTTCAAATATTTACAAAAATTTAGTAGCAGGGCTAGAACAGAATATTTAGCCTCAAACTGGCTGCACTGTCCCCAAATAAAAGGTTTTAAACAAAACATAAGAAAGACAACTCAGAAGCTATTTTGTTCTGAAATAACCATAGTTTTCCCAGAGGCATCAGTTTGTTCATAAGAAATTAATTAGCAGACATTCCTGTATATTCATATAAGCACTCCTAAAGACACTACAGACTTGAGTGCAGTCACTGTTGGAGTAACAATGTAATCCCAACCCTCAGTACCAGGAGGGGATTGTCACCAGGACCTCAACTGGGTACCAAACTCCAGAGATGTTCAAGTGTCTATGCCATTTATGCAATGTCTCAGTATTTGAATACAGCACTCTTAAAATTACTTCTAGATTCTAATAACTAATTCACAGTAAATCTATGTAACAGAAACACTGGTGAGTCTCTATTTCAATCCACTAGTAAAAACAGAAGTATCAGAGGGTCAGGTGCTAAGTGGCTGAATGAGGAGGTCGTCTAAGGGCTAAAACTAGTCTAGGTTTAACCTTAAGCTCTACCAAACTAGTACGTCAGCCTGAGTTATGAAACTAATTGCTCCGAATCTCAATTCTCTCAGCTCTAAGGTCACACTGTGAAGATAAGCTCACTCGCTGTGGTGGTTTGAACAGGTATGGCTCCCATGTTTGAATGCTTGGCTCATAGGGAATGGCACTATTAGGAGGTGTGGCCTTGTTGGAGTAAGTATGATCTTGTTAAGGGAAGTGTGTCACTGTTGGGACAGGCTTTGAGGTCTCCCATGCTCCAGCTCCACCCGGTGTGGAATCCCGTCTCCTTACTGCCTACAAATAAAGGTACAGAAATCTCGGATCCTCTAGCATCATGTCTGCACACTGCCATGCTTCCTGCCATGATGATAATGGACTAAGCCTCTGAAACTGTAAGCCGGCCTCAAGTAAACGTTGTCTTTGTAAGAGTTGCCATGGGCATTAAGTCTCTTCACAGTGCTGAAACTCTCAAGACACTCATGTACTCAACATACACAGCACACACAAGGAATCAATAAATTTTATGAGCAACAACTGAAGCAAGTATGTTGGGAAATAAGTGGCATGGTACAACTCTAGATCAAAGGCAACATAGCAGGAAGGACTGCACTCACGGTGCCTAAAAGTATGCACGGTACATTTCCAAGTAATAGTCCTAGGCAGTCTGGGGAAGTTCAAGTGATGGGCCTATTTGTACACAGTAAGGAGAAAAGAAAGCCCCAAATCTGGCATGGAATGGCAAGATTTTGAGAATAGACTGCTGGGTTAGAGAGGCAAAGACATGGTTCTGACTCTGTCTAGAATGGTTGTAAGCCCAGTGCTTGGGAAAATAAGCATGGTGTTCTCTCTGGAGGTGATAGCAACACTCACAGCCAGAGTCACACCAGACCAAGCACATTTCACATTTCAGTTTTAAGTTACATCACTGATTGATCTTTGAGGCAAGTTCAAATTTTGGTTTAAATTATCATACATAAAAATCTAAACTATCTCCTAATTTTGATACTATGTCACATATTTTAGTATATTTTACTTTATATAATAATAGACACAACAATTTAAGTATAAGCCACTCTAATAGCAAGCTCAGTTAGCAAGCAACAGTCTTATCCAGAAACCCTCAGATGGCACGCAGTGATACACACACCCCCCAGTTCTTTACTGTTTGGCAAGAATTTCTTATACTTGATTTTATGTAATTATATTAATTATTATTACTTTGTTTTGTTTTGCTTTTTTGAGACAGAATATCTCTGTGTAGCCCTGGCACTCCCACTTGCTTTGTAGACCACCAGGCTGGCCACGAACTCATACATCTGCCTATCTCTCATGGGATTAAAGGCATCCATTTTTTTTTTTAAATTAATTATTTATTTCATGTACGTGAGTACACTGTCACTGTCTTCAGACACACCAGAAGAGGGCATTGGATCCCATTACAGATGGTTGTGAGCCACCATGTGGTTGCTGGGAATTGAACTCAGGATCTCTGGAAGAGCAGTCAGTGCTCTTAACCACTGAGCCATCTCTCCAGCCCAAAGGCATCCACTTTTAACATTTTAAAATTTCCTCTTTTTTAGGACTTTGAAAATTAATCTTCATTTTTATTCCAAATAGTATGCCTTCTCTTTTTAAATACTTTTCTTTTTAAAATTACATTCTATTTTTGGCAAATATTTATATTTATTTATGAATAAAATGTAGTCCCAAATATTTTTGGAATTAATCATGAAGAAATAGTGAGATGAAGAACCCAAATTAGTTATTTCATGCTAATACCTGGCTTGTCTGTACAACCTGTTATCTTAGCTGTAACCCAGACTTCCCTCTGCACATCCACTGCGCAGCTACAAATATCTCACTGGTATATGTGTATATTAGGGCCAAATACATCTATATTTATTTATATTTAAATATAGGAAAAGTAAGAAAGAATGAAATCATGTCAATTGACAACCAGATAATCTTAGCTTTATCTAACCTCTACTTCCATGAAAGTTACAAACTTCTAGTCAAGAACCAGCATAAAACAATTGGTGCTGTTTAATTCAATTGCATTTCTAAAAAGTGATAAGCTATTTAATAATATTTTTAACTTAAGATGTATTAAAGTAAAGAACATTTCAAGGTCAAAAGATGGGTATTCTAATCTGAGCTATGTTCAATAACATCCCCATCATTTCCTCTTTCCTCAGACTGATCAAACTCCTGCATCATGACTACAGAACCTATTTAATACACAGTTGGTATGAAGAAAATGCAGGTCATTCTTTCTTTTTACAACAGAAAACTAGATTTTAATTACTAAGCTTAATAAAATAAGGAGTTAACAAGCTAGTGTAGAAAACAGCAGCCCTCCCAGCCACTGCCTAACAGTAACCAGAGATGCAAACTACGACTAAAATAAGTTCAAAAACCTCACATTTCACACAGAATCAACAGAATTCTGATTTGCAGAATGCTTACAAAATAATGACCAAGAAGTTAATTCTCCCTGTCTATTTAACCCTTTGGTGAAAATATTTCTGAGCTGTTATGTGAATCAACTGCCTTATGTGAAGACACTTTTATATATTACTAAGGAACTGACAAACACTAGATATGGATAAGGAGGGAAAGAAAATAAATTTTCTGACTTTAGGGTAGCTGTGAGGCTCTTTTGCTGGATAATTCTCATGTCAAATTGCTCTGCTGCCATTTGTTTCCCCTGATTTAAAAGAAAAAAATCAGATATGCCTGCCCATAACATCTCGAAGTTCTAGTTCACAGTTTTAATAAATGTATGGTGTGTCAGCAAATGTAAGGTTGACAGACTTAGCCGTTTAGCAGGAAGTCTATATTATGGATAAAGTTTACTGAAGTCTTTCAAATCACTTTTCCATTCTCATAATAATGCCTAACAGTTTATAATGTGATATTTGAAAAAATTACTTACAAATGTATGAGCTCCTTGACATTTAAATAAATCAGTTAAAATACCACGACTAATTTATCTTTAAAATACTTCTTAAAGTTCTGAGCATTTGTCTTCTCTATTGAAACTAGAACTTTATATTATATATGAACTTACAACACATTAAAAATAAATACCCAGATAATTTAGAACAGGGCAGATAATTTAGAACTCTTTCTTGATTTTTGCAAGAGAACACAGCCATCTCCTCTCACTCTCAAATACTCTGTAAGTATTCATCCTTAGCTCCCATACTCCCCCCAAGTTCTGATGGAGGGGAAGGCAAACAGTACTGCTTCTGAGACTATGATGCTCTCCCAAGGAAGACAGATATACAGTTCATTAGCACACTACATACCTTGTTTAAGAGCACCTTCTCCAGCTCGGATGAAGGAGATTTCATTAGAATCAACCATGTGGTGTGCTCCATCTTGCAGAACAAACCGTAGCCCAGAAAGCTTGTGACCAGAAAGAGGTCCTTTTTCACAGGCATCCAAAAACCCCTAACAAAGAGTGAATGTAACCACAATGAGATTTCACTTGCAGAGTATTGCCCAAAATGCCAAAAGAGGTTACTGCTCAGGAGTGTAATGTTCTTAGGATGCATGCTATCTTTCACCTCTCAAAATATTTCTGAGTAATGTGGCATTTACATGAGCACTTTTGTAGAGAAGTACAGGATCTCAAGGTGTGAGCTGGATGGACCATGAAGCTAAAAGCACTCATAATCATCCCATCATCTCGACTTCAGGACTGACTCAATGCTCACGCTCTCTGATAGAGACAGCAGCACCTTAAGTTCAGAGTGAGGAAATGGTCACTAACCGATGTGTAAGCACTGGCTGTGTCTCGAGTCCCTGTCACAGGTCCATTACTGCTCTGCCTTGCTGGCAGATCACATCATAAAAAACACATCATAAAAACATTGTTCTTCTTAATGACAATCAGAACTGTTGTTAGAATTAAAGGGAATTTCATTTTCCCAAATGCAACTCACCTTTTAAAAGACAGCTTCATTGAGGTATAACTCATATACAAAAAAAACTGCACAGATTTAAAGAGCACAGCTAACAAGTTTGCAATTCATTTTCAGTCACTTAAATACTTACAGAACTCCCCCAATTCAGTCACAGAGCTACGCACACAGTGGGTTACACTTCTGACATTTCAAAATTTTACATTATGTAAGATGAAAACTATGTAAATTCTTCTCTTGTGTGAATTTGAGTCGTCTGATGTTTACAAGTGTGTGAATGGCAAAGTATTATCTTAAAATAATAGTATACCAAATAAAAGATATTAATAAAAAATACTATACTCCTAAAAACAAAATTATAACCAGCTGTCCACAAAATAAACAATTTCTTAGTGTGTACAGCAGCCTTAAGCAAGTAATAGGGAAAGCACTGGCCCTTTATGTGTGCGCTGCTCTCTACACGGCCTTACCTTGCCTCGATATATTTGAAGGGTACAGGTAACTTAGTTTTCTCCCAATTTACAAATTTAAAAAGGAAGCAGACAGATCTCTGAATTTGAGGCCATTCGGAGATACATATAGCCTCCCTGTCTCAAAGAAACAAACTAGCTCTGAACACTCACGTATCAAGGAGTAGGTTCAGCAGCAGCAGAAATGTTGTGGGAGCCGAACCTAGTTGCTGGGACTCCTAACAATGAAGCATTCCTACAACAGCACACACGAACTTCCATAACCCCCTACAGACTACTATAAACGTAATGATTGATTCCAACCAGTGTGGTAGTACCAACTTACGAAGATAGAGTACACATATGATTAACAGAGCATGTGAACTGAGTTGGAGGGTCTAAGATGGAAAGCCTGACAGTTTCGTAAAGATGGTTAACTAAAAGGAACCATGGTAGACACAAACATGACAGAACACAAGTATAATTTAACACCAAATAAGCTGCTTTCAAACAGAGACAGTGCTGCAGAGCCTTGCTCAACATTACCTTTTCAACAGCCGGAACAAACTGCTTTGGAACATTGGCCCCAAATGTTTCATCGGAAAACTCCAGCTTAGTGTAGTCCTCCGGGGCCAGGGGCTCCAGCACCCCTACTACTTTTCCAAACTGGCCGGCACCACCCGACTGCCTTTTATGTGTAAAGTCAAACCTGCAAATAATTAGGAGAAAACAAACAGCATCAATAATTAGCAAAATGAAATACACTCCTACTGATTTACACAAAAATCCACATTTCATTGGGTGTTTTGTTTTGTCTTGTTATTTTACTTTTTCCTTTTTGACTGTGATGGGCACACTATGAAATTTTATTGTAGAAGCTACTTAGAAGAAATTCTTTTCTATTCTTACTCAGGGGTGAAAGTGAGACACACTGCCTAAGCAAATTGTTTCTTTCTTCTAATAGAAGGCTCAGTCTAAGGTTTCCAATAACCTACATTCCAAAGAGCTCAACCAGTTCTGGAACACTGCCCTGGCGTGTCACACTGTGTAGTAATCAAGGACTGTTTCTTAGAAATAAGAACTCTGATGGCCATAATTAATCATTTAGGCAGTTCCTACTTGATTTTAATATTTAACATTACTGACTTAGCTGATTTAAATTGTGAGCCAGATATAATAATTAATACCTGAAAATGATTAATGACAAAATGATAGTGATGAACATAAAAAAAGACTTTCAAAGAGAAATGAACACAAGTTAGTGTTTACTTCAAGCCACTGGACAGAGTATT
This sequence comes from Grammomys surdaster, assembly GCF_004785775.1. Lineage (NCBI taxonomy): Eukaryota > Metazoa > Chordata > Mammalia > Rodentia > Muridae > Grammomys > Grammomys surdaster. The sequence continues at coordinate 15,887,740 of NW_021604597.1, read as the reverse complement.
TTACACAAGTATTGTCCATGAGAGACCCAAGCTCATAAGAGGCTGAGGACACAAGCCAGCAGCTTCTTCCTTTAACCTGAAACTTTCAGAGGGCAATCACTTCTTATTTACAAGATCTGCAGGAGAATAGACATTAATAAGTGAGTCTGTAAGTGACTTGGGAAAAGGCAATGTAAATATTGGTAGGAGATGTAAGCTTGGAAGGGGCAGACTTCCTAAACAGCTCAAGGGTAACTGTGTCTAACTGCCTTCGAAAAAAATCTTCCGGTGGCCAAGAGCTTCCGGATGGGATGGGCAACCCCAGAGAGTAAGAATGGAATTTTCCTGGGAGGGAAAAACTAGCATCCGTCAGAAGCAAGAAAGTAAAGTAGTAGAGAGTAAAAGAAGCACCATGATCCGGTCAGATTGGGTCAGAAGCACAGAGGAGGGGGCCCAAGTGCTGCACACAAGCTCCACCAGGTACTCAGCCTTCCCTGAGGTACTGGGCAGTCAGTCTCAGTCTAACAACACAGCATCCCTAGAAAACAGCCTTGGCTAAAGAGACGGCTCAGCAGGGAAACCAGCCCGCTGCCAAGTCTGATGACTTGAGTTCAATCCCTGGGACTACATGTAGAAACAGAACAAGTCCCTCAAGTTGTCCTCTGACCTCCACACTCCTGATCCACCATGCCTGGCCATTTTGATTTTATATTCATACTAAGTTATAAGCCACAGTAACTTTTTTATCTTGTTTAATGTTTATATTGTAATATAAAATCAGTATAACTTATCTGATCCTGAGGATGTCTAATATGTTATTATCTTGAAGACAATCTACGCATTCCTCAAGTCTGAGGATAACGGGCTGGATGTCTACCATTGGTGAGATTACAGTAGCTAACTAAGACTGTAAAGATCCAAGTGGGGCTGCACAGACAGCTCAGTGGCTGAAAACACTTTCCGCTCTTGTAAACTCGGATCTGGTTCCTTGCAGCAACATGGTGGCTTACAACCATCCCTAACTCCAGTTTCAGGGAATTTGACACCTTTTACTGACACCTGCTTGGGCAATACCCACACATACATTAACATGAAGGTAGATTTCTCTAAAAACATTTTAAAAGAAGGCACAAGACTAGGAATGATATTCAGCTTCTTTAACATCTAAACGAAAAGGTAACTTTCCCTTTTAAGTAATAATTACAATGTAAAGAAAACTCAAGTGCCATCATGCCAGTCTATACTAATTATTAAATACAGAATCGTTGACTATCCATTAGACTTTAAAATGCTGACTTTGGAGGCCCATACTCACACATGTGCGCATACACACACACACACACACACACTCCCCAAAAGGGGTTGGTTTACAGCTAAATGATGTATTTATTTAAAGGAAAAGAAAAAGACAAATATTTTCAATTTCAAGAGAAAATAATTAACCTTGTTATCCCCTAGCTGCTTCATAGTTGTCGGCTAACATAACTAGAAAGGCCGGGGAATGCACTGTACTGCTTAGTATTTAATAATACACTTGGCCCAAATAAAGTCCTCATTTATAGGAAAACTTCACATGAGGAGAACAATGCCCCCCACACACAGCACCTTCCACTTCTGTGCGGAGTATCACTGTATACATAGACAGTCCACCTAAAAAGCCTCCAACAATCTACCTTTTAAGAAAAAGAGATGGCGCTGGAGGACTGGCTTGGCAGCTGAGACAGAGGACTTGAGTTTGGTTCCCAGCACCCATATTGTGAGGCTCACGACTGCACTGAACTCCAACTCCTGGGGAATCTGATGTGCCTGCACACACATGTGCACACACACATAAAAAATCATAAAAATACGATTTTAAGAAGACAGGAGTGGTGGTTCATGCCCATTAAGCCTTAAATTTCTAAGATCAGTGAGAAAGGGTAAGTACACAGGTATGTTTCATTTTTTCCTCTGATCTCAGTCAGTCTCCCAACTTTTTAACATGGATTTCCTGCTTCCCCACTCTGGATCTGCCTCCAGAGGAACCTAGCTGAGCAAGCCTGTTCCTGGAGTCTCACAATGGAAAGACCCAAGGCGTGAATCACACTCGGAGCACTTTGCCCCTTGCCCTGTGAGGCCCGTTTGAAAAAGAAAAGGTGTACTCTAATCTGAACGTGAAACAGCCAGAGGTCCCTCAACAGGCAGCTGAAGTCCTCAAGAGGGCCCATCGAGGCAAGGCCAGAAAGCCCTTTCCTTTCCTCTTGAATTCTCTGTCCCCCTCCCACACCTGCACAAAGCCTGAGGCAGCCGGGGGAAAGCCAGGGCTTTTCTCCAGGAGGTACCCGCCTACCCCAGGGCGGGGCCGAGGCTCCCGGCGGAGCCACTGCCCAGTTTCCTGAGTGAAGTAGGAAGAGGGAAGGAAGGCGCTGAGGACCGCGCACGCCCAGCCCAGCTGCCGACTCCACCACTTCGCGGACACCCACTCTACGCTGACAGGACCCTGGCCGCACCCACCGTTATCTCTTTGAGCTAGGATAGCCCGTGCTGTTTCCCCAAAGATGGAAATCCCACCCACCCACTATGCTGCGTCCAGGGCCGCCTCGGTGGCGGAGAACTGCATTAACTACCAGCAGGGGACCCCCCACAAGGTGTTCCTGGTGCAGACAGTCCAGCAGGCCAGCAAGGAGGTGAGTCTGCAAGGTGGGGAAGCCCGAGATAGGCTCGCCCCACTACCCGACCCCCATCCCCATCCGGCCGCGGCTCCGCCTTTGAATAGCCTTCCTATGCGGTCCTCTATATGGGACTCATCCCAGATCTGTTGCTTTCACAGTAAGGCAGGAGAACATATGCAGACAGATTTTGTGCATATTAGTTTAAGGAACTGGGAAATCCATGGGGTGGGTGTCTCACCCTTTCCTGTGGTGAGAAGAGGTCTAGAGAAGAGGCATTCTAAACAATCTGGAAGAGGTTACTGTTTCTCAATCTGCTGGTAGCCTTGGCCAACAAAAGCCCATAGCCTCCAAACAACTCCATAAACTTTTAAGAGTAACTCTTAAGCCCTTTGCCCAAAACGAAGAGAAAACGTGAGAAATTAGCCCCGAGTAAGAAGACAAAAGCAGTGTAGGCTGCTGCCAGGCTCCAGCAGCCCACATCCTGTCTTAGATGAAGCCTTTCCCTCTGCTGAAGCCGGGTTAGGCTTTAAGGGCCTCACCTACTGAGTGTCCCTTACTTATTTGTTTGTTCGTTTGTTTATTTATTTTCTTACAGATCAAGTTTTTTTTGGCTGACAAAGAAATAATTTTTATTTTTGAAACTATACCAGATAATATAATTAGACATACGCTTCAAATTTGTCTTTCATTTAAAAGGGAAATACCTAAATTACCTATCTATTCATAAGATTTTTGAAGTATTGTTTTATAGAACAGAAGATAGAGTATAAATAGACACACACACACACACTGTCTCTGAGCACTTGGCAGTAATACACCTCAAATCGTGAACACTCTGGTACCCTTGGCTTTAAGACAAACCTTTCCAAAGATGTACCTACTGCCATTGCATCTGTGTACTCTGTATGTTTCCATCCGTCATCTACACTAACCTAAATATACTGCCAAGTTTGATGCTAAACACCTGATAACAGGGCCTCCTGGAGAGGTCAGGCTTGGGGCAGGGATGAAGAAGGATGGTGAGATACACATTTGTGAGGAATGTCAGAAGGAGACCCTTTGTTGTATGTTTTAAAAGATGCAAAGCTTTTGTGTATTTCTTCCTACCAGCTACCCTTCCAGCCATGAAATAAGAATGTCCCAACTAAAAAGATTTGATATATTACAATATTCTTTTCTCCACTACATTTTTCTTAATTTTAGGATATCCCAGGAAGAGGGCACAAGTACCATCTTAAATTTTCTATGGAGGAAATTATCCAAAAAGTAAGTGAGATGTCTTTTCTAGAATGCACTTCGATTCTCAGTGATCTAGTTCATTCTTGCCGAGGGTTTGATCCTGGGCTCTCCCTGCTGCAGTGAGATTTCTGAGTCTAAGCAGTTGCAGCTCTGCAGGCAAAGCTTCAGGATGTAGTGTGGACTGCCGGAGTTCTGTCTTCCTGTTCAATTATTTAGAGAAGTCTGTATTTCAGTTCAAATAAATTACCCTTAAGTAATTCCAAACAGTCTGAATTCATGTCTTGTGTGATTGAAAGAAGTAATTTACTCTCCAGTCATGACTGCTTTCTCATGCCTGCCTTTTCTTTTGGTTTTTAATTGGGTATTCAAATTAAGTACATTTAGAAATTCAGGAAAAATAGAACAGCCAACAGTGATTCCACTAATTTTTCAATAGTGGGACAAGAAAGTTTGAAAACTTGAATGCCTGTCAAATCATTAATGAAATAAATGTAAAAGAAGGAACTGTATATTGAAGCTGTGAGAAGCTTGCTCGTGCGCTCGCTCTCTCTCTCGCGCTCGCGCTCTCCCCCCCCCCCCCCCCCCAGGAGATAACAAGAGGAAATCCCCTAGAGCTGCTGGACAACCATCTCCACAGCTGCAAGCCTTTACTTTATGTTAGGGAGAGACTGTTCTGTCTACATTTGGAAGAAACAGTGGCTTCACAAGCAGAGAGAAAGAGTGAGGAGCAAACTTACAAGAAACTAGTCCTCCTTTGGTAGGCAGTCAGACTAAAATTTGACATTGTAAACCAACACTCCACTAACAGGGTTAAAATTCCTAAGATCTTGGAACCTAGGAACTTATAACATTGAATGGCCATCTATAAGACTGATCTTTTTTATTACTTTTGTAAAAATGCTCCAAACAGCAAGTTACAGTGAACTGCACAGCTGAAGTTCTTTACCCTCAAACGGGACAAGGCACTGCACCAGAAGTCAACTTCACATTTGAAGGAGAAATTGGCAAGAACCCAGATGAGGAAGATAACACATTTTATCAAAGACTCATGTCTATGAAGGAACCACTACAAGCACAAAACATTCCAGGTACATACATAAAGCTTGGGAAATTGTGTTATGCAAACTTGAGATCTACCTCTGTTATCCATCTGCAAAACTGTTTGATGTTGGAAATAACTTGATTTTTGCAAAAATACTTATTTCTAATCTAATCCAGCAATAAAAAGAGGCTTTGGAATTTTATACATTCATGGCTTAATTTAGTGTTTACCCACATTAGACAGCATAACTATGACTTTTGATTTTTAATTTAAAAAGGTTAATAATTACATTTAGCATTTAAATGTTTCCTCTAACAGATAATTTTGGAAATGTGTCTCCACAAATGAAGCCAGTCCACCACTTAGCCTGGGTCGCCTGTGGTTATGTAATGTGGCAGAATTCAACTGAAGACACATGGTATAAAATGGCAAAAATTCAAACTGTCAAGCAAGTGGTATGTAGTCTCTACCCAGTGTGTTATTAACAGCAATACTGACAAGGTACTGAAGTTCATAGTTGGATAGTGTTCCTATTGCCATTTTGTATTGAAATCAGTGAGGCTGGCAGTCTGAAGGCACTGCTAGTCAGTCAGGTTAGAGGAAGCAGGGAAAGCGAGCAACAATACTGACCCTGAAGGTCGTGTGGCTTATCAGACAGAGTGCAGACGTGGGCCTGTTCCTAACATCTGCCTCCCCAACAGTCGCCTCTGGTTACTGTGCTTTTTGGGGTCACATGATACAGGCAGTGAATGTGAGCAAGGCTAAGGGTTTTCTATGAAATATCTCCTAATAATGAGTAGTTTCTAGACTGCATTTCCACAGGCTTATGGTTCGTAATCTTTCATTCCAAGCAATTCAGATTTAGTTATCTGTAATGCTTTATTCAGATCCATTCCAGAGTAAAAGGGTTGCAGCTTTATTAGAGTGTGCAACAAAAACACTCAGGTACACTATACACTTTCAATGAATCATCCTGTTTTTAATTTGGTTTCCAAAGGTCCTGAGGGCCACTTTTGATAGCACTCACAAGTAAAGCTGCACTTCCAAAACTATCAAGTTGTGAGCCAAAATCTGACAGGTTTTTTATGTTTATATATATTTTCTTCAGTTTAAAAGAGTAGCTCCTCTGGCAGCCTGAGTAGAATATTTGAATTGCGATTGCCAAGTACTGCAGAACTCACTGCATTTTTCTTTACTGAATGATGCTTCCATGGCTACCCAGAGACGAGGCTGGCATTCCCCCTAGAGAGAATCGTGGCACTGTGGTCTCTGTAAGCTTGGAATAGCTTGGTTGTTCTTGGCTCATTCAGGATTCTTTTCTCTAACCCCTTTAGTCACAGTTTATGACCTCACGTTTTGTTACTAGCCTTATGATTTCTTAAGCCTGACACCATGGTTATGGAGAAATGTATTTTCCTAGGGCAGAAATACATAGGAATACATTCTTTAGTTTTTACCTTTTTAGGTTAAAGGGGAAATTCAACTAGTAGCTAATGGAAAAGAAGAATGAATATTGAGAAGCACAAAAGATGGTTTCTATAAACTCTCAGAGAAAAGGGCTTCCTGTTGCCCTCTTTCAGCGTTCAGGCAACCAACTACACAACAGCACTGTCTTCAGGGCTCTGTAACCACTTACTAAGCACAGCCGGTTACAGCCCTTGGAGAGAGAGGCCAAAGCCTACGAAATAGTGCAGCATTTTGAGAAACAGAATGAGTCTGCTTTCCAAATGCATTCACAGATGTGACCAACCAACCTTGGCCACAGCATTCCTTTAAGGGTACAAGCCATACAACCGTAATCAAGAATTCTCAAGCTATATTCACCAACAGACAAGTCAGTGGTTTTATGCTTATAAAAATAAACTTGTGAATCTTCGCTGTATTTTAACAGTATTAATGAAAGCCCCAGCAGAAGGGTTTAAGTACTGCTTAGTTCATGTATATTAATATACATCTGTACCTATTAAAATCCAACATGTAGGATCTCATACATGTAAACAATGACTTTAAGGGGAACTCTTTGCTGATATATTCAAAGGAAAGCTTACTTCAAGATATCATAGAGCATGGTGGCTGTGGCTACATTTATAAGCACTGTTAGCTGGAGGAGCCCCAGGAGCATGTGCTACCCACTGGAATCTCAGCACAGCAAGGAGAAGTGTTCAGAAGCCTCGACCTCATGGGGCAGAGCAAATTTCTGATGATGTCTATAACTACATAGATGGAGTCGTTCTGTGCAGCTCACTGCATAAATGCTGCTTTTTATTCCTGAGTAACAATCAGTACAGAACAAAGCTTTCATTGTAAAATCAGATAACTTAGTCATTACATTTTATTACTGTCAGTTTTCTAAAGAATGTTCTATAATTGAGTTCCCATTGCCATTTTTGACACTAGGGATCATAAATAAAAAGCTACATACAGTAATGCTTTTAAATACCTGCCGCAAATTGGAGGGTGAAAAGCCAGATAAGCAATTTTTAGAGTAACAAATGCAGAGTAATCAATTTTTAAAAATGGTTTGACAGAATATTTGTTTATTCTAATAAGAAAACAGTTTTCTGTCAGGCTAAATTGAAGTGAATAAATCAACATTAATGCAAAAAAAAATTAAGATGTCATTTTTCCATGATATTATTTAAACTTTTTTTTTTTTTGGTCATAGCAAAGAAACGATGACTTCATTGAGTTAGATTACACCGTTCTGCTCCATGACACTGCATCGCAGGTAACACATACGGCTTGTCTTTATTCGATGCCACTTTGAAAGTCAAGAATTGTTTGTAGCCACACCATCACTTTATTCCCTTTGACATTAAGTAGAAGTTAATGACAGTGTATCATCCTTGTAGCAACTGAATTTGCATGGTACTATTGCGGCTGAAGACATTTTAAATAGTATCATCAACAAAATATAAACCCAATTATGTTTTCCAGTTTCATAATGGCATTAACTTTCTTTACTTGTAGGAGATTATTCCCTGGCAAATGCAAGTTCTGTGGCATCCACAGTACGGCACAAAAGTAAAGCACAACAGCCGCCTCCCAAAGGAAGTGCAAGCGGAGTGAACAAGACCCTACGTTGGAGACAACCGCCAGCCAACATGCTCCTTAACCATGTGTATGCTGTCCCCACTGGTGTCTAGCCGAACAGGCCCAATGAATCCCAGTGCCAGCCTGTAGGTCATGTCTACAGTACCGAGCCGCAAAGATTCCATAATAAAGAATAGTACTACAGAAAAATGTCTTTCCAACAGTAATGGTACTATATATATCCCCTAATAAAAAGTCCACTTCAGCCTCATAGAGTCTAATTGCATTGTATACTTACGGCACAGGGGTAGCAATGGTCTCTCTAAAGGCCACTTTGGGCTTTCCTGTGATACAAGGACAGCCATATTCTCTCTCCATTCTCTGAAATGAAAGAAAAAAAAATACCACAGTAACATTCAATGTAATATAGTAAATAAATGAACAGTAAATTTAAAATTATTTTAATAACTGACAAGAATCAGATGTGATATTCTAATAACACAAACTACCTTTACATACCTTATATAAGTGAATTCTAACTTTGACTCATTAGTTTATACTTAGTACCAACTGCTCTGTCTGCCAAAATTCACAAAGTTTCATATTTGTACACAGTCACTGAAATAACATAAAGTCTGTTGTCGGGCCTTGTAATACATGATGACAATCTTGTATCTTTTGTTTACAGTTGACCATATTTACATTTGATCTTAGGAGACTTTTTTTTTTAATCTATATTGGACTGGCTCCATGTTTTAAATTTAATTGATACATTATTTTCTGAGACAGGGCTTCTCCATGTAACTGTGTTTGGAACTCATTATATATACCCAGCTAGCCTTGAACTCAAAAAAAAAAAAAAAAACACCCAGCCTTTCCCTCCTGAGTTCCAGGACTAACGGCTACCTTGCCCTGCCCTTAATTTCTAAGTGCTCATTGTTGCCTCTGTGTGTGTGTGTGTATGCCATGCTGCCATGGATGTGTGTGGGCAAGAAGAGGGCACTCCACTATGCTGGAGTGACAGGAGGTTGAGAGCTGTTCTACGAGAGTGCTAGCAACTGAATTTAAGTCCCCTGGAGGAGCAGAAAGTGAATTTAGCTACTGAGCCATCTCTCCAGGCCTCTTGAAGAAATGTCCTGGGAGGTAGGTATAAAACATGCTATCTTCCTTAAGGCTTGCTTTACTAGACCCAACTATGGACGGGGAATGGATGAAGACCTTGTTACAACCCCCAGAGTTTTGGTTCCTAGAGCCTACAATGTTTAACAAACAAAGACTTAGATAAACAAAACAAAAGTACTTTATAGCACAGCAGGGAGGCAGTGCAGTATGCCACGCTTGGCTGTAAACCACAGTAGAGCCTGCATCAGTTTACAGTCATTGAGATGTAGGACTTTCTATCTTTTCTTTCAACTAGTTCTGTAGCTGAGGATGATGACCATGTATTCCTATTCATCTTCCGGCCTCGCCTCCCAGAGTGGATTTACAGAAGTAAGTCCCCTTGCCAGGCCCCATTCCTGACTTTTAACAAGGTACACACAGTAACAAATGCAACTGCATAGAGTTCCTTTGTGATCCATACCTGAGCATAGATTTCCAGGTGCAGTTCTCCCATTCCAGACACAATTGTCTCCTTGCTCTCGGTGTCAAAGTGGACTTTAAATGTGGGGTCTTCACGTGTAAACCTGGCAATACCTTTGGAAAATTTTTCCAGATCATTCTTTAAAAGAGGAAGAAAAGTAGTATAGGATTGATTAAGCATGAAAAACAACTGTATTTTGAGATGTTACTGAATACAACCACAAACATTGGCAAATAAGAAGTAAAGAGGATCCATATCGAGTTCTACTTACAGCTTTTTTGAAAAAATGCAGCCTTGGCCACTACAGCCAAGAGACCAGGGCCCAGGCACCTGAACAAGATTTTTTCTCCATATGAAGATAGAAAACAAGGGTCCAAGACTTACCCTATCACTTCCTACCACAATAACCACACTATATCCACTTGTGGATGTGGAGACTGCCTTTGTGGAACCTGGCATTTCTAAAAATCCTCCAAATAATACAATACAGTCAGCATGCATACCAAGAACCTTCTGCAAACTCAAGGAATAAACCACTCTGTTAAGACCAACAGCAAAAGAAATATCACATCAAGATGTTTCTGTTTTGAAGCAATCTCATTGATACACCTTTGAACTTTGATGTAATCCCACACAGTAAGCAGCAGGATGGTAAGTCCACTTCTCATAACTCATAAAATAGGGACCATTCTATGAACTGTCACAGTAGGCTCAGCAAAATCACAAGAGCCTTTAAAGATGGAAGAAAGCAGAAAGGGGAGTAAAGCCAAGGCAATGAGGAAAGAAAGACAGGAGAGGGGGAAAAAGACCTAACCATTGTTGCCCACATTAAACACGGTGGGGGAGGGGGAAGGAGGACTGTGGAGAGATGTCTCAGTGGTTAAGAGAACGTTCTGCTCTTCCAGAGGACCAGGGTTCAGTTCCCAGCACCTATGTCAAGTGGCTCACAACCACCTATAACTGCAGCTCCAGGAGATCAGATACCATTTGACCTCTCTAGGAACTTGCATGCAACATGCAGATATCTACACACATATAGAGATACATAATTAAAAATAAAGACATGAAATATAGGGGGAAAGGCCAAAAAAGGTGGGTGGGCAGCATCTGGAAGCTAGGAACGGCCCTGAGGTGAAAAGGAAATGGAGACAACCCCAATTTTAGCTGTAGGAGCGCAGTTATCTCCCAAACATGAGTAACCGATGAGGCTATTTTTCCCTTAGAACTTCCAAAAAAAGAGTACAACTCTGAGCTGGCTCAGTGGTAAAGCATTTGCATCATAAGTCTGAGGAGTTGAGTCTGAATTCTCAGAAGCCACGTGACACCACGGCTACAGCAGGACTTCTGTAATCTGAGTACTCCTAAGGCCAGATGAGTGGCAGGGACAGAAGAGTCGCTGGAAGGGTGAGCAAGCCTGACACAAAGAGGTGAGGACAAAGGAGACCCTATCTCAAACTCAGGGGAAGGTGCTGGCCAACAGATGAGGTCATCCTCAGACCGTCATGAAAACACATACACATTAAGTGTTTGCATGTATAAGAAGGCAAAGACAACCCCCAAATCTCCCTGGTTCATCTTGATTTCTTTCTGTTATTGAAAGATATCAACTATAAACTCTGTAGGAATAAAAGGTATAGACATCTGTCATTTCTAACCTTGCTAGTAAGCCTTAGCAAAGAGCTTGAAACAAAGAAAGGTATCTTTCAGGGGTACGATGAGAGCCACTCTACAAGACTCTGAAAAGACGGGCTGCTTTCTTGTCTTTTGCTCCCTTGACTTTCTTTTCTATATTGGAAAACGATCTAAAAAAATCCTAAGGTTAATCAAAACAAAGTGGTAGCTGTTAATAATGTGCGTTACAGGATAATTTATCCTAATATGCTCTGTAAATGATAGTCTTCAGATGGCAAGAAGTCTTAAAATGTTCACTCAATACACTAATGAATTGATTTCAACAAGGCAACTTCGGAACTACATAATTTTGGCTCAAGATTGAACTATCTCCAACAGAGCAATATGAATGCAAGGCATTCCAACAATTTTGACTCTGTTGAATGGCAAATGATATCACACCTAATTATGAAGTTAAAAAAAGTTTTCTTATTGACTTGTGATTTATAATGAGACACTTTGTGACAACCACAAATCTAGAAATGCATTTGTCATGGTTTGTTTATGTGTGGCCCAGGGAGTAGCACTATTTGGGGGTGTGGCCTTGTTGAAGTATGTGTGTCACTGTGGGCGTGGGCTTAAGACCCTCACCCTAGCTTCCTGGAAGTCAGTCTTCCACTAACAGCCTTTAGATGAAGATGTAGAAGTCTCAGCTCCTCCTGCAGCAAGCCTGCCTGGATGCTGTCCCACCTTGATGATGATGGACTAAACTTCTGAACCTGTAAGCCAGTCTCAACTAAATGTTGTCCTTTATAAGACTTACCTTGATCATGGTGTCTGTTCACAGCAGTAAAACCCTAACTAAGACAGCATTATAATCCACAAGCTTTTAATTGACCAACGTACTGACTGAAGTTTTACTGTGACTTCAGATAAACACCGTTCTCTCCCCTTTTTAATAGACTTACCATTTAGAAGGCAGGGTTACGATAAAGTTATAAAGTACTCCCTACTGTTAAATGCTACCTATTCCCTGAACTATACTAAAGACTTACTAGAATTGACCACTAAAGGGAAAGGGCGCTCTCAGCACCAGCAGAAGCAGCAGAAACCAGCTAAGGCTAATTTGCTCATGATACCATATGCAATATGGAGACTGGAGAAAGAGAGCTCAGCTTAGAGAAACTCGTTGAAGCTTCAAACTCCTACCTTGTTAGCAGGCTTCATTGCTACTGAAATGACAGGATCAGGAACATGAATCGATTCCTAAAAATATATTTTTTAAAAAAAGCAAAATGATTCAAAGGCAGTATCATGAGTCAGTGACAGATTAATACAGTACATTAACAAGACAGAGGAGAAACCCTAGCCAACATCTTAGGCTAGACTACATAGATCTTAGTCTGTTTTGTATTAAATAAGACACGACTGTAACATTAATAAACATGGGTGTATACTTGCATGAACTGTTCCCTCCCCAAATAAAATACTTGATCTAATTTATCTACCTATTTAACGTAATCACTACAGTGAAGCTAATTAAATGTGGGCATATGGAACTCTTTTCTTTTTGTGGGCATGTACTTTATTGTTTGTTATACATTTCCCATTGCAATCTTCTAATAAGCTATTATGTTTTATTCAAAGATTTATTTATTTTATTTATATGAGTACACTGTAGCTTTCTTCAGACACACCAGAAGAGGGCATCAGATCCCATTACTGATGGTTGTGAACCACCATGTGGTTGGTGGTAATTCAACTCAGGACCTCTTGAAGAGCAGTCAGTGCTCTTAACTGCTGAGCCATCTCTCCAGACCCATGTGTTTTATTTATAATAAAGGAACAAGAAGGGTCACCAGAGTTTTTATATACACATCTTATTTGATCAATGACAGCTCTAAGAAGCAGAAAGTATCCTCATGTTACAAGCCAAGTAACTAAAGTTATTAAAAAGAACATAAAGTCACCTGGCTAAGGACCAGGCAGTAGTACTTTGCATAAGTGAGACTAACCAAGACCTATTTCCTTCACTGTCGAAGTGAGAAATTCCCACAACAACCAACCACTTCATAATGCAATGGCAAGTGTTTACTTATGGGTAACAGTGTTTTGCCTGCACGTACAAATGTGCACCATGTGTGTGCAGTAGCTTGTGAGCACAGCAGAGTGTATTGGATCCCCTGAAACTGGAGTTAGGTAGCTGTGTGCTACCATATAGCTGCTGGGAACCCAACCTGGCTCCTCTGCAAGAGTAGCCAGAGCTCTTAACCACTGAGCTATTTCTCCAACCCATGGCAAGCACTTATATAAGGCCTAATATAAAATATAAAGTGTCCTTATTGGGATCTCAAAACTGTAGACTTATGGGTTTTGTGCAGTCTTATAATAACTTATAAAACCCAGAGACTATCATATAAAAATAGGTTATAAAACTGTAATTCAACACATGATACAGGGAACTATTGAATAGACCAACTCTGATATAAGGGAACTACCGTGAATGACTGCTGTGTACTCCTACTCTTTACTGAAGCCAGGCGAGTGTCACCATCGTGCATAGGGTAGAAGACCTTGTTCTGTTATGGAAGAAGTAAGGCAGTTGGAGTGGTGTGGAGAAAAGGCAGGAACTGCTTGAGCATGTTTTTTTCTCATGGTCCTTTAGAAACCTCTGAATTCAAAGAGCCAGCTGTCTACAGTACACTACATCTGACTGTCTTCTTGGCACCCTGTCTTCTGTGGTGGTTTGAATGTGGTGGTCCTCACTCATAGGCTCATAAATTTGACTGTTTGGTTTGCAGTTACTGGGAACTGTTTTGGAAGGGATTAGAAAGCATGACTGTGTTGGGTGAACTACATCACTAGAAGTGGGCTGTGAGGTTTCAGAAGTCCCAACCCCACCCACACCCACACCCACTGCCTATGGAGCTTGATGTAAAGCTCTCAGCTACTGTTTCAACACCATGTCTGTCTGATTTCCTCAGCATGATGATCATGAACTAACCCTCTAAAGCCAGAAGCAACTCCCAAATTAAATGCTTTCTTTTATAGAGTTACCTTGATCACGGTGTTTCTCCACAGCAACAGAACAGTGACTAAAATACCTTCTAAGCATAGACACATTGTTATCCTCAAGTCTATTTAAATATTATTGTCTGGCCGGATACTTTCCTAGGTTATTGAAGAGATCTCTCCAGTTCCTGATTTAGTAAGCAGCACTTCACTAGGAGTAGCAGCCTGATAGTAACAATAATTACAGTGACACCCTCAGTGCGTAGCAGATCTCAGGGAGGAAGAGCTGGAGCTACACTTTCCAAGTGTTATGTAGTAGAGATTTCCCTTCACATTAAAACTTTGGAGGATTGTGGAATGTTTTACAAAGAAAAGCCAGGTGAGTAAGCCCACACAAAGTACTTATGCAACTGATAGTCAAAGAGCTCTAACCAACAAAGAGCGCTCAATGCAAACCTCTGTAGCTGTCTTGTTTCAGTTCAAAATACAGTAAATACAAGTAGACCTTTGACAATCAAGTGATGAACAGCGCTGCAGTCCAAGGCTTACCATAGAAAGGTCACTGTTGTCTTTGTTTGTGAATGTGTCTCCACTTGCACAGTCAATGCCAAACAATGCACAGATGTCTCCAGCATACACTTCTTCAACATCCTAAAGAAAGACACACTGCAAATTATACCTGAACATAAAAATAATCAAAGTGTAGTATGAAACAACTGCACTGTAAATACACTGCCCATGAGCAATGCAGAAATCCTATAGGAATTCTATAGACAATGAGCAAATCCAACACCAACAATCCTGCCAAGACATGTCTTCAGCAGGTCTTTAAGACACTGTCTATCTCAACTGACAACATTTTACACTCAGTGGGAAAGTCTAGAGCTATTGCTTTTTTAACTGTTCGGTTTTAAAAGTAGGGGTTACACTGTACTGCCTCAGGACAGTGAGACCACATACAGGACAGACATATAAGGAAAACTCAAAGGAAGTTTCATAAACAAAGGTGAATGGAAGCCATTGTACTAAAAATATTTTTTTAATTTCTCACATATGCAAGCAATAGGAAAACACAGGAAGGCCAGAACAAAGCACTGCTGCCTCCTGGCTTCCGAGTCATTGTCCTTCCCCTCAGGCTTCATTCAGAACAGCTGCGGTGTGTGTGCCTTTCTTTGGTGACACATATTTGCTTGAGTCTGGCATGAAATATCTGTGACAATTATTAACTCTCTAGCCTGCTCCTTGCTGCTTATTTTGCAAAGCTGGCAAGTTTTGTGACTACCTATTCATCTTCCAAGAGACAAAAGGTACGTCTTCTAAGAACTTCCTATTTTTCACTTCAATGACTAGGTCTCCCTGGGTCACAGAGCTAGACCAGAGAGAGGACTGTCCTCGCACTGGTATTCTTGCCATGGCCTATGGATAAGGACTACAAAGGGCTGAGGTGTAGTTAAGTCAAAAACCCACACCACCTCCAGAAGTTACAGACAGATGTTCAGGTGGATTCTGCAAGCTGTATGGCAGAGTTTCTATTATACATTCCAGGCTGGCCTTGTGAGTCTGCCTTCCCATCCTGAATGCATGTCCCGTCACTGCCAGCATCTTTATGGCTCTTGAGAAAAGCACTAAATCTTGTATTGCACAGGAATAAAGGCTCTAGTGCTAACAGGAGTTTCTCAGACAGCGAATCCATGAAATCACTTAAAAAACTGTGAATTTATTACTCATTTATCTTTAGGAATTATACTTCTAAATGCTTCTAACACTCCTTCTCTCTCTCCAGACAGGGAGTGTCCCCTTATGTATTCCAGGCAGGCTTGTGAGTCTGCCTTCCCATCCTGAATGGAAGTACCGTCACTGCCAGCATCTTTATAGCTCTTGAGGAAAATACTAAATCTTGTGCCAAGTCCCTTCCTGAACATTGGCCTCTGAGGAAGTATAGCTATCTACTAACTTGCATAAAACAAGCTCTTAACACCTGCCAACTTGTTTAACCTCCAGCAAGGTGCTGGTCAGAGTCACACAACAGCTGTGTACAAAGGAAGCGAGGAAAGCCCACGTTCAAGGCGCAAACAGCAGGAAGGCAAGCCCACCTCTCCTACCGCATCCCTCATATACTTGCCTCCATCATGTCGGCGTGCATGCGCACTAGCCGCTGCACTCGCACTTTCTTTCCGGTCCTCGTGTTGTAGATGGTGCTTCCCTTCTTCAGTTCACCTTGATAATTTCGGACATAAGTTAACTGTCCGAAACGGCCTGCCTACAAGTTAAGATTGGATTTTTAGAAGAACAAAGGAAACTGAATTTGAAAGGAAAGCTTTCCAGCTACCTCCAGATATTCTTTCAGTTTTAGAAATTATCTTACATACATTTCAGTTTACTGTCACACTATATAGGCATTTGAATATCAACTCACTATACAGCCATTGGAGTATCAATAAGATCAAGGAAACGACTGTTGTCAATCCATCTTTTTGGTACCAGAATCCAATATATTGGGCTTCTAATAAAAAATATTATCATATTTTTTATTATTTACATTAAGGTATCTTTTGCTTTCTAACATTTCAAAAATTCAGTTTAATACAATATGGTATGAAAAATTTGGTGTAATTATAAAGAAAATATACCCTTATCTGTCTAAAGCCACCTTTAACAATTATTTGGAAAGTACACAAGAGTTCTAGGAAGAGACTAGATAGATGGTCCATGCTGGACTATTAGATACATACTTAAAGAGTTGCCATTTCTTATCATGTTAACGTATATAGTTAGTGGGACAGCAACAAAAGCCCAACGGAAGTTCTCGAGATGTACTTTTTACAAGTACAGGTATCTGTGTATTTGGGGGTAGAGCAGGGGCAGGTTAGGTGCCACAATGCAGGAGTGGATGTTAGAGAACAGTGGTACAGAATCAGCTCTCCTTCCACCACAGGGCTTCTGCGATCACACTCAGGCCATCAGGTCTGGTGCTAACAGCCTTAGCTCACTGACCCATCTCACAGCTCCCAACAGAAATGTTAATTAAGTGACCTTAAAGTTCACTTAGAAGGATGTGTAAAAACAGACTTTTCTCTAAAAGCACAGCAATGAAAAAAAAAACTGATATAAAACATCAAATGCTCATATGTAAAAGTTTACCACTATAGCCATAAAGAGCAAAAGCCATGCCATTTTAGAAAAATAAATGGAACTAGAGACTATATATTAAGCAAAATAAATCAGACATGGAAAGACATTTTTAAAATCTTTTCTTTGCCATGAGGGATCTAGCTTTAAAATTATACACAGAACATGAAAGTATACAGATCATACTGGGGAAGAAGAAGGGACCAAAGGGAGGAATAACAGAGTGTAATGAGAATTGGCAGAGAACCAGAACACGTTATATTAACAATTCATAAGAATATAATATAAATATCAAGAGTATAAAATATGTTCACTAATGGATGGTAAAGGAAGCAATAGTTAATAGAAATGTACAGAACTGTTTTCAGAATGGCAACTGGACAACTGGTTTTCTATGTACACACACATGTACACTCTCTATGTAGCTTACACACATTACGGTACTTCACTAACTCTGACCCAGAAAGACAAGCGTCTCAAATTCTCTCTCCTGTGGATCCTAGCTTTGAATTTCACATTCTCAGCATTTACTGTGAAATTCTCTAGAAACATGGGCATAGTGACTAGTAGACTGCCCACACCTCACACTTACGCACATGTGGTTAAGCACTAACTGTATTCTGTGGGTTATTTAAAAAAAAACAAAACAGAGGGCTTGAGGGATGGCTCAGCTGTTAGGAACACTGCTCTTCCTGAGGGAGGTCCTGAGTTTAATACCAGCACCCACATGACAGTTCATAGCCTCTATAACTGTAGTCCTATGGAATCTGGTGCCCTCTTCTGGTGTGCAGATGTACATACAGACAAAACACCTATAAGCATGAAACATACACAAATAAATAAATAAATCCTTTTTTAAAAGCATATTAACAAAGGACAGGAAAGCACTGAAAGAGTCCACAGGATGGGAGGGAGATCTGGGTTACATATGATCAAAATCCATTGCAGGCATGAATAAAATTATCAAATAAAAATGTGCTCTAAGGCCGGGCGGTGGTGGCGCACGCCTTTAATCCCAGCACTTGGGAGGCAGAGGCAGGAGGATTTCTGAGTTCGAGGCCAGCCTGGTCTACAGAGTGAGTTCCAGGACAGCCCGGGCTACACAGAGAAACCCTGTCTCGAAAAACCAAAAAAAAAAAAAAAAAAAATCTTTGGAGCTGGAGAGATGGCTCAGTGGTTAAGAGCACTGACTGCACTTCTAGAGGTCCTGAGTTCAAATCCCAGCAACCACATGGTGGCTCACAACCATCTGTAATGAGATCTGATGACCTCTTCTGGTGTGTCTGAAGACAGCTACAGTGTATTCATATATAATAAATAAATAAATCTTTAAAAAAAAAATGTGCTCTAAAAAAGAAGGCTATATTTAAATATATAAAAAGGAAATATCAGGAAGAAAAAAGATCCAACCTCACAATACACATCGGAACACATTCCAGTTGTATTAACAATGCAAAGACAAAACCAGAAAAATAAAAGGACATGTCAACAAAATATAGAGAGTCCCCAAATTACAAATGAAAAGAAAAATGAACAGACTGATATTTTACAACAAAGTTTAAAAATACAGCTTGGACCAAAACCCCGCCCCTCCAGAATACCACTCCCCTTTGCCCCCCCCCCCCCCCCCTGGGTCCTTTTGGCAGGGGCAGACACCTAGCTGGTCTGCTCCAGTGAAGACACCTTATCCTGAGCCATCCTAGGGAAACCACTGTACTCAGAGCAGCAGGATTTCAGGATCCCAGAGGTGGCCTGCGTCCCAGCAGTTCTTCCACTCAGGAACTAAGGATCACAGACACATCTGGACTCTGAGGAGTTCTAACACAAGCAAGATAACTGGAAAGACAGGCTCCAGTCAGAGACAGTGAGTGCAGGCAGTACTAGAGTTAACCAGATGGCAAAAGGCAAGCACAAGAACATAAGCAATAGAAACCAAAGTTACTTGGCATCATCAGAACCCAGTTCTCCCACCACAGCAAGCCCCGGACACCCCATCACACCAGAAAAGCAGGATCCATAATTAAAATCACTTCTCATGATGATGATAGAGGACTTTAAGAGGGATGTAAAATAGCTCCCTTAAAGAAATACAGGAGAACACAGGTAAACAAGTAGAAGCCCTTAAAGAGGAAACACAAAAATCCCTTAAAGAACTGCAAGAAAACACAACCAAACATGTGAAGGAATTAAACAAAATCATGCAGGATCTAAAAATGGAAGTAGAAACAATAAAGAAATCTCAAAGGGAGACTACTCTGGAGATAGAAAACCTAGGAAAGAGATCAGGAGTCATAGACGCATGCATCACCAACAGAATAAAAGAGATAGAAGAGAGAATCTCATGTGCAGAAGATAGCATGGAAAACATTGACATAACTGTCAAAGAAAATGTAAAATCCAAAAAGCTCCTAACCCAAAACATCCAGGAAATCCAAGACACAATGAGAAGACCAAACCTAAGGATAATAGGTATAGATGAGAGTGAAGATTCCCAACTTAAAGGGCCAGTAAACATCTTCAACAAAATTATAGAGGAAAACTTCCCTAACCTAAAGAAAGAGATGTCCATGAACATACATGAAGCCTACAGAATGCCAAATAGACTAGACTAGAAAAGAAATTCCTCCCATCACATAATAATTAAAACATTAAATGCACAAAACAAAGAAAAAATACTAAAAGCAGTAAGGGAAAAAAGTCAAGTAACATATAAAGGCAGACCTATAAGAATTACACCAGACTTCTCACCAGAGACTATAAAAGCCAGAAGATCCTGGACAGATATGATACAGACCCTAAGAGAACACAATTGCCAGCCCAGACTACTATACCCAGCAAAACTCTCAATTACCATAGATGGAGAAACCAAGATATTCCATGACAAGACCAAATTTACACAATATCTTCCCACAAATCTGGCACTTCAAAGGATAATTGATGGAAAACTCCAACACAAGGAGGGAAACTACAACCTAGAAAAAGCAAGGAAGTAATCTTCCAACAACCCCAAAAGAAGATAGCTACACAAACATAATTCAACCTCTAATAACAAAAATAACAGGAAGCAACAATCATTTTTCCTTAATATCTCTTAACATCAATGGACTCAATTCTCCAATAAAAAGATGTAGACTATCAGATTGGATACATAAACAGGACCCAGAATTTTGCTGCATACAAGAAACGCACCTCAGTGACAAAGACAGGCACTACCTCAGAGTAAAAGGATGGAAAACAATTTTCCAAGCAAATGGTCCCAAGAAACAAGCTGGAGTAGCCATTCTAATATCAAATAAAATCAACTTTCAAACAAAAGTAATCAAAAAAGATAAGGAAGGACACTTCATACTTACCAAAGGAAAAATCTACCAAGATGAACTCTCAATTCTGAATATCTATGCTCCAAATGCAAGGGAAGTGCAAATCAAAACAAACCTGATATTCCACCTCACACCAGTCAGAATGGCCAAGATAAAAAACTTAGGTGATAGCAGATGCTGGCGAGAATGTGGACAAAGAGGAACACTCCCCCATTGTTGGTAGGATTATAAGCTGGTGCAACCACTCTGGAAATCAGTCTGGCAGTTCCTCAGAAAACGGGACATAGCATTACCTGAGGATCCAGCTATACCACTTCTGTGCATATACCCAGAAGATGCTCTAACATATTACAAGGACACATGCTCCACTATGTTCATAGTAGCCTTATTTATAATAGCCAGAAGCTGGAAAGAACCCAGATATCCTTTAACAGAGAAATGGATACAGAAAATGTACATTTACACAATGGAATATTACTCAGCTATTAAAAGGAATGAATTCGAGAAATTCTTAGGTAAATGGATGGAACTAGAAAATATCATCCTGAGTGAGGTAAACCAATCACAAAAGAACACACATGGTATTCACTTCACTGATAATTGGATATTAGCCCAAAAGCTGGCAACATCCAAGATAGAACTCACAGACCACATGACTCTCATGAAGAAGGAAGACCAAGTGTGATGACTCTTATGAAGAAGGAAGACCAAGTGTGGGTGCTTCGTCCTACTTAGAAAGGGTAACAAAATACTCAAGGGAGCAAATATGGAGACAAAGCGTGGGACAGAAACTGAAGGAGGGGATGTCTGGAGACCATTCCACCTGGGTATCCATCCCATGTGCAGTCACCAAAGGTAGACGCTGATGTGGATGTCAGGAAATGCATGCTGACAGGAGCCTGATATAGGTGTCTCCTTAGAGGTCTGCCAGAGCCTGAAATATACAGAGGCAGATGCTCACAGCTAACCATTGAGCTGATCATGGGGTTCCCAATGGAGGAGTGAGAGAGAAGACTGAAGGAGCTGAAAGGGTTTGTGGCCCCATGAGGAGAACAACAATACCAACCAACGAGACCTCCCAGGGTCTAAACCACCACCCTGGGAGCACATAGGGAGGGGCCCATGACTGTATATGTAGGGGAGGATGACAGTGTCAGGCATAAGTGGGTGAGGAAGTCCTTGGTCCAGTGAAGTGTGGGGGAAATCGTGGGTGGGGAGGTGGGAGTGGGAGGGTGGGTGGGGGAATATCCTCATAGAAGCAGGAGGAAGAGGGATGGTATAGGAGGTTCCTGGGTTGGGGGAAAAGGAGATTACATCTAAAATGTAAATACAATATCCATAAAAAAAAATCCAGCTTGTTGTTAAGTTTGTATAAATAAGTAAAATACCTTGGCCTAAATAATAAAAGAATGAAAGTCTGTATTTGCATTTACAAAAAAGAAATGCAGACAGAAATGGCTCAGTGGTTAACAGCATGTGTTGCTTCTCCAGGACCTGGGTTTAGGTCCCAACACTCCATGCCTGTAACTCCATGGGATCTGGCGCCCTCTTATGGCCTCTGTGGGCTCCTGCACTCATGTGCCTACACCCTCACACACAAAACACTAAGGAAAAACAAAGCTTAAACAAAGTATGACTGCTCTGTAAACACACAGAAAGCAGCTATTTCCTCCAAACTGAACCATTTCCACCACATCCCTACCTGGAGAGAAGAGCCTGGTTCATGAGACTCAGAGAACTAAGAAACCTTGCAGGACTCAGGAAGCTCAGAAGGTGTTAAGATTCAAGAGCCCTCCCTGTGGCTAGAAGCAGAAAAGTTCTGGGGAAGAACACTGGGTGCAGCAGCCTGCTAACTGGGCAGAGATCTCCATGGATGCAACTTTCAAGAGGCCTCGACCATGAAGGGCTGGGTACTGGGTGCTACAGCTGTCCAGGGCCCACCCATGCTCCTGTAGGCTGCCCCAGTAAACTCACTGGTCCACCGCGCTCCATGGACTCAGGCGGGTGCATCACCTCACTCTGTCACTTGTGCCCTATCTGGGTGGTAGATGCTTCCTTCCTCATGAGAAAGCACTTAACAGCCAAACATAATGACTTCTTTTTAAGGAGTGTAGTAAGAAGGGGAGAGAAAATGAAAGGCAATTTTATATGGAAGAACCCTGACAAAGCCTACCTAAGACAGGTGATCAAGGTTAGCATAATAGTAAATCTGCATGCTTAATGTGTGACAAGAATGACATTTCCTCTGCTGCCATGTCTGTCACCCACCAACCAATCTAATCCTCACAGAAACATCAGAGTCTCAAATGGAAAGACATCCTTGACTACTACTTCTCCAAAATGTCAAGGGCATGGAAAGCAAGGGAGGAAAAACATGTAAGAAACAGTCCCAGGAGCTGTGCTAGGGTCTCCACTGCAGTAATAAGCACTGTGGTCAGCGTGACTAGGGAGGAAGGCTTCAGCTTCAAGTTCCAGCACATGCAGCACTGGGGAAGGCAGGGCAGGAACTCAAGCAGGGCAGGAATCTGGAGGCAGGAGCTGATGCAGAGGCCATGGAGGGATGCAGATACTAGCCTGCTCCACCAGTCTGGGGATGGTACCGACCACATTACTCATCATCCAAGAACAAGCCCCACAGGCCAATCTGGTAGGAGTATTTTCTCAGTTGAAGTTCCCTTTACCAAAATGACTCTAGCTTATGCCGAATGTGACATAAAACTAGCTGTGACAGAAGCCTAGGACGATAACGGAATCTAATGTGTTAGCTGAATGAAATACCATCAGGAAGGGATATAAGCAATAACCACAGATATCTGAATAAATGTGGGTTTTATTAATAATAAATTAATACTGTTCCATCAGTTGCCATTAGTTGCTGTTTACTAAGAGGAAATGGAATGAAGTCTCTGTACAAATCTAAAAAATGTGTTTTTTAAAAAATTACAACTTCTCATGTCAAAAAAAAGAAAAGAAAAATAGGTAGGTATCTTGGCTGGAGCGATGGCTCAGCAGTTAGGAACATTTAGTTCCCAGCACCCACATGGTGACTAACAACAGTTTGTGACTCTAGTTCCAGAGGATCAAAACCCCTTTTGGCATCCATGGGCCAAAATAATACAACATTAAAATAAGTAAGCATCTTGACTATTAAAGTCTAAATACTACAACGTTATAAAGTTATACCTCATCCACTTACACAAACTGCAATAGCTGTGCATTTCCAACTATCTGTAGATTACAGGTTTTAAAAACAGAGCTGGTGCCAGGCGGTGGTGGTGCACGCCTTTAATCCCAGCACTTGGGAGGCAGAGGCAGGCGGATTCGAGTTCAAGGCCAGCCTGGTCTACAGAGTGAGTTCCAGGACAGCCAGGGCTACACAGAGAAACCCTGTCTCGAAAAACCAAAAAAAAAAAAAAAAAAAAAAAAAAAAAAAAAAAAAAACTTCTACAGACAGCTATAAGTAAGTTAAATAGCAACTTACCTCCAGTTTAAAAGCCAGGCCTACAAATGGGTGGGAATCATCTCTTTTGGGGTTCATTAAGAGTTTGGTCTTCTCTTTTGAGTCACTTAAAAGAAAAGAAATATAAAACTATGAAATAGAACACTTAATCTTTGTGTGCGGTGTATGTGTGGTGGTGAGCACACGTGTATATATGTATCTGCATGCATGCACAGAGGCCAGGGGTATCCTGGGGTCACTCTTGGCCTTACTCTTCTGAGATAGGGTCTCTCACTGAACCTGCAGTTAGGCTGGCAGCCAGCACACCCCAGACATCCTCCTGTCTCCACACAGGCCCCTCTCACCCCACCCAAGCACCAGCATCATAAGCACACCAGCACCCATGGCTCTTGCTTGCCTCTTCTCGCTCCCTCAGCGAGCATGCTTCCCCACTGAGCCATCTATCCAGCCCTTCCTACTTCTTCCACATCAGTTTGTTCTTACCAAGGAGAAAAGAGCGCTTGCTGAGAATTTCTGGTTTACACACAAACAAGTCTCACTGAAAGAGTTCAGTAAGAAGAACGAGTCCTAAGGGCTTCGTAACTTATGGACAGGACCAGAGCAGATTAATCCACTGAACTCTGACACAGCATGCAGAGCAATGATCCACTAGAGCCTTACAAACGTGTCTTTCCTTGTTGTTGCTTTACATTCCATTTATTTTGTGTTATTTTATTTTTTGCATGGGTGGGGACATGTCTGGAGAGTCTGAGGACAACTTCTGTGAGCGGGTTCTCTCCATCCACCATCTGGGTTCTGAGAGTCAAACTGATCTCATGAAGCTTGGTAGTTGACACCTTTATCTGATACGCTATCTCACTGGCCTGAATTTCATGGTTTTGTTTTTTCTTTTTAAACTAAAAAGATTCTATAACTGAAAATGAATGATACCAAATTTTAAAAAATTAATTCTTTAAACCTTGAGAGATAATAAAACAAATCATACTTCTAAGTCACAAATGATATGGGAATCTACCTGTACAGTAAACATTCTCCTATACACCAAAACTGATATAACTAAAAAATGGTGATTTTTGTGAATGAGGAAAGAAAATCATAAAAACAAATGAAAGAACAATCCTTAAACTTTTTCATAGTGTGCTAGTATTACAGGGTCTTTTCATGTGGCAATACTTACTTCTGATTGAGTATAGCGTAATTCTGGACTTCCGATGGGTTGGGGAGGTATTCTAAAACAGCATCCAAAAGTGGCTGAATGCCTTTGTTCTTCAAAGCACTTCCCACAAGCACAGGAGTAAAGGATCTACTCAGAGTAGCTCTCCGGATTGCTAGCTACAGAGTAAGAGAAAATGACTCATGTTAACAATTTATGCTCCAGGTCAATTACGAATACACAAGCAATATGAACTGATACTCTAAAGTGCTGGTTCCAGGGAAGGGACAAAAATAACATCTCAATAACTCAGTCAGCATACTGAAAAACAGGGGAAAATTGTCTTTCTTATACAAGCGCCAATAGCTGATTTATGCAACAATCACTTTTGACACTCCTAAAATCATTCTTTTTTTATTTGGTATCAAAGAGGTACATACATATAAAATAGACACATAGAATACTGTAAACTGTATGCTAACAATTTTATAAGAGGGAGAAGATACACAGACAGCTGGGTGTGGAAGCACATACCATTAATCCCAGCACTCGGAGGCAGAGGCAGTTGAATCTCTATGTGTACAAGACCAGCCAGTTAAGGTTGAATTTAGTAAGACCTTGTCTCAAAACCAAAACAAAAACAAATCTCTGGGAAAATTTATCAGAAAGTTGTTTTAGAATGGGGCAGAGAAATGGTTTAATATGATAGGACCATGTTTGCTGTAAACCTTTGTGGGTTTTTTTTTGTTGTTTTTTTGTTTTTTGTTTTTCGAGACAGGGTTTCTCTGTGTAGTCCTGGCTGTCCTGGAACTCACTCTGTAGACCAGGCTGGCCTTGAACTCAGAAATCCGCCTGCCTCTGCCTCCCAAGTGCTGGGATTAAAGGCGTGCGCCACCACCGCCCGGCTCTGCTGTAAACCTTTGTGAAGATTAGTTTTTAATGCACAGTTCAGACTCCCAGGGTAGGGGTGTGTGTGTGTTGAACCTCTGAAAATGTCTTTAGGGGATTATGTTTCCCTCTGCTTAGTTTCCTCTCAATGGAATTAAACTATGTGCTACGTGCTGTGAATTCCCATGAGTTACTAAACCTTTGGGAGTAATCTTAAAAACCTGACATATTTGAATAATAGACACCCCCGTCCGTCTATCATGGTTTCCAAATATATACTTGTTGTCATGTCGGGTTAGACCGACGTGTCTTCGAGCGCTCTCTACTCATCCTTTCAGACAAAGAACTCACATCACAAGACAGGGTTCCAGTTTAACTTCAGTGAAAATCAGTACGGACTCAGCTGCAATCGGGTCCTTTTTGTGTCTGAGTGCTATTTATTGACTTTACATTTATATGTCACATCTTATGTAAAATCTAATCTCTGCTACACATAACAAGTGACTTAAAAAGATTAATGTCTTCATAAAATACATAAAATTACCGTTTTAATCATTTTGAACCATATAACTCAACAACATTCTGTACAGGCACAGTGCTATACAGCTCTCATCATCATCCAGCTTTAAAATGTTTATTTTCTCAAATTAAAACAACAGTTCCCTGAGGCCTATACAGAGACTAGCAACTCACATAATCACCACTTTACTTATTTTTGACTTTTTGAGAAAAAAAATATTCACTCCATAGACCAGGCTACTCACTATGTAGCCCAGGATGACCCTGGACTAGTGGGAATTGTCCATCTCAGTGTTCCAGGTACCAGGATCACCGGCCCAGGTCTGCACACTCAGCTCACCCTACTCTCTATGAATCTGACAAATCTTGGTGTACCACATAAACAAAATCATAAAATACCTATCTCAGAGGCTTAGCGTTTTCACCAAAATGTCTTCACAGTTCATTTACATTGTCATATTACTCAGAATTTTGCTTTTTTTAGGGATAAAAAATATTTATATGTACAGACTGCATAATGTTTATACATTAACTCGTTTTACTGGACACTCATTAAAGCGGTATCTCTAGTCTGTGTTGTGGATAGTGCCTCTGGAGTTGCTGAGGTACAACTCAATTATTGGGACGTTCTTTCTCGGGGTGTGCCTCCAGGGAGAGGCTTACTGCCATACTGTTTCCCACAGTGTTCGTTACATTTCTACCAGAAAGGCCCAAGGGTTCACACTTTTCCAGATCCCCATCAATACATGCTTCCTGGGTTTTTGTTTCTTTGGCTAGCTGGTTGGTTGGTTAGTCTTAAATAACATTCATCTTAGTAGCATGAAGGATATTTCACTGTGACTTTGATTTGTATTTTTCTAGTGATTAGTACTGCAATTTGAATATCTTATTTTGGGGAAATGTTTATTAAAAAGTCTTTTGTAAGAATCTTCATTTTTTTATGGAAGTGAATTGTATTAAATATTTTTACTCAGATTTCATTAATAAAGCCCATTAGCAAAAGAATCTATGTTCTCCACCCCAAAATTAACCCATTTTTAAACTATATAAGATTAAGAGCACTGGCTGTTCTTCCAGAGGACAATGGTTCAAGTCAATCATCCACATGGCCATTCACAATCATCTGTAACTCCAGTTCCAGGGAACAAGTGCCTTCTTCTGGCCCCCAAAGGCACTGCATGCAGGGAAAACATTTTAAAAAACTGTTTTTAAGAATACCTATTTTTGAGAGCACTTGCCTTTAAATCAGAAACTGAGGGGATTTTTTCTTCCAGAAACAGCTCACCAAGCTGCTCATCTGAATTAGCAACACATTCAATCAGCTCCTGCCGGTGGTCAGCTGCTGCGGCCCTCAACTCAGCCGGAATCTCATCACACCGGACAACCTGACTAAGACAAAGAATGCTTTACTCTCATAACTCTAGGAATGTTCAGTTACACATATAAACATCAAGGGTAGGACTAACAACTAAGGTGTTATCAAGTTTTCCAAAAATGATACACGATGGAATATAAAATTCTTCCCAATTTAATATAAACTGACTTATCTTATTCTAGAGATTAAAATGAGCCACAAACACATGGTCAAAACAATGACTTGGGAGCCAAGTGTGGGGGCACATGTCTTTGATCCCAGTACTCAGGAGGTAGAGGCAGTCAATCCCTGTGAGTTTGAGAACAGCCTGGTCTACATGGCACGTTCTAGGCAGTCAGGACTACACAGAGAGACCCTGTCTCAAAATAAGGAAAAATAACAAAAAACTCTTAGAAAAGTTATTAATTAAATAAGAGATTAAAATTCTCTTCAGTGTGGCTACAGGACTATTTTTACTGCCATCTAACTGGAAAGCAAAGAAAAAAAAACATCATTTATTTAATACCTGAATTACAGCAGGATGAAACTGGAGATCTGCTAATACTCACACAAAAGTTTCTACTATCTCAATTTTTACATGAGAAAGCTAGTTTAAACAAACTAAGTTAACATCAGCTAATTTTCAAGCTAACCTATCTGATCTGAAGGCTTTAAGACAGACAGCCTTTGTCTATTCTGAAGCACGCCACCTGTCTTGAAGTGGGTGGGGTGGGCTTTGAGATAGAATCCTGCTGAGTAGTCGGTGCTGGCCTGAAGCTGGCTCCTGCCTCAAGCCCTAAGTGCTAGGATGGTAAGCTTGTGCCATCAAGTCTGGCTTTCCATTTTAATATACATGGCTTAAATACATTTGGACTGACATTGCTAACTATTAAGTATGTTATATCTTTTAGTTGTTACAGTTGGTATGTTTATTACTTTCCTGTCAACCCCTAAAGCAGCGGCTCTCCACCTGTGGGTCCTGACCCCTTTGCAGGCCACATATCAGATTTCCTGCGTATCAGGCATTGACATTACAATTCAGTCATTAACATTCAGGCACATTTCAAAAAGATAGTCTATGTTTAACTTAGGTCTTCCTTTTCTTTGCTGTTTTTCAAAATGTAAGGTTTTAGTACTTTAGGACTTACCCAAAGTCTCCATCAAAGTAAATAGCTCGTTCTTCGATAAGGTCTATAATTCCCTTAAAATCACCCTCTAAGCCAATGGGTATTTGCACAAACGCAGCATTGTGATTCAGTTTGGATCTGAAAAACAAAAACATTTGTTTGCTTCTTCTCTCAAAATTACTTTGAAATGACAAGAGGGAAAAAGGCAAAGGAACAAGGGCAGACATCAGGGCTGAGAGGCACCAGCAGCAGAAGAGAAGCTATACAGCAACTGAAACAGACGCCAAACTCAAGGAGCTAAACAAGCTAGCCCATCGGAACAACAAAGAACACAGAGTAATCTTTCACCCGAGACTCTCTCAAATGCTCATGCAGAAGCAGAAGGGAAAGACAAAAAAATCAATTGCAGGTGACCAGGACATTAAAAGTCAGTGGGACAGCAGAACCTAGTTCTCTTTTTTTTTTTTTTTTTTTTTTTTGGTTTTTCGAGACAGGGTTTCTCTGTGTAGCCCTGGCTGTCCTGGAACTCACTCTGTAGACAAGGCTGGCCTCAAACTCAGAAATCCACCTGTCTCTGCCTCCCAAGTGCTGGGATTAAAGGCGTGCGCCACCACTGCCTAGCTGCTAGTTCTCATTCTTAAACCGAGTATTTGGAGCTGGAAAGATGGCTAAGTGGTTAAGAACACTTCCTGCTCTTCTAGAGGATCTGTCAGGGAGTTCACAAATGCCTGCAACTCCAGCTCCTGGAGACCTAACACCTCCTTCTCACCTCCCTGTATATCTGAATGAATGGCATATACTTACAGAGACCCACATACACATAAATAAAAGTTGCAGGATATTTGATCACAAGATTGTGTTATTTGCTGAAAACAAAACAAAACAAAAACAAAAAACCTGTTTCTTGTTGTAGTGTGCCCCAAACCTTAGCACAGACCTTTGAAGATAAAATTAGTTTGTACAAGGAAGCAGCCGTGTTTGAAAGTGATGTCTAATTGGGTGGCAGACAAAGTGACAAATCAGAGAAAGATTTGACAGACTAGGATATGCCCAGCTCTCATGAGACGAGGGAGGAAAAGGGAAGCTACTTATGAGAGAGCAGTGCAGAGAAGAGGAGGCAGTTTTACCAGGACAGTTGGAGAGAGACAGGTTCAAGAGAGAACAAGCTAGACACAGATGAAGAAGAATGAGCCAGAGGGTGAGCAGAAGGTAGATTAGAACAGATTGCCAAAGTTAATATGAAGCCAAGTACAGCAACTCAGTCAGAGGCCGAGAGAGAAGCCAGATTGAATCAGTCAGCTTGGAGAGGAGTTTGCGCCAGAACAGCTGAGTTGAACCAGCCATCCAGAATTCAGAAAGAATAGAAAGGATGAGCTTACTCAGCAGTAAGTCTCAAAGACTAAAAAAGAGGATAGAAACTTTCAGGACTAGGCCTACATTAGCAGATTAAGGAAGTAAGCCTTGGAGACAACAATTACAACAAGAGAATAAACGTTACTTTTCCATAAAAGTCTAAAAAAAAATTTTTTTTTCGTCTTTAGAGACAGGGTTTCTCTGTGTAGCCCTAGCTGTCCTGGAACTCACTCTGTAGACCAGGCTGGCCTCGAACTCAGAAATCCACCTGCCTCTGCCTCCCAAGTGCTGGGATTAAAGGTGTGTGCCACCACTGCCTGGCCTAAAAATTATTTTTAAAAGAAATGTGTTAATATCTAAGAATAGTTACCCGAGGAAAAAAAATAAAATTCAAATTAAGATTCTATAGTGCTAAGGATTAAACCAAGGCCAGGCACATACTAGGCAAGTGCTTTACTACTGAGCTATATTGCCAGACCAATCTTAGAGATTTGAAAAGATCTCTATGAAAAATGATATTACAGTAAATGAAAAATTTATGAAAATTAGCTACATAATTGCTGAATATTTTTAAAAGGCAAAGTAACAGAAAAGGCACAGAAGACTATCAAATTTATGAGCTTTTTAAAAAACCACAAGAATTCTTTTTAGGCCAATATGATTGCTCAATTGCTAATGACATGAAATCTTGACTAAAAAGCTTGAAAAACCCAGTTACCGGAGCCCATATTAACATGGAAGACGCCACCCACAGAGCCGTCCTTTGATTCCTATGTGTGAGTGGTATGGGCTCACACAAACACTGATCATTCACACAGACATTCAAAACACACACACACAACACACACACGAATAAAAATGATCTCTCTTATGAGCCAGTGCCCAAAAAGAGGGAGAGAAAGCATGGCAGAAGACGGAAGATGATACAAGAAGGCCAGATCCAAAAGTCCCCAAATCTGCTTCATAAGCACGCCAAA
Source organism: Grammomys surdaster (assembly GCF_004785775.1). Taxonomy (NCBI): domain Eukaryota; kingdom Metazoa; phylum Chordata; class Mammalia; order Rodentia; family Muridae; genus Grammomys; species Grammomys surdaster. Next base: position 15,856,311 of record NW_021604597.1, on the reverse strand, counting down.
CTGAGAAAAGACACCCAGGAGTCACACAAGGAGCCAAAGTAATCAAGTCACAAAGAAAGAGAAGTTTCTCGAAATCGGGACAAGAACTAGAAGAAAGAGTTCATCTAGCCGGGCAGTGGTGGCGCATGCCTTTAATCCCAGTGCTTGGGAGACAGAGGCAGGCAGATTTCTGAGTTCGAGGCCAGCCTGGTCTACAGAGTGAGTTCCAGGACAGCCAGGACTACACATAGAAACTCTGTCTCGAAAAACCAAAAAAAAAAAAAGTTCATCTAGAGCTAACCATCAATAAGGACCAAACACTGTTTACTTTTACCAACAGATACTTCAAACATCAAAGAAGATAAACATCACTGTCACATTTTCAAATACATCCTCTGCCAGATGTTTTGTCATCAGATATACAGCTCTTAGCCCACTTACCACCACAAGAGTTTCAGGCCATCAGCTCTGCTGGGTAAAATCTGAGAGAGGCATAATGCTACATTTGACACGTTTGTTCAGAACAAAACCTTCTAGTTTATCTAAAGAAAGCATAAGTACTTCCAGCATCTACAGCTTCCCTAACAGCAGCACAGCCACACAGTGTGGTGATTTTCTGGAATCAACTACGCTAGAAATACAAGATACATTTTCCCCATTTCACAGGGTAAATTAAACCACTGAGATGATGTTCCATTTACTAAGTTCACAGACATGCAGTTTTGAATCAAAAAAGAAACTTTAGGATACAACTTAATAATGGAGTTAACTGTCCTGAATGTGAAGGCCAGCATGCCCGAGGCTCAGTACCTCATTTGTTGAAGGGCCCTGGCTGGGTTGGAGCCCATCCGGTCCAGTTTGTTAATGAAGGTTAAAAAGGGAACGTTGTAGCGCTTCATCTGACGACTGACTGTCATGGTCTGGCACTGGACTCCACCAACCGCACAGAGAACAAGGACCGCACCGTCCAAGACCCGCAGGGCCCTTTCCACTTCTATGGTAAAGTCCACGTGGCCTAAAGGGGACAAAACAGCAAGGGAGGGTCTTAAAGAACAGTCTGAATTTTTAAGATACAAACTACTTGTTCTTGTTAGGTTTCCTATTGCTGTGCTAAAACACTGACCAAAACCAACATGGGGTATAAAGCGTTTATCTGGCAAACTTGTCTCTAGTTTGTGTCAAGGTGACAAAAAACTAATCAAGACACTTGATCCCCTGTCAACCCCACATAACAATATAATCTTAAACAATAATCTCTTTTTTGTTTATCCTCAAGACCTCATTTAATATCAGTATCACAATATAAAACAGGACTTTAAAAGTCTTAAGTCTTTAAAACCCAGTGTCTTTTTTAAAAGTCTAAAGTCTCTCTTAAATATCTAAGATCTCATAACTAACTGTTGGTTGCTGAAAAACAACAAAACAAGTTACATACTTTCTTACTCCAAGAGGAAAGAGTCAGGACACAGTCACAATCAAAGCAAAGCAAAACCAAAATTCAACAACGTAAAAGTTCCAAACGGCTTGTGCAGATCCAGTTCTCCTGTTCTACCAACCACAGCAAATACAGCTTCTCTCCACTCCACAACTGCCAGCTGTCCTTGGTGGTCATCCTACTGTACTGTCACCTCCAAAATGCTGGGGTCTACACTGGGCTGTGCTTTCACCCACAGCCTCTCCTAGGACCTCTTCAGGGCTAATCCTATTACATGACACCAAGCCTCAACTGTTCTCCACGAACCTGACAATCCTGGGTCTTCAACTGCAACTGAGGCTGCACTCACACCAAGCCTCACCTGGTCTCCAAAACTCCTTCATGCCTTTAAAATCAGTACTACCTAGATGACTCTTACACATTACCATGCTCAGCTGCCAGCATAACATGAAATCTTGGCCTCCTCTGAACAGCACAACATCTCTGTGCTGATCCTGGGGAAATAGTCCCAGAAGATTTCTCTTCAGTGATGCTGGTTTCTTCTTAATTACTGCTAACTTCTCACCTCCAGCAGACAAGCCTGGACTGTCCCGCCAAATTATTTTACTTCACTGGTGCTTACTACCACTACTGATTCTTTAGCCCCAGCTGACTAGACAGCTTGGCTAGTCTAGTCTTGGCTAGTCTAGTCTAGTCTTGACTAGACATTCTTAGTTCAAAATATCACACAAGTAGCCAGGCGGTGGTGGCGCACGCCTTTAATCCCAGCACTTGGGAGGCAGAGGCAGGTGGATTTCTGAGTTCGAGGCCAGCCTGGTCTACAGAGTGAGTTCCAGGACAGCCAGGGCTATACAGAGAAACCGTGTCTGGAAAAACCAAAAATAAATAAATAAATAAATAAATAAATAAATAAATAAATAATATCACACAAGTGGCCCTGACGGTCTTTGCTTCTCTGAAACTTCAGAGAGAAGAGGCCAGGCCTCACTCACCTACAGCTCGTTCAGCTTCCCTACTATCTAAGCACTCACAGTAGCCTATTAAGTTCTAAGCACTCAACGACTTCCCGAGTTCAAAATTCCAAAGTCCTTCCACAACCCTCTCAAAATCAACATGGTCAGGTCTGTCACAGCAGATGCCACAACCTGTAACTAGTTCTGTATTTAGTTTCCTATTTCTCTGATAAAACATCATGACCAAAAAGTAATCTAGAAAGGAAAGGCTTCATTTGGCTTAAAGGTTACAGTCCATCATGAGGGAAACCAGTGTAGGAACTAAAGCAGAAACCACAGGGGCTGCTTACTGGCTTGCTCAGCACATTTTTATATCCCTCAGGGCCACCTCAGGGGGGAAGGGGATTGTGCCCCCCCAGTTGGCTTGGCCCTCTATCAATTAGCAACCAATAAAATGCCCAACAAACACACCTGCAGACAATATGATGATAGCATGTCAAGTTGGCAAAAACTAACAAGCCAGGGCACTAGAAGTCTTTCATCTCTGCTCATTACATACATCTTTAAACTGTGATGTCGATTTCTCATGTGACCAATCTTATGCACCCAGTATCGGGTTTGAGGATCAGCAGGATTACTTCTAAAGGACATTAGGGAAAGCTATGGTCAAGGGAGAGCCCTTCTTGCTTTCTCGTGTTATTTCTCAAAGAAGCAACACATAGATGAAGTGCTTTAAGTCCCAAATCTGGTAGAAATTCAGTTTTGCACTTTTAAAATCTGATCCTCAAAGATGAACTGGGTCATAGTAGAAAAAAAAATTACATGTATTTTTACTCAAAGAAAATGCAAAATGAAGGGTCCGCTTACCTGGAGTATCTATAATGTTGATATTGATATCTTTCCACATGGTGTAGGTAGCTGCTGACTGAATAGTGATTCCTCTCTGTCTCTCTAGTTCCATGGAATCCATGACAGCACCAACTCCATCTTTACCTTTCACCTAAACATGACCACAGAAATTCACATTTTTCTGTCTTTCATCCCAAGAAAGAAATCTTGACTGAAATGGAACGAGAAAACAAAGTTATCATACACAACTGTGAGATAAGCCTAGTCCTATAATGTATCACTTCATAAAACTGTTGTTTCTGTCTCAGTCCTGTGACTGTTTGTCCTTGTTGGCAGCTGACAAGCATTTGGGACCACCATCTGTTTCTCCTGAACTGCTGGCTGCTGGCTTTGCAGAGTCTACAAACTAATGATATTCAGGCAGCAGACCTCTCCGCTCTGTTCCGCTCGGACTCAGAGGCACAGAATGGAGTGTTTAGCTTTTAAAGGATATGCTTTAGCCGATGCTCTTCACCTGAAGAACAGTTTGAACAACAGTTAAGTTACTCAGGGGATTGGCGGTATCTTTGTGTGTCAATAATTTTAAACAATGCTTTTCTGTTAGGTTTTTAGTAGAGCTTGTAATCAGTGCTGTAAATGAAAATTCCTGAAAGAAGCCATGTCTGGCTGTGAGTACGGAACTCCTGGAAGGAGTCTGCCTGCAGAGACTGCTGGACTGATCAGAATTTCCTACTGTGGAAAAACTGGAATCGTGCTACTTACCCTGTGCTGGGCCGTGCCTTGCCCTACTCTGTATCTGAAGTAACACCTCATGAGAATAAACTAAAACCTCTTAGAAGCTATTAACTTAGCAGGAAACTAGCGCCTGGCAATCCTAAAGCTAAGAATGTCATCCTGGACCTATAGAACAGTTCCCTGTCTCACTGTGCTCGCCTCTCCAGTGTACCCATCAATGCATTTTAAACTTGCCTTGATATCTGACTTGCTTTGTTCTACAAAATTAAAACATCATGAAACTGATTGCATGTTGGAACATGATTTTTGGGACAACCCAACTCTGTGTTTCTGAGCCAAAGTCACTCAAAATGGCTCCAGTTAGAAACTCTTTTATTTCCTTTACGATGAGAGCTGTGTTTTTTTTTGTTTTTTTTTTTTTTTTTCATCTACGGCACCTTTTAGATTCACTTTCCATTTAACATTTTAAACACAGATCCTTCATTAAAATTCTTAAGACTACTGTGACAGCTGTGTAAGGGTCTGTGATGCCATCTCAACATCTACTCAAGATACTCACAGTGATCACTTTAGATTATTCATGGTAACATCTCAAGCCAGCTTGACCTCTCCCCTTTGTTCATCTGACTTTGGCTAAGGAGCCTCTGTGACAGTGGTTCTCAACCTGTGGGTTGCAACCCCTCTGAGGTGGAACGACCCTTCACAAGGGTTGTCTAAGAGCATTGGAAAACACAGATATGTACATTATGTTTCAGTTATGAAGTAGCAACAAATATAATTCTATGGTTGGGGTCACCACAACATGAGGAATTGTATTAAATGGTCCTAGCATTAGGAAGTAGAGACCACTACCCCATGACCACTGTTTTCATCCTAAAACAAGGTTTTGTGAAGCTTATGAAACTATAACTACAGAACACTTGAAATCAAGTTCTGAATTGCTCTGGAATCAACCGCTAAGCACACACCTCGTGCATTGTGGCAATCCTGCCAGTGTAGTACAGCACACGTTCTGTTAACGTCGTCTTCCCAGAATCAATGTGAGCCGAGATTCCTATGTTTCGTATTTTTTCATTGGGAATTGGTCCTGACGAACACCACCGGCAGGTCTTCCAATTAGCCTGGAAAAACAGTTTTAAAAGCTCAGTTTAACACACCTATTATAAGAGATCATGGATGGCTCTGAGCAAAGATGTCCGCTCTGGGGACTCAACTCTTCCTCTGGAAGAGCAGGCATGGGGTGGTCAAAAGGACTATTTGAAGGACTCTGTTCTCACCCCTCCACTGTGTGGGTCCCAAGACTGATACTCAGGTTGTCATACATGACAACTACCCTTATGGCTGAGTCACGTGGCTAACTTTTAAATACACACTATCATAAAACTAGAACTATACCTCTCAATGACCACTTTAACAAGAAATACAAGTTTTAGACTGAATTCCTTAGGTTTCCTGTCTTCCCCTGTCCTGTAACTCACAATTAGCAAGGATATATAAGGACACACAAGTCTACCCAACTAGCAGCCTCAAGACAACCCCAAAATGTTTCCAGTTTCGTCTGCACGAAAACAATGAAGTGCCTTTTGGGGTGGTAGTTGTTCCTGTCAACTTTACAGTGGGGACTGGGAATGTATTTATTGAATCAAAACAAAACTGCATATCCAAACGCTTGGCCAACACTTCTGGGAAGAGGGAAACTGGGAACATGTCAAAGCAGACAGGTGACAAGTGCTTGGATGGTTAAACCACAGGGATATTTGGTAGCAAAACAAACGAGGGCTCCATGACAGGTAAGGGGCCACATCTACCAATGTCTACCCTGCTCTGAGTATCTCACTCCAAAAACTTACAAAGTTTAATCTATATACCTAACTGGGAAACATGACGGGAGAAAAGCACCGGGAAGTTGAATAGGACCCACTCATTCAGAGAGCATCCAACCATACCCAGTAGTAAGAGGAGCACTGGATAAAGAGTCAGAAATCCGGGGTTCGAGCCCCGGGGACACTAATTTTCATCTGACCTTCACGGGCACTTCTCTCTAAGGTAGATCATACCCATCAGAAGGCGGGGAACCCCAGCGCAGAGCTGCGAGTCGCAAGGCCAAGCTAGCGTGCGGACTCGGGAAGACGCTGCTCAAGACCCCGGGTAAGGAAGGGGTGTCGCCACCTGCCCGGCTCTGGAAAGCTCTCCGGTACCAGTACCTGCTTCCCCTGCCAGCCCAGGACAGCAGGGACCCGAGGGAGCGGCCCACGTCCCAGGGCTGCAGCGACCCGCAGCAGCCTCATGACGAGCCTGGGACAGCCACTTCCAGATCTCTTGCTCTGCTGTGCTCTGCTGTGCTCTGCTGTGCTGGGCCCCGGCAGCAGAGCGGGAAGTGCTCAAAGTCACGCCGGCTACCCGAGCCGCAGGAGCACTTCCGGAAGGAAGGTCAGGAGGAAGGCCAGAGGAAGGCAAAGGAAAGGCACCCCTGTCTGAGCTCGAGAGAGCGCGCGCCCTCTGCTGGTCAGGAGGAGAACGTGCCGTTTATGCAGAGGATTGTCACAGGGAGGTGTCATTACTACTGAGGCAGGTAGTCTGGTCCCTTTGTCTTTAAAGGAAAGAAAAAAAAATAAAAACCATCGCTATATATAAAAAAAAAAAATGTGCCGGGCATGGTGACACACGCCTCTAATAAGAACACCTCGGAGGCAGATCTCTTGTAAGCTCCAAGACAGCTTGGTCTACATTGAATTCCGGGCCAGTCAGAACTAGACAATGAGAACTTGTTTTAACAAAACGAAACAAAAGCAGCAAATTTTAAACACAGTTGTTTTACCTGCATGACAATGAGACAACGTTTATAACAATTTAAATTGAGTACACAAAATGTATTCATTAGTACAGCATCAGAGAATATCGGGGAAATGAGAGTAGATAGATGTTGAATTACAAATAAATTTTCTTCAAAACCTTCTTTATTGTCCGTCAGTAAGACCAGCTGTGCATCCTCCCATCCACAAAACCGCACCATGACATTTCCGTTTGGACATCTTACAGGCATCTGAAACTTTGACATATCCAAACAGGGCTTCTGATCTTCCCCAAACCTCCTCATACAGTCTCCATCTTAGGAAAAGAATCTCCGTTTTTCCAGTTGACCTAGCCAAAGATGCCAGTCACTTTGGCACCACTTGGTGATTCCTGTCATCTAAATCTCCCGGCATATGCAAACCGCCCACTTCCTTCCACCTGACTGGAAGGATCCTTTCAAGCCAGACCATGTTCCCTCTCTGCTGAAAATGGTGCTGTGGACCAATCGCTCTCTCTACTTTGGTGCTGTTAGGCTGGAACCCCTGTTCATCACACCGCACCCCACCCCTCAGCTACAAAACCCTATCTGCCCTCCTTCCCCCAACTCCTACTACACAGAAAAAACTCCCCCACCCCTCAGAGGGCACTACAGCCTTACAGGTCCTCAGTCCTCATCTACCCACCCAGAAGTACCTGCCTAGGAGCTCAGCTTTTTTACCTAATAAGGACATAATCCCAGCGCCTAGCTCATGCGTCATCACCACTCGATCCAAAACCATAAAACCTCCTTATGTTAGCCTGGGCGAATGACTTTACTGACCTCCACCGTGAGACTGGAGAACTCACCAGACTGCTGTCTTTCCATAAACCCGCCTTTCTGTTGTGTTTTATACACAGGTGGCAGTGATGCAGGAGGGAGCGTCTAAGAGGGCCCATGGAGAAGCGTTCCCCTGAGGAATCAGCTTAGTATAAAAGGAAGTTTATTGGGGGAAGGGAAAGGGGACCTGGAAAAGGCGTACAGCCAGAAAAAGTGGGGGACAGAGAAGGATAAAAAGAAAAAGGATAGAGGAAGGGAGAAAGTGCGGCTGGCCTAGCATCCACTCAGGTGATGGCGTGGGCTATGGATGCAGTCAAACTCCCTGGTTTGGCTTTCCACCTCCCCAAGAGTCCACGCCCAGCAGAGGAGCAGCCGCTGCTGACAGACTGAAAGGATATTTGGTTTTACCCTAGGTATCTAGACACCACTCTGGGGGTGGGAAGGCCAAGTCTGAAATATGGGAAGGCCAGAGCTGGTTGGGGACTTTTCCTGCGAAGAGGCCGGGGCCATGGGATTCTCAGACTCTTGTAAGTTCAGGTGCTACTGGGAGTCAAGGAAGAGCAGAGAACAGAGTTGGGGGTCGCGGGCTGGGGACAGTGTCTAGTGGGGTGGGAACTCCGGCTTGTTCCATGGGTGATTGTCCTTCGCTTGGCAGAAGCAGGCTTGGTGGTGGTTGTGGTTGGGAGCCCAGAGAGGCCTTCTACAGAATAATAAAGCTCTGACTCTTTAGACAAAGGCCTTCCCCAGGTTTCTCATGGCTGATCTTGGTAACAGACAGTTAATGGTTCTAAACAGTTTATTGTCGTGGCAGAAAATGGACGGGTAAAACCATACCCCACTTCTCAGGATGGGCGTAAGATTAAATACCTTTTGCATGGAGGAATGTCTGGGAAGGGAAGCTTCTTGGCTAAGCTCTCTGGCCTCTAGGTACCTCATTAGCCTGGAGAACTCTGCTTTGAGCCTATATGACCATAGGACACGTTTCTTTTATGTGAGAATCATGGCAAGTGTTCCAAGTCAGGTTTCGGCAGGGAGTTGGGAGTTGCCTAAGCCTCAGGTGTGTGCCCACTGAGTCACAGGGTCTCCACCTGCTCTACCTTACTGAACTTTCTGGCATGGTTTTATGTCCCACACAGTCATTTACTGAAAGGACATGGCAAGCAAATGACTCCTAATGACATTCTGCTATAATCAAAAAACTGTGCTTCCATCAGCAGAGCAGCTTCTTCCTGCAGCAGAGGGGAATAGAGAGACCCACAGACGTTATGTACCAGGTCCTTTGTATACATGTTATGGCTTCCAGTTTAATGATCTTATGGGTTTCTGAATGTGGAAATGAGTAGGTCTCTGGTTCTTGTGCCTTCTCTTGGGCTCTTTTCCTTCTGTTTGGTCCAATTCTGATGTGTGTTTCTTATTTTATCTTGTACATTATTTTATTATATTTTATTATTATCCCTTAGAAGCCTGTCTATTTTCTATTGAAAGACAGGAGAAGTAGATTCAGGTGGGAAGGGAGGTGGGGAGGAACTGGGAATAGAGGGAGGAGAAACTAATCAGGATATATTATTATATGAGAAAAGTATTTTCAATAAAAGTAGGGAAAATCTAGCTACTCCATATGAATTGATGGTAATGGAATCAAACAAGCAAAGAGATAACAAAAGCTAAAAAGTTATTAAATACTCCTAACTTGAAATATTTCATGGAGTACAAGGCACATAGACAGATGGGAAACACTATATAGTTAAAAAAAATGTAGGTTTTAGCTGGTTAAAATGTACTCTCCTCATTGGCCAAGGACAAGGAAGTGGGCTTTAGGCAGGATTCTGCCATTAAGCTAGAACAAAGAAGTACTTTCAGGCAGGAATCTAAACTTTAGGCTAGAACAAAGAATTTCAGGCAGGAATCTTAAATCTTGGGCTAGGACAGGGAAGTAGGTGTAGATATTTTGGTCATCTTGATAAACAGCCCTTAGAAACAGTAATCATGGGAGTGTTCATGGAACTTTATTGCCTTGCTTATTCTTTGACTATTTGTGTTTATTGTCTTGCTTGTTAATTGAGTATTTGCATCTATTGTACTGCTAGTTCCTCATCCTAGAGCTGACCTTAATACTTGCATGTAATTAAAATGGTATAAAAGCAAAAAGGAGGAGGGGGGATGGGATGGGGGTTTCTAGGGAGGGAAAATGGGGAAAGAGGATGACATCTGAAATCTAAAATACTCCCCCCCAGAAAAAGAAAAAAATGTACTCTCATCTAATAATACCTTTATTTTTAGGCTATTGTTACTGCTTCTTTTAACGTTTGGTTTAATAGTCCTATTAGATGTCACAAATATATAGGATATAGAAGACAGGGGGAAAATCAGACTCAGATCACCATGGCTGGACTTGATGTGATCCAGGGATTTCTTCTTTAGTGGCTTTATCAATTCTTTGTCCTTACTCTCACTGGTTTCTTTATAAAAACTACAGAGAATGAGCCTTCCCGGTGCCATGGGACACAAAATGCAGTATCTTGCTGTTTAGTAGGTTCTAAGGAAAAAAAAAAGCTCTTGTGTTAAAGATACAAGTCTAGGGCGGTGGTGGCGCACACCTTTAATCCCAGCACTTGGGAGGCAGAGGCAGGCGGATTTCTGAGTTCGAGGCCAGCCTGGTCTACAGAGTGAGTTCCAGGACAGCCAGGACTATACAGAGAAACCCTGTTAGAAAAAAACAAAAACAAACAAACAAACAAACAAAAGATACAAGTCTATTACAACTTGCATGATTGTGTTGCAGGTCTGGAGCCAAATAGCCCTTCATTACCTACCTTTGTGGTTTATGTATTTATAGTTTGAGTTTCATACATGTACATTGTGAGTGTAAATTCTCAGAAATTGGTATCAAATTTGGAGTTGGGGGGGTGTCATGACCAGGTCCCAAAGAAACCTGGGGCAAGTCTCACTTAAAACCTGTCTTCTTCCAGTACTTTTCACCTTGCCCCCACCCTAAACCTCTCCATTTCAGGGGCTGGGACTTGCTTCCCTCCCTCAGCTTCTGATTTCTATATAACTCAGCTATTTTGACTCTCTAGTTTTCTCTTGGCCTCTTAGTTCCTGGATGGCTTGCTCTTGGCCTTTTCTCTTCTCTCCCTCTCATTCTTCCACTCTCCTCCAATGGCCTGGTCTATTTTGCTAGCCATGTTCAGTCTGGACCCTTCCAGATGTCTCTGGCTATGCTCTCCCTCATACTGACAATTAAAACTCTTCTCAACTATACCTAGGAGTGGTCATGTCCTAAAGTCCTCACAAACTTTGTCCCAAGCCAGGCCCAGTCATCTGTCCTCAACAAGCTGATAAGAGCCCAATTAAATGTGAAAAGCAAGGGAAAAAATTTTTATTCAACATGGCCACATTGGGAGGAGGAACAGAGAAGCCCAGTGTCTTAGGATTTTAATGTTGTGAACAGAGACACTATGACCAAGGCAACTCTTATAAAGGACATTTAATTGGGGCTGACTTAGAGGTTCAGCCCATTATCATCAAGGCAGAAGCATGGCAGCTTCTAGGCAGGCATGGGGCTGGAGGAACTGAGAGTTCTACCTCTTCATCCAAAGGCAGACAGGAGAAGACTGACTCCCAAGTAATTAGGAAGAGGGTCTCATTGCCCACTCCCACAGTGACACACTTCTTCCAACAAGGCCACACCGACTCCAACAAGGCCACCATCTGATAGAGCCAACCCCTGTGCCAAGCATATTCAAATCACCACATCAAGTGAACCCCCCAAGTTCATGTTCATGGTACTGAAGTGAGGTTGAAGTTTAAATAGAGCACTAAGGATATGCGCATCTCAACAGTCCTGGTTAAGGTGTGGTCCTGCCAACAACTGACCCGTCCTCTGTCCTCCCAGTTTCATTCTCACCCTATAAGGTGGTTTGATAAGTTGTGAGAATGGTATGAAGTCTCTTTGTGGAAGAAGTCCCCTGTGAATAGCACCTTTTCCTTCTGCCAGCATTAAGAATCCTAGGACAATTCTCATTTCTTTAGAATCCATTGTTTCAATAGTCTGGTAGATCATGAGGCACAAGGGTCTTTTCAGAATATCTTCACTTAAGCCTGGTTTAAAAAGCACACTTTAAACTGAACCTTTTGTAAGGGTGACTAATAAGAACTTATGTCTGTGAAGGGTCCAGAGTCTAATCACAACTTATCCTGGGCTACCTCTACCCCTCGAATAGCTACTCCATGACTGACTCTGACATACCATCTTTATGGCTATCTGGTGAAACAGTTTGTAATATATAAATTTAAGAGACCACTAATTTCCATAAACCAAAGGCGAAGAATGCCAGCAGACAGCATCTGAGGCCTAACATAGCGATTTCTCTCTTTCTTGCTATAACTGACCTACCGAGTATTTCTACTAATATATTTGAAACGTCTTATGATAATGAGGATCTTTGTTCTGTTACTATAAATCTACATGAAACTATCACCATGTTAAAATATAGTATTGGAGGAAACTTTAATCTGTGTTCCCAAATCTCTTATTTGGCTCCAGAATAAATCTTCCCATCACTTTTGAGATTTCTTTTTGCATCACCAATTATATTGTGATCAAATTAACCCCCCACCAGCAGCCAAACATCAGACTGAGCACAAGGACCCCAGTGGAGGAGTCAGGGGAGGGACTGATGGAGCTGAAGGAGATTGCAACCCCATAGGAAGAACACAACCAACCAGATCCCCCACCCCCAGTTCCAAGGGACTAAAGCACCAACCAAAGAGTATACATGGAGGGACCCATGGCTCCAGTGTAGGGGAATGCTAGAGTGGCGAGGTGGGAGTGGGTGGATGAGCACCCTCGTGGAGGGAGTGGGAGGGAGTGGAGTGAGGGGTTTGCAGAGGAAAAACCAGGAAGGAGGACAACATTTGAAATGTAAATAAGCAATAAAAATTAGGTTAATCTAAATTAACCCCCTTACCATCTCCAGTCCCTCTCCTTATCTTCTAGATGCCCTTCTTTTTCCATAGCTTCCTCACTTTGCTTTCATACTTCTCCCATTTTTGTCACCATTAAAAATCTTTTCAGCCAGGCAGTGGTGGCACACGCCTTTGATCCCAGCACTTGGGAGGCAGAGACAGGTGGATTTCTAAGTTCGAGGCCAGCCTGGTCTACAGAGTGAGTTCCAGGACAGCCAGGGCTATACAAAGAAACCCTGAAAAAAAAAAAAAAAAGAAAAAAAAAGAAAGGAAAGGAAGAAAGAAAGACAGGCAGAAAGACATGAGGCTTATAGAATGATAGCTTTTTTTTTTTAAGATTTATTTATTTATTTTATTTATGAGTATAGTACACTGTAGCTGTCTTCAGACACACCAGAAGAGGTCATCCAATCTCATTACAGATGGTTTTGAGCCACCATGTGGTTGCTGGGTTTTGAACTCAGGACCTCTGGAAGAACAGTCAGTGCTCTTAACCACTGAGCCATCTCTCCAGCCCGGAATGATAGCTTTTTTTGATGATTTTTTTTTCCTTGATAAAAATTATGAAAGAACTAAGTTCTCTGTATTCTTATAAACTTCAGCCCCAACTTCTATTAAGATGGGTTAGTTCCTGAATTCCAGAGTAAAAAGGCTAACTGAATTCTTAAATGGTATAACTAAAAGAGGAGCAACTGACTTATTACCACCTTGCTCAGAAAGACACATCTAATGAATTTTGAGAAAAACCAATTACTCTAGTTTTCTTTTTTTTTGTTGTTTTTGTTTGCTCTTTGTTTTTTCGGGACAGGGTTTCTCTGTGTAGCCCTGGCTGTCCTGGAACTCACTCTGTAGACCAGGCTAGCCTCGAACTCTCGAACTCAGAGATTCGCCTGCCTCTGCCTCCCAAGTGCTGGGATTAAAGTCGTGCGCCACCACCGCCCGGCTTACTCTAGTTTTCAAAACAGAAAATGTACCTTTTCAGTTTACAAGGAGTCTCTCATTAAGCATTGACAAGACAATAATATGCAACATTAAAAACTTAAAGAGAAAGATTATATAAATTATCATATGAGTGTGATATAGGAAAACCCTATACAATATGCAGAAATTATAATGAAATTCATGTACATTAGCAATTTAACATATTTCTTGAAGAGAAACTGATTATTCTTGTTCTTTTTCAAAGTAATAATTTCTTATAAAATACTAATAGTGCATATGTATATATGTATAAATAATTTATTTTTGAGATAGGGTCTTTTACTCTATAGTCCAAGACCTCAAAGTCCAAGACCACAATTCTCCTGTCTCACCCTCTAGGATTTCTGGATTAGAGGTCTGAGCTATTATGCCTCAACCTCTAATATAGCTTTACTATTTTAAGGTTTTAAGCTAGCTAATTATATAACACATTATGAAATTTGAGAAATACTACACTTTGATTCACACCACTCGACTGTGGTGTTAGCAGACACTGGATGTATTTTATTTTAATATTTTACTTTTGTGTACTGATCTAAGTAACAGAACCAGTTCAGAACTGTTTGGGATTGGTTCTAATGCTTTGTCTTAATTCTGCTCCTAAAATCACACAGGAATCTGCATGTCCAAACATCCAAATATGAGGAAGAAGGAATTCTGCCATGAGAGGGGCGTAGGATGAACAAGGCCATGTTGGGGAAGCAGAGATCAGAATTAAGAGTCAGGAAACCAGGCCCCAGGGGCCACTCCCCTGGGGAGGGGCCTTCGATAGCAGAGATAGATTTAGAAAATGTAAACTCAGGAATACCAGAGGGTAGTGTATGGTAGCCAAAGGGAGGTTTAGACATGCCCAGCCATTGAACTAGTAAGGCATATTAAAAATAATGCTATGTATGTGTGTGTCTCTGTCTATGTGAATTCAGAGCTCTTTGGGCAGAAGCAGCAAGCTCAGAGTGGTTTAACAATTCACTGGTATACAGAACCATCACCATGGTAAGTATGCAAGAGTTTATGGATTACATTTTACATTAGGATATATATATATATATATATATATATATATATATATATATATATATCCTATTATTAAAATATATACTATATTTGAGAGTTTTATTTATATATTGTGAAATCAGCATATGTGTTTTAAAGTTAGTACATCTTGAAGAGTTTTATATAGACAGTTAATCAATTTAACCATATTATTGAACATCAAAATTTTATTCCTAAAGTATGAACAATGTAAAGCTAAAACTTACAAGAACATTCACATTCAGAAGAAAGTTGCAAAGTACAGCACTGATTTAACAGGAGATTGGTCTTTTGTGTATTACTGAGCACCATGCCATGACTTACTTTGTTAAAATAACCAACTAAACAAATGAAATGCACGGCTATTTATTTTTTGGTGATTTTCACAGGTGATCCTTTGACATTGAGTTTGTCCACAAAAATGTTTGATTTTCTTCCACTCTCAATGGCTGAATTTCGATGAATTTTCTCTCTAAGAAATATACATATAAATATTAATACCATTTAAAAATAGTCAATGATTTATGTCACTGCAAATAAGTTAAAAGCCACTGTAATTTAGAATATCTTTAAAGTTCCTTAATAACTCTGGACAACTACTTTATTGAACATATAAGAAACTAGGAGCTATTACCTAAGAACTACCCGAATCACTTGCAGCTTAAAGAGTGTTATTAAAAATGGTAGCCATAGCCGGGCAGTGGTGGCACATGCCTTTAATCCCAGCACTTGGGAGGCAGAGGCAGGCGGATATCTGAGTTCGAGGCCAGCCTGGTCTACAGAGTTCCAGGACAGCCAGGGCTACACAGAGAAACCCTGTCTCGAAAAAACAACAACATCAAAAACAAAAAACAACAACAACAACAACAAAAAAAAACAAAAGGTAGCCGTAAGTAATATTTATACTTAATTCAGCTCCTGAGTTGTGCCACTCAAGTGTCAAAGGGACTCAGTAGTCACACATATCTGACAGTTAACATGTTGGCCAGCACACTTCCTCACGTGGAAATTCACTTCTGAAAATTCTACTGGAGAGAACTACTAAGAGAAAAATGCAGCTGCTAGGGCCATAGATTTACAGAACATCTGAAATGAACAGACTTTCTCTAACTGGGACCTAGATTTTGTGTTTAAACTTTTAACAATGTAAGACAAATATTAACCAAAAAGATAGAGGCAAGTTTTAAAGTCTTTTTATAGAAAGTATTCAGGCTCTAAATTCCTAAACAAGTACTTTCAAAGAAACTATGCCAGCTCATGGGATTTTATACAAGGCTTCTGAATTACTTTGATTTGTCCAGCACTGGTTCCATGAGGCCTTCTCCAACCCTAGACTCTCTGGATTTCTGTTTCAAGAGTTATCCTGTTTCAAGAAACTTGAAGTTTCCCTCAAGAATTTGGGAGTCAGGTCATAGCTCCCAAGAATTAACTTCAGAATATGTACTAAATGTATAAAAGCTATAAATTTTAAGAACTATACTTAATCAGTAAAAAATAGATATAACAATCGTTTTTTTATTTTTGGTTTTTTGAGACAGGGTTTCTCGAAAACTCTGGCTGTCCTGGAACTCATTCTGTAGACCAGGCTGGCCTTGAACTCAGAAATCCGCCTGCCTCTGCCTCCCAAGTGCTGGGGTTAAAGGCGTGCACCACCACTGCCCAGCTTAGATAACAATCCTAAGGAAACTTTATATACTGTGATTATATTATAAAACAGATCCTAATGTAAATGCTCAAAGTCATTCATCTCACACAAGGTTTAGATATTTATATAGATAGTGTAAGCGAAAAGGTTTTGTATTTTTAAAACTTAACTTTCTTACCAAGTCAAAATTTAGCATTTAATTATAAATGAATTTAAAATGCTTTCATAGTATGTAATAGTATTGTGTATCAAACTTCAGAAACAAATTTTAATTTGTATGGACTATTTAGATTCAATATAAAGTTCCTTTTTCATAAAAGATACATCTTGGATATTCTTAAGAACTTGTAAAGAGGTAAACATACTCTTTCATTGTGTTTGTGTATGAGGATGAGAGTACATATGTACGGGTAGGTTCATGTTGGTGTGTATGTGCACTTAGATAGGTCATTTTTGGTTACCATTGTTTAGGCTTTGACTTACAAGGTAAGCTAGGTATCTGTCTGTCTCTTCTTCCTGTGTTGGGATTACAGCTGCATGCTACTATGTCAGGCTACTTTCTCTTTCTAATGTCCGTTTTGAGTATTACACATTGATTACATGGCAAAACCTTTACTGAATGAGCTATCTCTACAACCTAATCTACATAACTTGTAAATCTCTTTAAAAGCACTGTTTTTAGAAATAGTCTTTACCTTCTTTTGAGTTCACGAGACCCTGGATGCTCGTGACCCACGCTTCGCATTCCAGTGTTTCCTGATCGTCCAATAGGCTTGTACTTCAGAACTTCATTTTGCCACTCATCATCAAAAGCATGAGCATCACCTGTATTAAATATCGAAATAAGCAGAACAAGTACTTAAGGTTTCTTCCGTCAGTACTGCCGTGGGCCACTACACACTTCATGTAGCCTAGCCTTTCAACAAAGGCAGAAGCTTCTGCAATATTTCCCTCCTATTCACTGTATGGTTACTGATAATATGGTTTTTCATTTACCTTCTTGATTATCCTATTATTCTACATGGACTAGATGATTCCATATACTCATTCATGAAATCTTTTGAATCACCTCATAACGGCCATGATGTTTTGAATCATTTTACAATGACTATAATGTTCCCTACGTTCTTAGACACTCCTTCAGTAGCTTGCATTTCTATTCAGTGCTTTATGTTCCTAATGACTTCTTAAGCTTGGTGTCAATTTCCTAACACTCAATTTATGATGTCATGAACTAGGTAAACTAACTTCCATAAAAACAACACATAAATGCCTTTTAGATTATCTTTATAAAAATATCTTAAACTTGATTTTTCCAACATAAATTACAAAATACTCAATGTACATATCTACATAGATATATATGTATATAACTTATTTTTAAAATTATATGTATATGTGTGGATAAGCACATGTAAGTGCTGGTGTCCTTGGAGGCCAGGGGCATCTCTCTGGTGCCGTAGTTAAAAGTACTTGTGAGCCACCTGATGATGCATCCCACACAGGATGGCCCTGAAACCCTGACTAGGGCCTGCAAGGGAATAAAGAAATGACAAATAGACTCACATACAGAAAAGTTGGGGTCAGATGGAGTGTAAGCACTCTGTTGGAGTAGCACCAACTACCCCCAAACAAGAACCTAGAACCTCACTGCTTTTACTGAGCAGCACAGTGGGAGGGGTTAGCTAGTATCCACAAGAGGTTGTCTGTAGACAAGTAGTCTAACTCTATAAAAACATCCAGGAGGAGGGGGCTGATGTTGCTAGCTTCTGTACACACTGTAAGCATTCACACTTGAACTTGAGAAAGAAGACTTTGCCAATGTCCTCTGCTCACAACATCCTGATAGTGGGAATCGAACTAGGGTCTTCAGTAAGAGTAGCATGTAGTCTTAATGACTAACCTAGAGCTCTAGGCGACTCAGTACATATTTTAATAAGACCACAATGTTTAAAATAAAGAAAGCTCAAATTTGGCTTTCCTCTTATGGCATAAGAATACCTTATTATAGTTATTATTTCTATGTGTATGTTTGTGTATGTGTTTTGGCTTGTACACTCCGCAGCCATGGAAGTTAAACAACTTCAAAGAGTAGGTAGGTTCTCTTCTTTACCATGTAGGACCTTGAGGGTTAAACTTGAGCTGTTATGTTTGGTAATAAGTGCCACATAACCAGGAGTAATTTTTATCTAATTCAAATATAGTTTCTTTTTCTGAATGATGCATTAATTTAAGCTCTTTACTATGATAAAACATTATTCAAAGTACTTTCTCAAAAAAAAAGTACTTTCTCAAAATTTAAGATAAATGTACTGACATTTCAATGATTTAATTTTGATTAAAGCATAAAAGCTTGATTAATGTTTAGACAAAATGAATACTGTCAATAATGTTAGTGATTTTAACATAATTTAAAATATGAGAAAAGTTAGACACTAACTTAAATGCATTGAAGAATATAAAAACCTAGAAAACAGAGATTTGCTTAGTATTATGTATGTTATCTTATGTATACTAGAAATTAAAATTATCTGTACAAACTGTAGAATAGCAAAATAATCAAGTTGAAAAGATGTTTATACATGCATAAAACTATTAAAAAGAAATTCATCAAAATTAGAGTGGTTCTTTGGAATTGAAGTTATGATTTATTTTTATTTGTTCCTTTAAACTTTTTAAGTATGCTTCTTGACAATCAAAAATTAAAAAGCACATTTTGCCTACTGATATTACTAAAACCCTCAAAATCTTTAATTTTATCATCTTATGAGAAAACTGATTGACATCTCATATTAACAAATTATAATTTGTTGTAAAATGTGTATTAGATGATAGAACCACAATTTATAACTTTGACAAAAATTTTTCTTCACATTTTTTTAAGCTATCTTAATTAAAATTCATGAAGTTCTAGAAATGTAGCTACTATTGTAACTTTTGACAGTTTTTGTGTTTGCAGTGACTCACTTTCATTCATATTGATGAACTCTTGGTTGACCTCTTCATCTCCCGTCTTGCTGTTCTTTGACTTTCTAATGACATGAGCTCGGTCATGGATATGATGACCAACAGCCATTCTTTCTAATCCGCTGTCAGAATCTCTCATTGCTTTTCTGGTTTCTTTTACCTTTAAAAATACAGTGAAAGTTATTTAGTTATTTAGTTAACTATATCAGAATGGACTCCATTTCATATTCGTCAGGTCTGTTTATGAAGCAAAGCTGTGGATTTCCTGCACCAATGTCCATTATTTTGTATAATAAAATGAGTAACTATATTCAGTGCTATTATCGATCTGGTTTTGTAATAAAATCACTAACATTTCTTCAACCATTTATATTTTAGCCTTTTCCAAG
Source organism: Grammomys surdaster (assembly GCF_004785775.1). Taxonomy (NCBI): domain Eukaryota; kingdom Metazoa; phylum Chordata; class Mammalia; order Rodentia; family Muridae; genus Grammomys; species Grammomys surdaster. The sequence continues at coordinate 15,836,768 of NW_021604597.1, read as the reverse complement.
TCACAATGAAATATTAAAACAATATTATCAAACTTTGTTACATAAATAAATTATAAAAATAAGAATAAGTTATATAAACTCTTCAACATTGTCTTTGCAATGTAATGGATAGAAGGTAATAAGTGTAACTACTTACTCATCGCTTGTGTTGAAAGGCTTGAGCCCCGTGACTCCTACCTACCAACTTCACAGAAGTATTACTAGAATGTTTATGCTAACCAAATATTACTAATATGTTTTTATGTTTGACATCAATAGTTACAGTTAGCTTACTTTAAGACTTCACTATGTTCATCAAACTAAAATGGCAACGAATTTGCTAAACAATGCAAAGAGATCACTAATAGGTATATTTGTATGTCAGAATTGAAATTCTAAATTACTTTATAGTTATTTTTCAGTGATTCTAGAATCTTACTGTAACCTACAAGGTAATGAAATTTCATATCAGTTTGTAGAAGCCAAGAACTTTCATTACTACGGGTCAGTATTTAAAAATTTGTTTTTTCTCCCTGTCACTTAATTCCCAGAAATAACTGAGACTAATTATTTATTAATAAATGTCTAGGCCATAAACTTCAGCTGGTTCTCTGATTTGCTCTTAAAGTATTATCCCTTTTTTCTCTAACTCTGGTTTAGCTACATGGATGGTTTCCTTTCCTTGACTCCTTACGTCCATCTCCTCGGAGTTCTTGGGGCAAATCTCCCCTTTTCCATAGTGATGAGCATCCTATCACCTTGCCTCCCTCCTGTCCCTGCCACTGTTAGACAACATATTTTTTCCATAACTTACCAAAACACTAAGAATATTTAAAACTCTTCTATGCCAGGCATGATAGTTCATACCAGCAATTTCAGACTTATGAGACTGAAGCACGATTCGGGGTGGTTTGAGGATAGCTGAGACTACCCAGTAAGACTTCACCTAGAAAAATAATAAAAACTTACTCCTCCTGGAGCCCTACGGGTTTGAGTTGAGGCCTGGAAAACCTTTGGTGGTTCATCTCCTACTTTGGAATAGGTCATAACAGAGGAAGAACAAAATGAATGCCCATTTGGATCCATTGAAAGTTGGCCCTAGAGACAAAGGAAGTTGTAAATTAAGATTCTAGTCAAATAAGAAGATTGAATGCCAAGAAGCAACAATATTAGCTATACAGTTAATCCAAATGGAAACTGGTGTCCAATTTACTTCCATTTTTACTGCTAATTTCTACTTCTCCTGTAAAGAATAACAAGTGATTCACATCATCTGAGTTTTGTGTGGCTTATATTTAAATAAAGATACTAGAATCCCTAGGCAAAGGTTATTTCTTGTACAGCCTTGCCAACCAAGATTAAGTGAATTAGGTATGTACCAGGAACTTTCATACTTTCTTTGGGTATCAGATTGATACAAAACCCACCACTAATGCCCTAGATTTTGGCATTGTTAAATGATCCATAGAATTCTAACAGATATTGGAACGAAATAGGTCACCTTCAGATCAAACCAAATTACTTGTTTTATCCTATTAGAAGAATGACTGTAGAAGTATTAGCATTTGTTTAAAATGTTTAGAGTATATGGATCTAATATAGCATACAAACCATTTCTGTTTTCAGAGAGTTTTTAATATTAAAGCTCAGTTGCTAGCATCCAATGAGTTTTTGAAGTAAAGAGGTAATAATAAAACATGAAAATTTATAGAAAATGTTCATTTACAACAGACTCAGAAGAACATATTGAGGTTGTAATTTTTTAATTGTATAAGTTAATTAATATAACTTCAGATTATAGGGTGTAAAATAAGTGAGATATAAGATATTATATTGATAAGAAAATATCAGCAAGCTGATATTATAATATCCTGATGTAAAATAATCACTTAAACATTTGTTTCAGGTACAAAATACATAAGTATCGCATGTGTTAATCATGTAATGCTTTTTTGCTTTTTAAACTACGGTTAAAGATATTGAAAGTGAGGCTGGAGAGATGGTTCAGCGAGCAGACTGCTCTTCCAGAGGTCCTGAGTTCAATTTCCAGCAACCACATGGTGGCTCACAACCATCTGTAACAGGATCCAATGCTCTCTCTTCTGTTGTGTCTGAAGACAGCAACAGTGTACTCATATAAAAATAAATAAATATTTTTTTAAAAAAAGATGTTTGAAAGTTACTATAACATAGGCTATCAATAACTAAAAACAATGTTCTCATCAGTTTAATTTTAGTACTTACAAAGTTTCTTTGTAATTCCTGTATACCACTTCGCATATTTACCATCATCCGATCCATTGTCTGAAAAGGGTTGATATCTGCATGCTACAGGATATTAGGAGGTATATTAATTACAAAGAGGTAAATACGTCTTCCCAAAACAGATGAAAATATTTCCCAACTTACTGTAATATAACCATGCAGTAATCAACTAGGGAAAAACAATTTAAGGACTGTACAATAAGAGTAATTTGTTAAAAAAAGAAGCATACACAAAATCTCAAACAGCCAATGTAAATTAGAGAATTACACTGCATACACATATATACAAATTATATACCTATGTATACATACTATACGTAAACACATGCTTTGTGCATATAACTATCATATATATTATTTCTCAGCTTTCTTAAACCAGAGTTCTTCCTTTTCCTTCAAGCTTCCTTCTTATCTTCTTACTAATCCTTATGATTTCAAAAGTCTTCTCTAGGGAGAGATGACTCAGACAGCACTGCCCTTGCACAGGACCTGAGTTCAACTCCCAGAAGCCAAGCAGCTCTCTAATTCCTGTAACTCTAACTCCTGCTCCAAGTATCTGACATTCTCTCTTTTTGCCCTGTGGCTACTGAATTCATGTGTACAACACCCCACCACCACCGACATAAATACATAATTTTTTAAAAAGTCACCTCTGATTGATCTTCACCATTACACTCAAAAGTTTTTCGGGTTGTGGGTTTGTATGTTTATATGTATCACAGTGGGAATTTCCTCATTAATAGCTTTGTGATATTCTGTTTTTTGTCACTTGTTCCTCAGGAAGGAACAATGTTACATCTCAAACTTAGAAACACTGATAACTCAGATTCAGTGCAAAAAAAAAAAAAAAAAAAAAAAAGAAAAGAAGCTTTTCATGAGAATATAAGTACAAATATTCTAAATTCACTGTATTCTAATCTTTGGATTACTCTTCGGGGTTAGAAACTAGAAAGGCAGATGGTAGTCAGAACGTTGACAAGATCTGCTCGAGAACAGCTATGCTTGTGTAAGAAGAAAGAAAAACCAAGAATTTCTTGGCAACAAAGTCAGAACAGTTTTCCAAATATTGTGTGTTGCCTGTCACCTGGTAGAGTCATCACGGGCATGTGGAAGTCTAGCTTTCAAATAGAGTTAGAGTCTCTCTGAAAATCAAGTGAATGTCCCCTCAACATTTATTTTTCCATTTTTGGAGGTTGATAGTATACATTTTGATTGATTTACTGTAACCGTCTTGATAGAAATGAAAATATTCTTTAAAAAAGGTATTTGTGCTTCTCTTTGGCTACTGAAATAATCATCAAGAAATTGGGTTTTCGCCGAGTGGTTGGTGGCGCACGCCTTTAATCCCAGCACTTGGGAGGCAGAGGCATGCGGATTTCTGAGTTTGAGGCCAGCCTGGTCTACAGAGTGAGTTCCAAGACAGTCAGGGCTATACAGAGAAACCCTGTCTCAAAAATCCAAAAACAACAACAACAACAAAGAAAAAAAACAAAACAAACAAAAAAAAACCAAAAACAAACAAAAAAAAAACACCCCAAGAAATTGGATTTTCCTCATGGTGAGAAAATAAAAATGCTGAAACCTGGTACTGGCCAGTGGTGAAATGTGTCTCCCAGAAAAAGATATCATATAATCATAACAGCTTGTCGGATTACTTGGCAGGAGGGGCTGGAGCTGATGGGACCACATGTTGACTAGGACTGCCTACTTATAAATATATCTTCCCTCTATTTCCACCCAAATCCCACAAACTGACCCTGAAGATGGAGTTGTGAAGGTCTATGGACCTCTTAGTTCTTCCCAATGTAAGGACATCAAATACATCTTGTCTTTTTCAGCTTTTCATTTGTCTGTTTAATGGCCCACTGAGGATCAATGGGTAAGTCTGGCTTGTTAATACTGCCAGGCCCAAGCTCTGACCCTAACAACTCTGATAACTACTTTAGAAAACCTATGTCTAAGCACTCAGGTACATGTAACAGAAGTTTCTAGTACAAAGCCTACAAGCCATTATGGGAGTTAGTGACATGCACGCAAACTCACTCTGCTTGAGTTAATGAAAGTATCTGTTAAAAAATAAAGCTAAAGTAATTCTCATGACACGAACCATTCCACCAAACCTCTCAAAAGGCACAAGAGAAAAACTTGTTGCCTAAAAAAAATAAAATAAATTTTGTTTTACTTATTATATGGGAATAGCTAAAATACAAAAATGCACTGTAGCTCAGACGTACCACTGTTACAGAACTTTTTAATAAAAAATACTCAATGTTTACTTTTAAAATTATCTGCTTATTGCTCACTGTAGCAACTGCCTGCCCAGAAAATAAAGAAGCCATAGTACTACTAAAAATATGACTGTTCTAATAAGGAAATTGAAAGAAAAAGTCTTTGCTATATAGACCATGACAAACATTTCATAACTAATTAAAACAAAGTATAATGACTAGGATTAAAGCACTTTCTATTGTCATTACATTTTGTAAAGATCCACTACTCTTCCCATAACGAATTAAAATAAATATATTCAATTAATTATTATCATTACCAAATAAGTAGCTATTGTTTGGTTTCAACCAGGGACCAGGGACTGAGGTACATATTTTACATATCAAAGCAGGCCTGGCTTCCAGGTTCTCCCAGCATCCCTCAGTCTCTACCTGGCATACCCTGCCCCCAGCATTGAACTTTCCAGCCCAGGGGCTGAGGTGCCCTTCCTCCTCAATCCCCCAGGCTCTTCCCTATATAAATCCAGACAATTTGGTCTCGCTCCTCTTCTCTCTGGCGCTGCAATCTCTCTCTTTCCTCTTCCTCCCCATGGCGATTCTCCTAGCCTCACTCCTTGGAGCCAGTGAATCTGCCTGAGAGCAGCGCCCCAATAAACCTGCCTTTAATATAATACAATACAATGTAGCTTGAATTGGCTCATTTTACCAGTGGACAAATAACCTATTAGATGGTGTTGAAACCCAGGTGGAGGCGAGTCCCCAGCTCGATGGCCGTGGACTTTCCTGGCCACAGGGAAACCACTTCTCTCCCTCTATCCTTGTGTGCTGGATACATTTCTTAGGACTTCATAAGTACCCATCCCCAGCCAGCCTATTAGGGTAGCCTCTGGGCTCTCTGCTGAATCTTTCCAGCCTTCTTTTGATTATAAATGAATAAAGGTTGCCGTAATTGTCCATTGCTACTTCTTATTGACATTGAGGTGCAGTTTTGTTTTGGGGTGTGGCCAAAAAGCTGAAATGTTGCCCAAGTCCAGAAAGGCTGTTTGACTGCTGTCCAGGTTCTGTGGGCCCATCTGCAGCTAGGACAGTGCAGGCCCAGTAGAAGTGTCTGAGAGCATAGTAGACTGGTGCACATGTGGGTAACTGTTTTGGAGCATTTCTGGATGCAGGTTCCGAGAGAATACCTGGATGTTAGAAGACAGGAGTTTAGGGAGAAAAACCTTTTTTTGGAGAGGGGCGTAATTTGAAACATGTAGGCCCATGGTCTTGGTAGTTGGAGGAGGGGTGAGGAGTTCCAGGACCAAGGAAAGGGAAATAGATCCATCCTCAGGAATGGGCAGTTGGGGAAGGAAACAGGTTGTTAACTGACAGAACTTAGATTGAGCCCATTTGACCTGTGAGAGGTGGGTTCAAATGGATTCCCTGAAGCTTACTAGAAATAGAAATAAGAATTGTATTGGAGCATCCACGTGTTTCTGTTCTAAATATACATAGTTTTATAATTATCCCTTTACAGATATTTTAATTTGATGCCATCCCATTTGCCCAATTTTGCTTTTCTTGAGCACTAGACATATTTCTAGTGTTCAATAGATATGTGAGCCTGTTCTCTACTTGAGGACAGAGCCAAAAGGTAAGGACCAAAACACAAGAGAAGGAAAGCACCCCTCCCCATACACACACACACACACACACACACACACACACACACACACTTACTACCCTACCGAAACTGAGAAATAAATGTCTGATGTTTAAAAGCTATTCAGCCTAAAGTATTTTGTTATATCAGCCCAATTACACAGGAAAATCAGGGACCAATAATTTTATATATAAATTTGAATGTTGGTCTTAGACTTTCTTTATATTCAGAATTACTTTTTTACTTTACTTTTTAATCTAATCATTACATTTATGCAAGCAACTTTCTTCTATGTGTTTTCCTCTTGATTTAAAGAAATTTTGGCAAGACAAATATAATTTGAAGAATATTTGCATGCAAATAGTTTGAAACAATGAATCTTGCAGACTATAGTTTCACAGAAGTATTATCTCTTTATTTGGCTACATATTTTTCATTCCAGTTTCTGTTAAACATTTAGTGCTTTTAGTAAAAAGTGAAAGTGACATTTATTTCTGTTCCAGTAGGTGACCAATAAACTTACAGCTGATTTGTATAAACATCCTCAATACATTCCCAGCTGAACTATATACAGATCTCATTTATACACTAACAGTTAAGGTAATAAGATGGCCTCTTCTTGCATACTTTATGAAAGCTATAGGTAGCTTATTTATGCATATAAATCCAAAGAGATACATGCTTGCTATAGTTACAAAAAGTATGATACTAAAAGTATTTTATGTCTCGAAAAACCAAAAAAAAAAAAGTATTTTAATTCTCAAATGATTTTCAATATTTATAATTAATGTGCTCTTACACTGTCAATTTTTCCTGGTGTTAATTTTTTTTTTTTTTTTTAAATTTTTTTTATTTATTTATTATATGTAAGTACACTGTAGCTGTCTTCAGACACCCCACAAGAGGGTATCAGATATCATTACAGATGGTTGTGAGCCACCATGTGGTTGCTGGGATTTGAACTCATGACCTCTGGAAGAGCAGTCAGTGCTCTTAACCACTGAGCCATCTCACCAGCCCCTAATTTTTTTTTTTTTTTTTTTGGTTTTTCGAGACAAGGTTTCTCTGTATAGCCCTGGCTGTCCTGGAACTCACTCTGTAGACCAGGCTGGCCTCGAACTCAGAAATCCGCCTGCCTCTGCCTCCCAAGTGCTGGGATTAAAGGCGTGCGCCACCAACGCCCGGCTCCTGGTGTTAATTTTTAACTTTTTAAAAAATTAACGTTTAAGAAAATGAATTAAACTGAAAGTTATATGTATGTAATATGTAAAATTAATTTATAATATTGTAGATATAGCACTTACAAATGACATTATTTACTAATGAAAAGGAAAGTAACTTAAATGTGATTACTCTTATTTGAAATGGCACATACAGTTTTATTTATCAGGTTTTATCATGATCCAAACTATTTTGTTTTCTTTAAGTTTATTGCTTAGAAAATATGAAAATTTTAGAATTCTAAAAATCTAAAATCTAGAATTCTTTGATCAACCATGTTTATTGAATTCTAAACATATTTCAATTGCCAAGAACCATCTTAAAAGAAATTCCTAAGGATTTATATTCTGTAATTGCCATTCATGAGGCTGAAAAATAAAAGCAGTGAAACCCAAAATAGTTAATACACATATGTAAACTTCGCCTTTTATTTTATTTAATGTTTTTACTCTCCCATCCTGATGAGAATAGGCAGTTATATAAGTGTGGTGGTCTGAAATAGTTTGGCCAGGGGGTGGCACTATTAGAAAGTGTGGCCTTGGGGCTGGAGAGATGGCTCAGTGGTTAAGAGCACTGACTGCACTTCCAGAGGTCCTGAGTTCAAATCCCAGCAACCACATGGTGGCTCACAACTATCTGTAATGAGATCTGATGCCCTCTTCTGGTGTATCTGAAGACAGCTACAGTGTATTCATATGTAATAAATAAATAAATCTTAAAAAAAAAAAAAGTGTGGCCTTGTTAGAATAGATGTGGCCTTATTGGAGGAAGTGTATCACTGTGTAGGTGGATGTAGAGTCTCCTCCTAGCTGCCTTTGGGTGAAGATATAGAATTCTCAGCTCCTCCTCCAGCATTAAGTCAGCCTACATGATGCCATGCTTCCCACAATGATAATGGACTGAACCTCTAGACTCAATTAAATATTGACCTTTATAAATAGTTGCCTTAGTCATGGTATCTGTTTATAGCAGTAAAGCCCTACTACAGAAGTTGGTACCAGGGACTGGAGTATTGCTGTGATAGGCTTGACCATGATTTCATTTGGAGGAATGTAGATTTTGAAACTTTGAATTTCAAGAGCAGTGGAATATTTTAAGTTATGTATGGCTTAATGGGCCAACCTAGTAGAAACATAGAAGACATTGGTGTTGTGGGTGATTTAAATTCTGAGGGCCTGGCTCAAGGGGTTTCAGGAGAGGAATCTTAGTATGTTGCCTCAAGATCATTCTTATGTTTGGTGAAAATGTGGCTGGTTTTTTTGTTGTTGTTGGTCTTTGAAGAGTCTACCTGATGCTAAGGTGAAGAGATTCAGATTAATTACACTGATAAAAGAAGTCTCAGAAAACCCCAACATGGACTCCAGTTTACTCTCATGAAGAGAGTTTTCATCAGTTGTAGTAAGCTTAAAAGGTTCAAGTAATAAAAGGGTACTGCGAAGTAAAATGGAGCTAAATCCTGTGTTCAAGGATATTAAATGGAATTAAAGAAGTGGTGACTTTACGTCAAGATCCCACCTAGCTAAGCTTATTGTTTGTTTTTGCAGTTGAGCAAGGGATAGTTATATCATGTTAAGAGTTACTATTACCTGGTTATTACATGATTATTGTTTTCATTTGGACTCAATCTGGACTGAACTGCCATCCAGAAATGGAGGGCACACCTGTGACCCAGATCTTGAGGCTGGAAGACATATTTTTGATCCAGATCTAGAGTCATAGTGGCCATGAAAAGCTTAGGTCCAGGCATGGTGGAACGTACCTTTAATCCCAGGAAACAGAGACAAGCATATGTCTGAGTTCAGGGCCAGCCTAGTACAGAGCAAGTTCCAAGTAGAGAAAAATCAAGACCACATCTTTAATCTCAGCATTCAGGAGACAGAGGCATGCAGATCTCTGAGTTTAAGGTCAATCTACAGAGCAAGTTTTGGGACATCCAAGCTTAGGCAGTGAGGGAGTTGGAAAAAAGAAAGCTGGTGATGCTGTAATAATATAAAAAGGAGGTCATGTTCCAGCCTCAGCAAGCAGCGGAACTTGGCAGCATTGGCCATGTGGCTCTGGCTTTAGAATCAAGAATAGAAAGGTCTGTACTGACCAATTGATGCTGGTTTGCTGAGCTGAGAAATTAGCAGTGATTAAGAAGAGACCAACATCACTGAGGTAAAATCTTGAGGGAAGTGTTTTCTGAAAGCACAAAGAAGATGTGTTTCTAGAAACAGTCAAGGTTGTACCTGGTGCTGCAGCTGGACTTAGAATGTATGAGAATACCAAGGTGGTAATAGTGTTGAAGGTTATGAAGAACAGCTGAGGCTTGGTACTATGAGACCAGGAAAGGGCACTGGTGAAGGTGAAGCCTCAGTTGTAGGTGACAGCCCAGGACTGAAGGGGTCATGCAGAGAATTTGAGGCGTGGCACCATAAAAGAGCCTATGAGGTTTTGGTGAAGCCTAGTTGCAGTGAAAGACCCCATAGTATTAAGAGATGTTAGTACCATTGGATGACAACCAAGAACAGCAGCAGCGGTGGAGTAGAGTCCACCAGAGCCTAGAGTGCTACAGACAACAGACCTTTAATCCCAGGAAGAGTGGGGAAGTGACCCAAACCCTTTGGAGGAACCTAAAAGAAGATCATGTGTGGATCTTGAACACTGGAATAAGAAGCTATAAAGTTGAAGTTGCTTTGGATACCCCAAGACATTAAAGATGCCAGAGCCATGGGATACCTGCTGAGAAAAGCTGCAAACAGAGAGTGGAACCAGCCAAAGAGAAAGAAGTGTGTTGTAGTCAACAAACCTGATAGGAGTTAGAGATCTGAAGAGTGCTTTGATATCAGACATGGAGATGCAGAGTTTGGGGTTTGCTTAGCTGGTTTTTGGTCTTTGTTCTAGTATTTCCTCACTATTACATTTTGAAATGGCAATATATATTCTGTGATGTTGGAAGTATATGATTTGCTTTTTGCTTTTGATTTTATAGGGGATTACAGTTAAGTGATTACATGACTCTCAAAAGAGACTCTGAACTTTGGACTTTCAACACTGTTGAGACTGCTATAGACTACTAAACTCTTGAAGATGGACTATTTTGTATTACGTTATAGCTAGGTGTGGCCCCCATAGACTCACTCATGTGTTTGAATAAGTCAATGGGAGCCAGGGAGTGGAATATGGTGGTTTGAATGTATTTGGCCCAGAGAATGGCACTATTAAAAGGTGTAGCCTTATTAGTATGTGTGGCCTTGTTGAGGAAATGGTTCCCTCTGAGGAGGATGGGTGTTGGGCTTTGAGGTCCTATGCTTAGGCTCCACCCAGGATGGAAGAGGGAGTCTCTTCATGGCTGCCTAAGAAATAGAGAGTCTCCTTTTAGCTGCCTGAGGAAGACAGAATCTCCTTTTAACTGCCTTCAGTATTTAGAACTCTCAGCTCCTTTTCCAGCACCATGTCTGCCTGGATGCTGCCTTGCCTCCTGCCATGACAATAATGAACCAAGCCTCTGAAATTGCAAGCCAGTCCCAGTTAAATGTTTTCCTTTATAAGAGTTGCCTTGGCCATGGTGTCTCTTCACCACAGTAAAACCCTAACTAAGGCACAAGTCTTCTGAAATAAAGGTTAATCTAAGTTTTGAAGGTCTAGAGTGATCCAATGACGATAAAGCATCATACTAGATATTTTAAGTATTTAAACCTTAGAAGTATGTGGTACCAGGAGTCCTCTTTGGTTTTGGTTTATCACTTGGAAGGGAGGAAGTTATCAGGGAAGAAATATGGAAAAAGCAATGGCTTAGTATGGCTTATAGTTGTATAACCTTATGATTCTAAATGTTTTAAAAGCATATACCATTAACAACCCATTGTTTTAGCTTTAGAAAATGCATCCCCTTTTATATAATATTTCCATGGCAGAAATATTAGTTATACACTATCAGTATGTAACTTATAACATTTGTATCATGTTTCTATAGGACTTTCTTGCTAGCTGTCTTTAAAAATTACTTACAGTTAAGGAATCTTCACCACCATCATGTTCTCTACGATTATGGGTTCTTCCTCTATCATCAGAGATACTGAGCAAGTCTCTTCCAAGAGGTTCAGAGAAACTTCTCATCATGTTGCGCATACTTTCTCGGTGTGCAAGAAAAGAATCACTGTTGAAAATAAAGATGAATGGAAAATTAAATGTTATAATTTAAAAAACTGCCATATAAATACTACGAAGAAACTTATGAGCTAATATAATTGTTAAGACAAAATATTACAATTTAGAAGAGATTACTTAATAAAAGACCTAGTATTTATAAATACAATTATAAATATAAATGAAATCTTATCCTATTTGCTATTCACTATATTTATTATACTAATGAAATATATTATTTCATGTATAAATATGGTAAATATAAATTACCATATCGTAAGTAGTTTAAGATGAGAAAAAAATGAAAAAAAATCAGAAAAATATTTCTCGAAGGTAAGACTACTTTGAGAAGTCTACAGCATAATTTTATAACTGTAAAAACATCAGAAAAACATTTCTACCAGGAAGATCATTTTGGGAAGTGTACAACATAATTCTATAGAATTAATAAAGAAGCCAGGCAGTGGTGGTGCATGCCTTTAATCCCAGCACTTGGGAGGCAGAGGCAGGCGGATTTCTGAGTTTGAAGCCAGTCTGGTCTACAGAGTGAGTTCCAGGACAGCCAGGGCTACACAGAGAAACCCAGTCTCGAAAAACCAAAAAATAAATAATAAATAAAAATAAAAATTAAAAGAATAGGGCTGGTGAGATGGCTCAGTGGTTAAGAGCACTGACTGCTCTTCCAGAGGTCATGAGTTCAAATCCCAGCAACCACATGGTGGCTCACAGCCATCTGCAATGAGATCTGATGCCCTCTTGTGGGGTGTCTGAAGATGCTACAGTGTACTTATAATAAATAAATAAATAAATAAAGTTTAAAAATTAAAAGAATAAAGAATTCCCCATGCTAAATACAGACCCCAAAGAACCTAAAAAAGTTGTCTTTAAAAACTGAATGTGCACAAATAAATTTGGAAAAGAGTTCTCCTAAAATGATCATACTTGTTGGGGCTGGAAAGATAGCTCAGTGGTTAACAATGTTTGCTGCAACTTCTAGAGGACTGAGGTTTGTCTCTCAGTATCCCCAGAAAACTTATGCTTCTCATATATACCTGCTTCTCACTATACCCTCTGTCTCTACAGGCTCCTGCACGCACCCATCTCACCCCTTCTCTCTCACACTCTACCTTTCTCTTAACAAAAAAAGAGCACTATTTTAAACTTTCCTGACTGAGAGAAGATCATTGACATACAAGCACTGAGGACCATATTTATGTTTATGAATACCATAAAAGTATAGATTATGTCTACATAGTCAAAGCCAAAGCCACAGATATCTTTTATAAGGATTATTGTTATTATTATTATTGTTGTTGTTATTTCTTCGAGACAGGGTTTCTCTGTGTAGCTCTGGCTGTCCTGGAACTCAATCTGTAGACTAGGCTATCCTGGAACTCAGAGATCTACCTGCCTCTGCCTCCTGAGTCCTGGGATTAAAGGCGTGCGCCACGTCTAGCTGTAGCACTACAATTATAAAGCAGACTATACTAACTCTGTAAATTGTTCCTGGTAATATAGTCATGTTCACAATACTAAGTCACCCATATATTCATGTGGGAAGTCTTCTAATGCCTTCCTCAGTTTCCTTTTTTACTATTTTGAGGTTTTCACTGTAAAGGTCATTCCTTTCTTAGATTTATTCCAAAGTATTTTTTTTTAGATAATTGTTAATGATTGTTTTACTAGTTTTTTCCCGCATGTTTCTCTCTCTCTCTCTCTCACACACACACACACACACATTTAAACTACTGATTTTTATGTTAGTTTGGTGTCCAAATTGCTCAAAGTGCTTACTAGATCTAAGAGTTTTCTGGTAGAGCTTTTATGGTCTTTTATGTAAAGGATATGAACAAATTAGGATTCTTTGACTTCTTTCTCCCTTTCCTATTTCTATCCATTTATATGCTTCGTCTTATTTACTACTTCATGAACTACATTGGATAGGAGTAGAAGAAAGGTACACTTTTATCTCATTCCTGATCTTAGTGGAAATGGTTTGAGGTTTTCTCTGATGTTGGCTAACATGCTTCTCATATATAGCATTTATTATGCTGATACATATTTCTTCCACTTCTAGTCTCTTTGGGGGCTTTTATCATAAAGGAATGTTGTCTTTTCTCAAAATCCTTTACTATATCTCATGCGATGTGAATTCTTTCCTTCAATCCCTTTATGTGATAAACTTATGGTTTGCATTAGTCTGACCTTCCTTTGTATCTTAGGAATGAAGCCAGCATAGTTATGATGAATGATCCTTGTCAAGTGTTCTTGAAATTCTGTTTGCAAATATTAAAATTTTAGTGTTAATTTTTGTGTCTCTGTCCATCATAGAGACTGGCGTATTAGTCTTTGTTGTGTCTTTATCTGGTTTTGTAAAAGAGTCTGACAGTATTCTTTCTGTCTTTATTCTATGAAATAGTTTGAGAAGTCCCAGTGTTAGTTGCTCCTTATAACTCTGGGTAGCCTTCAGTACTGAATTCACCTGGGCTTGCACTGCTTTTAGTTTGAAGTTCTTTTTTTTTTTTTTAATTTCTGCTTCAATCTATTTTGGTAGTTAGTATAGATCTGTTTAAATTATCTAGCTCATATTAGTTTAACTTTAGTAGGTCTTAAGCGTCAAGAAATTAATCCATTTTTATGTGATCTTTCTAACAGTGGAAATAAATTCTTTAAGATACAGCCTAACAATCTTCAGAATTTCTTTGTTATCTGTTGTAATCTCTCTCTCTCTCTATTTTTTTTTTTTTTTTGGTTTTTCAAGACAGGGTTTCTCTGTGTAGTCTTGGCTGTCCTGGAACTCACTCTGTAGACCAGGCTGGCCTCGAACTCAGAAATCCACCTGCCTCTGCCTCCCAAGTGCTGGGATTAAAGGCGTGCGCCACCACCACCCAGCATAATGTCTCTTTTCATCACTAATTTCACTAGTGTCTTCTATTTTCTTTGGTTAATTTGGCCAAAGGTTTATTGATCTTGCTTATCTTTTAAGTTTATTTATCTTTTTAAAGAACTCAATCTTTGAATCTTTGTACCTTTTCATTTTTTTATTAATTTCTGCCATGTTATTTATTTCTATCCACTAATTTTGAGTTTAGATTATTTTTGTTTTTCCAAGGCCCTATAGTGTATCTAAGCTATTTGAAGTTTCTTTCTTTAATGTAGGCATCTATAACTATAAATTTCCCTCTTATAGCTGTTTTCTTTGCATCTAAGAGGTACTGTATTCTTTTGGTTATACAATTCTTAGAATTCTCTTCTTAATTTCTTCAGTGATCCATTTACCTTTCAATAATCTGTTGTTCAATCTCCATGAGTCTGTATATGTACTATAGTTCCTCTTTCTCTTGGTTTTTATTTTTATTCCTTTGTTGCCAGAGATTAGAAAAATTATTCTAATTTCCTATATTTGCTAGGACTTGATTCATGTCCTATTATAAAATCTATTTTAGATGTTTCATGGGTTGCTGAGAAATAAATATTCTGCAGATACATGTTAAGACTTTCTTGGTCTACGAGGTCATATAACTCAGATGTTCTCTTTTTTTGTTAAGATAACCTATTGGTATGAGATATTTGTGGTTTCCCCCACTCTTGCGGAGCATCTGCTGATACAGTCCATGAGAACAGTGGGAGCAGAGATGTCCAAAGCCTTGTGAATACGTAATGTGAATGATCACACTAGGACCGCTTGTTAGTACGCTTGTCAGTAGGCAGATCAACTTTACTTGGGGTGATTGAAAGCTTATGAAGTTTTGGGGGACTGAGGGCAGGGACATCCAAGATGGTCAAAGGTCATCCATTGACTGGGGGTTTAGAGTACCTGGCATACCTCAATAGCATGGGGAAGCATTTCAATAATCTCTGGTGCTGGCCAAACAGGTTTTGTCAGGAGAATGGAAATTAATTCTATAAACTAATTAGGGCTACATGACATTCATTAGGTAGAGGCAAGTATAGGGGCTTAGAATCCCCTAGACAAGGTCAGAGAAGGAAAAAAACCTGCTAACAAAGGAGTCTCCCATTTTGCACTGAGCTCAGAGGCTACCCTGTCATGGTAGACAGACTTTAATTAGCAGTGTTTTCCCACATTGAAAAGGTGTGCTTGCCGGGCGGTGGTGGTGCACGCCTTTAATCCTAGCACTTGGGAGACAGAGGCAGGCGGATTTCTGAGTTGGAGGCCAGCCTGGTCTACAAAGTGAGTTCCAGGACAGCCAGGGCTGCACAGAGAAACTCTGTCTTGAAAAACCAAAAAAAAAAAAAGATGTGCTTACTAATCTAGGCATTTCTCAAGTCATGTTAGCAATCCAGATTAATCCATCACAGGCTTTATCAGTATTGTTTTGTCTTTCTTGGAATCTATATAATGGAATTATATAGTGTGTCATTTTTCACATCTAGTTAGCTTCTTTGACTCAGAATAATGCTTTTTATAATTTATCCCTGCCTCATCAAATATTAACTAAATCTAGCATATATATATATATGTGTGTGTGTGTGTGTGTGTGTGTGTGTGTGTGTAGTGTGTATGTATATGTAGTTATATCATAATATAATCATAACTATTTCTAGGTTGTCTTTATAAATAAGGCTGTTGCCAGGCGGTGGTGGCGCACGCCTTTAATCCCAGCACTTGGGAAGCAGAGGCAGGCAGATTTCTGAGTTGGAGGCCAGCCTGGTCTACAGAGTTAGTTCCAGGACAGCCAGCAGCCAGGGCTATACAGAGAAACCCTGTCTTGAAAACAAAACAAACAAACAAACAAACAAACAAACAAAAAGGCTGCTATTACTATTCAGTGCTTTTTTTTCCAATTTAAATTATTTGAGCAGTAGTATCCTATCATTGTGATTTTCTACTTGTCATTTACATAAGTGATCAAAATGAGTGCACAAATATATCCTATCCATTTAAAAATGGGCCTTTTGTTGCTGATTATTAAGAATATGTATCTATCTATCTGTCTGTCTGTCTGTCTGTCTGTCTATCTAGTTATTTTTTAAAAACAATCCATAGTCTTGCCCCTTTCACTTTAAAATATCAACCACACAGTTAAAGTCTTTGTTATTTTTCAGGTTGAAGTCTTTACCATCCTTGTTTTGTTTTGTTTGAGATAGGGTCTCATGCTACAGAGTAAGGCCTTGAAATCACTATATAGCTAAGAATGGCCTTAAACTTCTGAACCCCCTACCTCTACATCCAGTGTCAGGCATCTACCACTATGCCTAATTTTATTTGGTTCTGGGCATCAATCCAGGACTTCATGCATGCTACCAACTATGCTATACCTCCCAGCCCAGTTGTTTTGCTTTTATTACAGATCATGACCTTGTATGGTACAGTCTATTTATAGTAATTTTGTCTTTTTTTTCATCTCATTTTAAAACTTAATTATGTTAGTAGTGTAAATCTGATATTGGTGTACTAAGCAATTGTTTAAATATGTGTGTTAGACAACTACTCCAATGGTGTCAAATCCCTAGTGTTCACCTCATCATGTAACCTCTTCTGCCCATGAGCCGGACTTCTGGGCCTGTTTTTTCAATAAATTTGATATAATGGAAAACAGGATGTCACACAAGTTATGTATTTTGAAGACGATGAGTTCTTAGGTGATCTCTCATGTACAGTGGCTGGTATGGCTTGGGAGAAGTTTACATGAGGGAACTTAGAAGCATTTTTCTAAATCAGCCAATTGCCATGTGAATGAACTTGAAGATGGATGCTCACGTAGACGATATTTGTGATAACCTCACAGTAACCCCCTGAGGCTTGAATTAGAACTACTTAACTAAGCTCCTTGATCAACAGAAGATGTGATACTATAAAGATATACTTTAAGATTCTATATGCTACTGCAACAACAGATATCTAATACACATAAGAATAAGGTCCTAAACTACAGGGCAGCTGAAACAGGCACAAAAAACCAATGGGAACTTCTGACCAACAGGATAATATAGTCACAGGTTCTGGGAATTAGGATATGATTATCTTTACAGAAACTACTGTTCTGCCTACAACAGACATGTTCCTAAAATAACGTTGTTGATAGTAGTATCAAGGAAAACTATCAATTTCTGCCAAGTCTGCATTTTGCTCTACTTTGTTCTGTATTTGTCCTCATGCAAGTTTAATGCCTCTTCTGCCATCTCCTTTCTGCTACTAAGCCTACCCAATCAATCTTTTCCTTTCAGATATAATTTTTTTTTTTTTGGTTTTTTGAGACAGGGTTTCTCTGTGTACCCCTGGCTGTCCTGGAACTCACTTGGTAGACCAGGCTGGCCTCAAACTCAGAAATCCACCTTCCTCTGCCTCCCAAGTGCTGGGATTAAAGGTGTGCGCCACCACTGCCCGGCTAGATATAATTTTCATCTCTAGAATTTCTATTTGATATATATTATATATATATTTCACTTCCTTTGTTGAGACATCATATATTTTCCTTCATTACAATCATATTTCCTTCATATATGGGATAAACTTATAACTGCCTTAAATTTTTTTGTCCATTAATGCTAATATCTTGAATGAGAATAACTAATAACTTCAGAATAAGTCTTTTATACAGAAATGAGTCATATAAAGTCAAAATACAGAAAGTGGCTATTATGTTGTAGAGGTTCTGAATTTTGTTATATTCTTCAGGAATGATAAATCTTTCCTAAGTAGGTAATTAATGTGGTTGCCTTAGAATTCAAATTCTGTCTTAAATGGTAGACTCTTTATATGTATCCTCTTCAGTAAGCTGCTCTCTGAGTCTGGCTCATGCACAGGTGGTTAAGCCTAATACAGATGTGTGCAGAATTTATACACAGAAAAAAGCTGCCTAGTTCTCCCTCTCAGGATGCTGTACATTCCCACTCTCAACCACACCCTTCCAATGGCTATGGCAGTACTGAGCTCTGCCCTTGGTTCTCAGGTTAGAAGAGGTTTGAGTTTCCTAGTAGCTTTGACTGCTTTGCAGAGCATACGGAGCTTGAGCTCAGGGCAGAATTTTCGTTTCCCTTTCACATCTGTTGGCTCCTCTTCAGTATATGTATGTTTTGGGTCATTTCCCAAAAACTTCCTCCAGAAAGCCGGTTTTATATTTACCCTAAACTTCAGTGTTATCTGTAAGGTCTGTGGGTATAGTTATTTTTGGCATATGGTGTTATTATTTATTTGTAAGGCTTTTTTTTTTCTGGTTTGGTTTTTTCGAGACAGAGTTTCTCTGTGTAGCCCTGGCTGTCCTGGAACTGACCCTGTAGACCAGGCTAGCCTCGAACTCTCAAACTCTTGAACTCAGAAATTCACCTGCCTCTGCCTCCCAAGTGCTGGGATTAAAGGTGTGTACCACCACTGCCCAGCTCACCATAATTCTTTAATTTATATTAAGTATTCTCATTTTTTTGTTTGTTTTTCGAGACAGGGTTTCTCTGTATAACCCTGGCTGTCCTGGAACTCACTCTGTAGACCAGGCTGGCCTCGAACTCAGAAATCCGCCTGTCTCTGCCTCCCAAGTGCTGGGATTAAAGGCGTGCACCACCACCGCCTGGCCAGTCTTATAGTTAATTAGTACAAATTTGCCTTATAGTTTTGGTAATGGTTGCTTAGTTCTGAAAAAATTGACGAATGTGACTACTGTCTTTCCTTTGCTAAGCATGGAGGAAGGGTGCTGTATGTCTGTTAGTGATCTGTTACTATTTTTGACCTCAAAGCTTGGGTTCCCTGCCTTTGCACAGAGGGTCATCCAACAGTTTAAATTACACTCCTGCTAGGCATAATTTTTGAAATACAAATTACATATCCAATTACACATTTAATTAAGATATTACTTATTTTGATATAGCTAGGCATATAATAAGGTCAAATATGCACAGAAAACTAAATAATGAAACAGTTTTAAATGTCTTCCTCCCAAAGCCTCATTTATGTCACTGGGAACCACTCACCATTTCTTGTTACCAGAGGTGTTTCTTGCACACTATTTCTTTACCCCCTGCTCTATATTGCATTGTTAAAATGAGAAGTCCCTTCCCAAGGGAGGCCAGTTCTGCTAATGAAGCAGGTAAAGAAAACAAACAGTGTCCCATGGCAACCAGCACAACCCTCCTACTTAGTAGTGCTGTCAAGGTGATAGCCTTCACTATAGGAAAGCTTGTTTTAAACAACCTAGCACACCTTTAA
>NW_021604597.1:15800072-15817044 GCF_004785775.1 Grammomys surdaster | reverse complement strand
AGGAGAAGGAGGAGGAGGAGGAGGAGGAGGAGGAGGAGGAGGAGGAGGAGGAGGAGGAGGAGGAGGAGGAGGAGGGTAGACTTCTGTGAGTTCGAGGTCACGCTGGTCTACACCAAGTTCCAGGCCAGTAAGGTTCAACACAGGGAGACTTCTCTCAAGCAAAACAAAACAAAAAACACCCTCGCCTTCGTTTCTCAAGTCAAGATAGTGTCACGCTAGAAAGCACTCCCACCCTACATGAAGTTAAAGGAACTATTTCTCATCAGAAGTTCCACCAAGATGGCAGTTATGGTCACCAGCTAAGCCCTGCTGCTGCTCAGGACTTCAGATTCAAGGCCACCCACACACCAAGTCGCCCCTAATAGTCAGCAGCCTGCACCTTGAGCCACAGCTAGTCCTCATCTCCCATCAGCAAACCCTCTCCTCACCTCAGGCTTCTAAATCTTCCTCACCCCATCTTGCTCAGCTCACCCTCTCTCGTGTCCTCCACTTCTCCTTTTGCCAAATACCCTCAAATCGTCTCTTCACACCCTGTATCTTCCTTGATCTCTTCACCTAATGACTCCCAAATCCTTCCGCTCCTGTCTCCACTTCTCACGACCCCCATTCTCCTCACACCCCCATTTCTCTTCCCGTCGCCTGCCCATTTCTCCTCACCTCATTCCACCTCAGAGCCACTTCTCTCACCCCCGTTTCTCCTCACACTTATCTCTCCTCACCCCCATGTCTCCTCACTCATTTCTCCTCACACTCACTTTTCCTTACTCCGCTTCTCCTCACCCCCATTTCCCCGCGCCTCCCGCCGGGCGTCCCCCGCACAGCCAGCGGGGCGCAGTCCGCTCGCCTTTCCTAGCGAGCGCGGCTGGGACACTCACGCGAAGAAGGGGTCGTCCTCAAAGCTGCTGCTCAGCATCCGGAACATCGTGTTTCTGCGGCGGGCGGCGGGCGCGGGTGGAAATAGAAGGCGCAGCTCGCCGCGCCGCCACCAGCCTGCTTCCCGCTAGCTTCGCGCGTCTGCCCGCGGCAATAGCCGCGCCCGCGACTAGGGCGGGGCTTGACGCAGGGACGCTTGCCCATTGGCCATGACTTTGTGACGTCACTAAGGTGAGGCAGGAGATGTGTGTGTGGGGGGGGGGGGAGAACATTGCGCGGCTGCTATGGCAACCGCGGTAAACACACCGGAGGCAAGCCGTTTGTCTGGAGGCCTCTTTCAGTGAGGCTCCTGAGAGACGACTTCGTCTTAGAGCTACGGGAACCAAAACTTTAGACCAGTTCTGAATAACCTTGGCCAAATTGCCCTTAATCTCGACAATTCTCTGGTAGCTGGTCAAATAATGAAAAAAAGGTTTTGAGAACAATTAACGAGCGCTGTATTCACTTCTTAAAGGAAACAAGATTCAGCCTATGAGATTTTTTTCTTTTTCTTTTTCTTTTTCTGGTTTTTTTTTTTTTCCAGACAGGGTTTCGCTGTGTAGCCCTGGCTGTCCTGGAGCTCACTCTGTAGACCAGGCTGGCCTCGAACTCAGAAATCCGCCTGTCTCTGCTTCCCAAGTGATGGGATTAAAGGCGTACGCCACCACTGCCTGGCTAGCCTATGAGATTTCTTTCTTTCTTTTTTTCTTTTTTTTTTTGATTTGGTTTGGTTTTTCAAGACACGGTTTCTCTGTGTAGCCCTGGCTGTCCTGGAACTCACTCTGTAGAACAGGCTGGCCTCGAACTCCGAAATCCGCCTTCCTCTGCCTCCCAAGTGCTGGGATTAAAGGCGTGAGCCTCCACCGCCCGGCGCCTATGAGATTTCAAACACCAAAGAAATACAGTTTCTGGTAACTCTAAAACTCGAAACAGTGTCTCCCAATACACAAATAACATCTATGCATAGGATCAAATACACAAAAGAAAAAGGAAAAAAAAGCAAAATGAAATTGCTCCATTTCAAGGATCAGGTCAAATCTTTATCATCTTCCCAACATTCTTAAGCAGAATTTGGGCACAAGATTTGAAGGAAGCAGCCATATCTAGCTACAATTCTATTTCTATTATTTCCATTGCAGAATTAAAGAACCTTCTATTTCTAGTAAGGAAACTGATTTTCATCTTAAAGCAGTGCAGTACCTTAATGATAAGCCCAAACATTTTAAGTGATCTTCAAGAAATAGTATCAGTAAGATTGGGGTGTGGTGTGGTGGGGAAGGGGGCAACATGAAAGATTTTATTCAATTATTGGGGTTTGAAAAGTACTTTATAGGCCCTTCCAAGAGCTGGAGACAGAGCAGTGAGAAGGAGAAAAAGAAGGAAAATGACAAGGAAGGAAAAAGAAGCATCTTTCACACACACTTTCAATTCACTTGTCCCCACATCCCTTGGGGAGGTGGAGGGGTGTCCATGGCTCCTTGGGACCCCATGGGAGACATATGGCATGCTGCCACTGGGAAGAAGTGACCAGGACCTGATTTGGAAGTGACAGAAGTACTCAGGGTTATTTTTAGGAGCTGGAAATGTAATCCTCTGACCCCACCCCCACCCCCACCCCCATTTCACCAGGTTTCTCTGGTAGTCCTGTTCCCCTGGGAGGATTGACTTGAGGGAGGGCCAACTTCACAATCTAAAATGACACGGCCCTTCCAGGAAATAAATAGGCTATTTTAATCTTCCTCTGGCCTCAGCCTAACGCTCAGAGAGCATGCATGGGTCAGAGGACTTGTAAACTAATTCCATGGCAAAGCTGTCTGTACACACCTGGAATTGATTTCTGTTTGGCACAAAGCAAATGTTAAAGAGACTATACTTTTAAAAAAAACATAAAATGAATACAGGCAGCAGCATGACAAACAATATTAAAACACTTTTGCACTGAGGCAAAAGAAAAACGGTGAGAAAAAGTTCCATCTTGTTGCATGGAACTTCTCTCGGGACCACTCTGTTAAAACAAACATGAACCATTTAGTGTAAAGACAGTCTGGTAGGGGTCATCACCAGAGCATACGAAAGCGGTGTAGGCAATCTATAGAATGCCTTTTTAAAAGGTGGTAGAAGAAAGAGAATTGGAACCAAAAAGCCCATGATACCAGTTTTAAACGGAAAGAAAGGAGAGGATGAACACCCCACTAAGGTATAGAGCAGGCGGGGAGGAGAGAGCCTTGGCACTGGCTGCAAACACAATTATAGTAACTTATTTGTGAAGCCCTCCTGTCATTTATAGTGTGTGAGGGCAGGTTAAGAATGAAACGGTAATTACGAGCACACTGAAAACTTGAGAGTAGGGAGTGTGCAGTTATAAATAAAGGAGACCACACAGTCTTCACCAAGAACGTGAATTTGAGTAAAATGTTAGAGGAGGGAAATAGATGTCTTCTTGAACGTTTCAGGCCAGTAGAAAGGCACTTGAAATGTATGTTGTATAGTTCCATTCATATCACTTGCCATACACCTTCAGAGAGTAAAGGCACAAGCTTTATTTGTTAGGATAATAGTTCTCATACATTTCTTATGTTCCAAACACTGCCTTTCAAATACACATTCTCAGTTAAACCTCCCCACCCAACGTGTGCTACGATGTTTATCCTTTATCATAATGAAAACACTGATGATGGTTCACTATTGGTCCTGCAGCAAGGCTTACATTATCTCCACCATCCTATTTTGCCTCCCTGTGACATTTAAAAGGATCACTGCTAGTACATTTGTGTGGTAAATTACCTATTCCCACACTTGGCCTCTAGCCACACTGTTGCTTATGTTTCCTTCAAAAGAACACTGACCATGTCAAGGAAAGACTTCCTCAGACAATGCATGAAATACAAGCCAATTCTGCAACTCTACTGTAACGTCAGTAGTTCAAAAGGCCAGTGAAATCTATACCCATTAACTCACCTGTTACTTAAGAAGGATCGATTACATCTCAGATAACATTTTAGCCATTTAGGATACAAAATTCTCTGGCCTATTGGAGATGCCTACTGGACATGTGTTAGCACACATGTCAAGGATTCTACAACTCCTCAGTTATAACATCTTATAAATTTCAATATATGTCTCAAGTGCCCACGAAAGAAGAAATAAATAGGCTTTGCATACCAGAATTATGCTTTTTTATAGTTCTCCAGACTCTTGAATTTTAAACTGTTATAAACATCTTTGTTACTGTGGATTTCAGTGCCCCAAGGACTTTTCACCCTAGACTCATTATAGACTATATGTCTACAGTACATAGATAGTGTCCTGGTGAGTTTTACTGTCAACTTGATACAAGTCAGAGTCACTTGGGAAAAGGGAACCTGAGTTGAAGCATTGGTTTGTTCAGATTGGCCTGGGACCAGGTCTTGAAGGAATTGTTTTGGTAGATGATAGATATGAGATAGCCTAGCCCACTGTTGGCAGCACCGTTCCTAGGTTTCTGGGCCTGGTCTAAAGAAGAAAGTAACTGAAAAAAAAAAGCCAGAAAGCGAGTAAACCAGCAAGCAGCACTCCTCCCTGACCTTCGCTTCAGTTCCTACTTCCAGGTTCCTGCCTTGAGCGCCTTCCCCGACTTCCTCAGGAACCACCTGGTTCTTGGCAGCATAAACTGAAACAAACCCCATTCCACAAATCGCTGTTGACCACGGTGTTTATCACAGAAGCAGAATGAGATTAGGGCAAGTGTGTTCTGAGGATGAGATACAATTTGTCATGTGACAACTCTGGAGGGAAACACAGACCCTGGAATAGTGTTTTTTAAACACTGCCATGTAGCCGCCTGCAGCCACGGATCAACTGGGTTCACCTGAAAGGGGGGCTGGGAATGAAAGGAAGACAGAGGGCAAGAAGAGATGAAGCCAAGACAAGTATTCTGATCAAGGCTCAATGCTTTAACGTTAAACTCTCAGATTTAAAGGGTAAGGCCCTGCCCAAACCCTTCCTTGTTTCAGATGGGTTCGATAATCCATTCTTGGTCATGGTCACGGCGACAGATATCTCAAGGTAAGCCCAAGGGCAGTTCTTCTAAGTTCCATGCAGCCAAGGTGGGTAACTCCATCTAGATCCTCACTTGGTCTGTTGTGGTAAACAAGGTCTCTCATGCCTGCTCAAGGCCGGGGGAAGGGCTCACTGCCAGGTAATAGTGATGAAAGTATTTCTTTCTCTCTTTTACAAATATGTTTTTTATTTTATTTATATGAGTATACTGTAGCTGTCTTCAAACACACTAGAAGAGGGCATTGGATCCCATTACAGATGGTTGTGAGCACCATGTGGTTGCTGAGAATTGAACTCAGGACCTTTGGAGGAGCAGTCAGTGCTCTTAACCACTGAGCCATGTCTCCAGCCCATGAAAGTATTTCTAATGTCCCAGAGAATTTCCTATGCTACTTTCTAACCTTGCCATTCACAATACTTAATCTTCTGAGATTTGCTTCTTTCTTGAACCCACCCCTGTTTGACTGAGTGTGCCAGTTTAGTCTCTCTCACTGTGTATAAAGTTTCCTATCTCTCATTTAAAAAGTTTTGGATTATTTCTCAATTTGGCTTTTAAAAATAAGGCTATGCTTGCATGTTTTGAAAACCAACATTCTGTTATTCTTAGGTTTTTATTCTCATTGAGATTCTGAAAACTTTTTCTCAAGGCAATTCAGGAAGTGAAGTATTTTCCTATTGATTTGGCACATTAAAGTTTGTTAATGGTTTGTGTCTCTAGATGCAAACTGAAATTTCCAGAAATAAAGGACAAAAGCTGTCTATGCGCAGGATTCTACAAGATCAAATGGTTGATTAAACTTTGGGACAACACTGTGGCAGAGATCCAAGTTACCTTTGGTTCTTTTTAATTCCTTTAATAACCATTCATTGCCCAACTCTGTTTCCTTTTGATTATCAAGACTTTCAAATGTATTTAATGACCAGCTTCCATCAATCTAATAGCCAAGAAAGGCATCTGATAGCATTTGAAAACCATAGCAAAATTTTTCAGCTTGGCTACAACCTGTCTACTTACAGTATTAGGTAAATGCCTTGATTTTTGACTTTCTGTAGTTAATAAACTCTCCTTTAGTACCTCTCATAGTGGGACATCTTAACCATGGCAACCTGAATCTATTTTACTGTAGTCACTCATGGAAGCTACTTCTTACCCCTTTAGAGGTAAGATCTGTGTTTTGCACTGACATAGTTAAGAGTGAACACTTTAAATTAAAAAAGAAAAATAGAACTATGGAACCTAAAACAATGGAAAAGTAGAAAAAATTCTTCAGAAAATAGTACTGAGGTCATCTGTTCTCAGGAGTTGTTTTAATTCTGGCTATCTAAACGGCTGCTTGGAGAGTTATTTTTAAATCCTTGATGTGGTTGGAGAGAATCCAAACTAGGGGCCCAACTGGCAAGGCAACCAAGGGTATCTGTTGGAAAATACTGAAGCCTGGGATGTCCTCATTCCTTTATAATGTGTTTTGATGCCTTTACTAGTCACCACAATGAGATTATCTTCTGCCAGTCACTGTAAGGCCATGCAGATCTCAGTGCTGTATGACATGTACTTCGGGTGTGTGTGTGGGGGTGGGGTATGTGATTCCTCCTTTTCCTTTTCTCTTTCATTTCCTCTTTCCTTCTAACTAGATCACCTACACACATGTATGTGTATACATGTTAAAATCTGGGATCCACATGTGAAAGAAGCCATGGTATTTGTTACTTAAGAAAAGCTAGAAGCCGGGCGGTGGTGGCGCACGCCTTTAATCCCAGCACTTGGGAGGCAGAGGCAGGCAGATTTCTGAGTTCCAGAGTTCGAGGCTAGCCTGGTCTACAGAGTCAGTTCCAGGACAGCCAGGGCTACACAGAGAAACCCTGTCTCGAAAAACCAAACCAAAAAAAAAAAAAAAAAGAAAGAAAGAAAAGAAAACCTAGAACCTCCTGTAATCAAGGCCCATCAATTCACAGAGCCCATCACTGTTTCACAGGGGAAACAGGCTGGTGTAGAAGAATAAGTTTTCCTACAGCAATATTGCTAGGAGTGGTAGAGTTGGAGTTGGAAGGTTGGCTGCAGAATCTGAGGTTTTAATCAATGCACTGGCGTGAGTTTTTCTAGCTCCTTTTTCTAACAACAACAACAACAACAACAACAAAAAGCCAAATCCAAACAAAACCAACCAACCAACCAAAAAAATTCGTTGAGCTGTCACTCTGACTGTCAGCTAGGGGCAGACTGAAAAATCACAGATTGGAGCCAGTCAAATAAGAAATTCGAGGGAAGTGAACTACAGAAAATGACAAAGGAATTAATAATCAAAATAACAACCAACTTTATTGAGTTTCTGCTGTGGGCTGACCACAGCATTAATGCTCAAAAGATTGGAAGAGGTAAACACTATTATTATGCCTGTTTCGTAAGAGCAGGCTAATGTCAGAGCAGAGAAACTACTTGTTAAGGTCACACAGCCTGCTGAGAACCACCACTCCTGTCACCATGCTGTGTGGTTGTGGTGACCCAGAGGGGTGGGCCTACAGCTTGCTGCAGGAAGCTGGCTTCCAGATGAAGGGACACTGTATAGTGTCAGATATCTCCCCAGAGATTCATGCCCACTGATAACATGGATTTTACATGAATTCTCTTAATTTTTAAAAAGTTAACAACTAATTAAAAACAAAGTACCTCTGAGCAGGCCACAGAAAACAAGCCTGTGGGGCTGAATTCAGCTTCAGGCTGTGAGCTTGTGATCCAGTTATTGAGGGTGTGTTTTTCATGGCAGGAGAGAGACACATGAACCCCATAATATCTACACACTGGCTTCTGCACATAACTCTAAACTAGATGGCTGGCAAATCATGTGTTGGCAGAGTTATGATGTCCCCTGGCCTCTGGCATAAAGCCCTTGTCAGTGGACACCTGTCCCCAGCCACATTACCAAGGTTCCAGATTTTAAAATGTCAGGGTCACAAGGCAGTATTTTCATTGTGGCAGGACTAATTTTTACCTGGATCACAAAAGCTTAGTTCAAGTTTGTTAGGTTCAATGTATTCTATCACTCATAAAATTCATTCTAGTAAATGTTAAATCAGATTATATTAACCTAAAATGCTTGCATTTCAAATATTTTTCTAGATCTCCTTGTAGTATAGTTTTGGCAAAAGAATTGTATTGATGTCTGAATAAAGAATAAACAAAACAATCTGCAGATAAAAATGTCTACATCCAAAATTTTACACTCTTAGGATTTGCTGTCATGGAGCTCGTTCACACAGTAGTCATGGATGTGTCTCTATATCTCCAGATCTCTCTGTCTCTCTGTCTCTGTCTCTGTCTCTATCTCTGTCTCTATCATTTTTATCAAGTCTCAATCAATTCTTGTCTTTTTGTGACACTGGGAATTGAACCCTGAGTCTTACACCTGCTATACATGTATTGATCTATTTCTCCCCCTGAAGACTTTAAAAAACATCCTTCCTTCTTTTATTTATGTATTGTAATACTGGAGATTGAAGCTCAGGACTCATGTGTTAGGACAGGTATATATCATGCTTTCATTATGCACATGTCTATTAGTAACTTATACAAAAGTAACCAGAAGAGTCCAGAACAAAATTATCAGAGTTAATCATTATACTGGGCTTGAAACAATTAGGTGGCAAATTTAAAAGTGGGTGTTAGCCAAACTTTATAGTTTGTATATTTGCCTCACTCCGACCTCTTACCTTCCTGCTTACACGCTCTCCTTTCCCTGATTTTTTTTCTTCTGACTTAATGAACTTTGTGTTTCATCTAGATTTATTCTGTGAATTTTGATAACACACCTGAAGCTTTTCTGGAGTGAAGACTGGTAGGTGTCCTTACAGAAAGCAATAAGGTGGCTTCTGTTAATTTGATGGCGGTGTTGAGATATTGGCCTCTGTCTGAGAACAAACTCATTAAGGGATACTTGCTGACATGATGAAGTGCCAGTGAAGATCTCAGAGTGATGTCTGTAATTGCCCAGGCCTTTTTTACATTAGGTATCTGCATGAATTATAACTCTTCAGTGAAGATAAAAAGGCTTCTGCAAGAAATTGCCCCAGTGCTGTACAGGCTGTCAGACTGGAGGGCATCTCAAATGAGATTAATGATGTCAGCACTAATATAAGAAGATTTAGCATAACCAAGATTATGGCTTCTGCAGAAACCTGCCAGCACTCATTTATTTTGAATAAATATTATTTTTAATTAAAGTCCTAGGGTGGGTTATTCCTGAAATAATGAGATCTACAGTGATTTCCTTTGGGAATTAATTTTCTCTCTTAATTCACAGTCATTTTGGTAGTTATGGCTCAGAGAGTCTTACTCATGACAGTCAGCTTTGTAGAACATGCTGATTTTCAGCTAAAGACACTAAATAACCCATTGTTTGTTATAATAAGGTCCTCTCATTTTCTAACTGTATTTATCGTTTCGTCCTAGCACTTTTGCAAGGCACTGCCCATAGATGTCTATGGTGAGTCTGCTTTGTAAAATAAGACAAATACTCATAAGAAAAAAAAAAGTCTTTAAAAGCAAAGTGACTGTGAACATAAAACAGAGAATTGTATTGTCCTATACTTTAATTGGCTTTATTTTTTCTGAGTATTATGTGAAATATTTTACACATATAAATTCCCATTCACATAGGAACTTGACATGATGGGAAATCTCAATTGCCTTTTACAAGATCGTGAAACAGAGGTGCTTGAGACAGTGCAGCTGACCTCTCCAGCTCAGGTGCAGAACATCAGGCCAGGCAGCTTCTCTACTAATAGTAGCCATTGCCCAGCACAAAGCTGACTGTCTTAGTCAGTGTTCCATTGCTGTGAAGAGACAGCACGAAGTAAGAAAGCATTTAACTGGGCTTGCTTGCAGTTTCAGGAGCTTAGCCCATTTTCATCAGAGCAGGGAACACAGCAGCACAGGGGCAGAGGAGGTGCTGCAGAAGTAGCTGAGAGCACTACATCTGGATGCACAGACAGCAGGAGGAGAGAGAGCCCCTGGGCGTGGCTTGGGCCCTTCAAACCTCACAGCTCACCTCCTCCCGCCAGTGTCATATTCTCTCCAACAAGGCCACACCTCCTAGTCCTTTCAAATAATGCTACTCTCTGGTGACCAAGCCTTAAATGTATGAGCCTTTGGGGGGAGGCTGGGGGGGAGTGGGGGACATTCTCATTCAAACTGTCACACCAACCTTTATGTAAATATCAGTATTCGTCAGTACATGGTTTAACCAGATTTTCTGTGACTCAGTGGAGTTGGTGTTTTATTATTGCATTACAAAGCCCAAACATTGTTCTATAAAACAATCACATTCTTAGCATCATAAATTCTGTGGGTGAAGAACTTATGACATATGACAACGCTTGTGTTGGGCCCTCAGTGGAAAGATTATGTGACTGGAGGTGTCTATTCTTGAATAGCATGTTCAGAGCTAGAAACTCAGTTGAGACTATTACCTAGGTAACAAGAAGTGGATTCTATGGGAGCCTGGCTTTGTCGGATTATGCTGGGTCCAGTAGTTGGTCATCTTCTGTAGCTTCTCAAGTGTTGAAAGCGTGAGTGTTACCAGAAGGTTAGGCAAAAGCATACACCTTTCTGAACTCGCTTTCAGTGTGATGCTGTGCCACCTCCCATGTAATCTGCTGGCTGCAAGCAAGCCATAGGAACAGATAAGCGTTCGGAGTTATGACACCTTTGCAGACATGTTTCAAAGCCGTCACAGAGAGTAAAAAAGACTACTATAAACTGCTTCTTGTGGGTGGTTGGTGTTGGGACTTCTAGTTTCCTCTTTTGTTAAATCCACTTTTTTCTAGCTAGTTCCTGCTCAGACTTTGGTTTTTCAGACATATAAGTACAGGATGCCCCGCAATTGTGCCCTGATTTCTTTTTTTTTTTAAAGTCTTTTTTTTTTTTTTTAAGATTTTATTTATTTATTTTATATATATGAGGAATACACTGCAGCTGTCTTCAGACCCACCAGAAGAGGGCATCAGATCCCATTACAGATGGTTGTGAGCCACCATGTGGTTGCTGGGAATTGAACTCATGACCTCTGGAAGAGCAGTCAGTGCTCTTAACCGCTGAGCCATCTCTCCAGCCCGTGCCCTGATTTCTAAAGCTGGCACCTCAGTAAGGTGGCACCTCAGTAAGGTGGCCCGGGAATCTTTCTCCTCAGGGTGCAGACAGCAAGATTGTGTCTCCTATTTCCCTTTTGTCATTTGAGGACCAAGTGCAGGCTAAAACAAAGCAGCAACAATGAATCCCCACTGGATTTGGTTTGTCATTTGCATGAGAGCCTCCATCTGGGTAATTCAATAGTTGGTAATTTAAAATGGCTGTTGACAGAGAGCTCCTGCTAGAGGAGACAGAAAACGTTTGTTTAGAAAAAATGTAGAATTGGAATTGAATTGAGCACTCGCCATGTGTTGAATATATGATGGATGATAAGTCCCTTTTAGTTTTTCTTTGAAAAGAGAAAAGTTGGTTAAGATACCAAATTATTGCTGGGCAGTGGTGCGCACACCTTTAATCCCAGCACTTGGGAGGCAGAGGCAGGAGGATTTCTGAGTTTGAGGCCAGCCTGGTCTACAGAAAGAAAAGAAAAGAAAGAAAAAAGATACTAAATTATTTAAGCTGTCAAGCTGGACAGAAACCAGAGTTAAATTGATGATGTTGTGGCTCCTTTTGCTTAGGCCTTCATCCTGTTGATGCAAAACTTCCTGACAGAGTCAAGTTGAAATGTCCAAGCCAGACTTTCTCCATGAGGTATTTTTAGCTTCAAAGAACTACTCTAACTGGCTGGGACTGCCCTGGGATAGTGCCGTAGAGCATAGGTGGTTAGCAATTCTCAGGGTTTAAATGTTATTCACTTTACATGTGTAATGTTGGTGTCTAAGGCCACTGTTGTTGTTATTAATATAACGTCACTAGAAGGAGCCTGTCTAGCATCTGGGATGCTGGGAGAAGGATGATGCCATCCAGTACCCTTCCATGACGCCTTTTTTTCCTTACATGAACAGAAATATAAATAAATAGAAATATTGTATAGCTATGGGTTTTTTTGGATAAAATTTTGTTTATGATTAGTTGATGTAAAATACAACTTTTGCCTGAAAGGAAGTATATTATAATGAGCCAAAGATGAACAAAATTCAAGGTACTGTGAATAATGCTCTTTATCATGGAAGAGGTCATGGGAACTTCTACAGTTATAGAACCGAATAATGCTCTTTATCATGGAAGAGGTCATGTGAACTTCTACAGCTATAGAACCAAAGAAAGAAATCAGTGTGTCTTGGTGTTCTATTGCTGTGAAGAGATTTCAAGTCCAAATAAGCTCTTATAAAAAATATCATTTAATGTCAGATTCATGGTTCCACAGGCTAGTTGAATTCATGTTCATCCAGGCAGGAAGCAGATAGGTATGGTGCTGGAGCAGTAGCTTTTGATCTGCAGGCATCAGGCAGAGAAAGACCAACACTGGGCCTACTGTGGGCTTTTGAAACCTTAAAGCCTACCTCCTTAAATATACACCTTCCTCCAAAAGACAACAAGGCCACACCTTCTAATCCTTCAAAAACAGTTCCACTATCTGGGGACCATGCATTCAAACATATGAACCTTTGGGGCCATTCTCATTCAAAACACCATTGTCTTTACCAAATGCCTTTGTGGGGACATCAAGAAGGCCAGGTAGAGCCAAGGGAAAACTTCTGGATGGATTCCAGATGTTAACAATATAGCGTTCTTAGCTTAATCAGTGGAAGCTAGCTTTCTGCTGAGCTTAATGATACATTCTAAGTTTAACTTTGTGGTTATGAGGTTGTTAGGTTAGATACAGAGGTTGGTGGTAAAAGGTTAGTAAAAGGCACTGATGCTAGCCCAAGATACACTTGGCTCTTGATCTGCAATACTCCACCCCCCTATAATCACTATAATCAAAGTGCTTTAGTTTTTTGTGGGATCTTCGATATAAATGTGGCTTCTTAAAAGATCTTGACTTTCTGAGACTCTATTTCATAATTAGCAGGGCAATTTCTGCTATGAATGAATTGGAATGCTGTATTTCCACTGTGGTTTGGATATTCAATATTCCCCAACCTCATGTGTTGAAGGTGTTGTCCCAGTGTAATTCCAAAGGCAGGACTTTTAGGAAGTGATTGGTTCGTGAAGGCTTTCACCTAAATCAATTGGTTTACTTCACAAATGGCTTCATAATCTGATGACCTTTTTGGAAGATGGTAGAAACAGAGACATGGCACTTGGCCAGAGGAAGTAGGCCAGTGAGGGAGCTCCCTTGGAGTTAGACCTCCACCCTCTTTGCCTCTTTTCCACAAGGTGAGTTCAGTGAACAGCTTGTGCAAGTTAGTTCTCTCCTTCTGCCATGTTCAGACAGGGATGAAACTCAGGTTGGAGGCTTGATTACAATATTCCTACAGACCAACCCATGTAATCGTGTCAAAGATATAATAATTTAATACATAACTCCAATTTTACATTATTTTAAAAAGCTATTTCCTTTATACAAAGCTAGCAAATGAGCAGATTTGTTGCTACCTGGAATACGGTCATTAGACCATTTATCTAAAATATATTGATAAACGTTGAGAACTTTTTTTGTTTTTTGAGACAGGGTTTCTCTGTGTAGCCCTGGCTGTCCTGGAACTCACTCTGTAGACCAGGCTGGCCTCGAACTCAGAAATCCACCTTCCTCTGCCTCCCAAGTGCTGGGATTAAAGGCGTGTGCCACCACCGCCCGGCTGTTTGAGAACTTTGATGACTGTGCACAGAGTCTAGTAAGATGGCAGGTAGTCATTTAATTTACAAGGTTAATTTTAGAACTATAAATCTACTATTTCACTATTGATCTCTGCTGTCTTTGTTATTACAAAAAGGACAGAAATTGTTGTCACAAATTGTGGCAACTCCAAAATGGTTAAGTGAGAAAAGCATATTTTTATATTACTCCTCTTCAAAAATCTCATGTTAAATATTCTCCCAAGGGAATTAGGAATTAGTTGAACAATGTCTCTTGGAAATTATACCACAGTTACTGTAATGTAAAAATACTTATGGCTGTGGTGAACAATAACTATCTGCCAGTTACCAGTCACCTCCCCACTGCCAGCTGTAAGAGCATGCTGGAAGTTTCTGCATAAGTGCCTCTGCAAAAGTGGGCCACAGGATGAAGGATGGCCAAGCACAGGCATGGAGAACAGGTGCTAAAGTGAACACAGGTTTCTCCCTGAAGGGCCAGATGCTCTCGGCAGAGAGCTATTAAGTAACACAGGGCTTACGTTCCATGGCACGTTTATAAAATATGTTTTTATGAAAAGCCACAAAGCATATTTACAAGACCATGACTTAGATGACCTATTTTTCACCTCACATGAGTAGACATTTGTCATTCAAACATACGACATTTTGAAAGACAACCATTTGTTTTCCATTTTTTTTATTAATTCTTTGTGAGTTTCCCATCATGCACCTCAGTCCCACTCGTCTCCCCGTCCCCTCATATCCATCCTCTGTCCTTGCACCCCCCCCAATAAAATACAAAGTAAAACAAAGCATAGAAAACATCTTGGAAGATGTCAGTGTACCCCATAGTATACCCTCTGTCCACACATCTTCACTCGCAAATGTTCAATGCAGTGAGTCATTGGTCTGGTTTGAGGCCTGTGGCTTCTGTGACTCCATCAATACTGGATCCTCATTAGGACTCCTCACACTTATCCTGTTGTTGCCCTGTGTCATGGAGATCCTGCAGCTTTAGACTAGCAGGACTGGCCATCTCGTGCTCCAACAGTTCACAGATGATGTAGATTTTGGGGTGGGCCAACTCAACGCCAAGGACCTGGGTCTGGGTTGTAGCTGAGCTGTCAGCCCCCCATCTCTCCCTTATCTGCAGCACCAGGGCAAGCTCTGCAGCACCTCACCAGGGCAGCACAGTAGAGCCACTCTGCTGGAGGAGGCATGGGTGAAAACCATTATTTCCAACTGCTGCAAAGTTAGCGATTCTAAGACTTACCTTCTCCAGGTCAAGGAGAATTACTTTATCTACAAAAAGTATAAATAAATGATCTATCCATAGAATTTACTAAGAAAACACAACAAAACCAAATTCAAACAAACAAACAACAACCCCCCACCCCAACAACACCACCCCACCTGTCTTTTATATAAGTACTCAAGTCACTGCCCTGGTTTTTGGAAGACATTTATGATTTTTTAAAAATTCCATTAAAAAATCTAGTTTTTTTGAGCATGGAGATAGACACAGTTGTGGATTTTTCTCAAGACATGAGGACTTGGCAGCTCATTATTGAAGGGCTTTTGAATGCAGGGCTTTCATTCTGTGAGGTTCATTCTGTGAGGTTTGTCTGAGTACCGTGCACAGGGTGCTAAGAAGGTCAGCTCAGTTCACCTCTCCGAGAACTGTAGTGGTATCATTTTGCAACTCCTGTCAAAGACCTAAAAATAAAGTGTTACACTTGTTGAGTTTAAAGTGTTGTCTTACTACATTGGCGAGCTTTTCTTGTTTGAAAATTGATCTGTCTTTGGAAGGAGAGGCACACATAGGAGGTAAGAGGCAGACCCTGAATGACCACATCCTCATTATTTGATCCATCCATAGAATTTGTTAAAAACCAAAACAAACAAACAAAACCATATACCCTTCTTTACTCAATTAATAATCACTCGGTTCATTGTGCTGGTATTTGGAAAACATTTGTGCTTTTAAAAAATTCAATGTAAAATATGCAATGAAAAGTAGACTTTAAGCCGGGCGGTGGTGGCGTGCGCCTTTAATCCCAGCACTTGGGAGGCAGAGGCAGGCGGATTTCTGAGTTCTGAGGCTAACCTGGTCTACAGAGTGAGTTCTAGGACAGCCAGGGCTACACAGAGAAACCCTGTCTCGAAAAACCAAACCAAAAAAAAAAAAGAGAGAGAAAAGTAGACTTTAATGAGATCCTTGCTACTGCCAGTAGATGCAATTCCAGAGGAGAAGGTACCTTGCATCCTTGAAGATACAAATCAGAGAAAACAGACTAAATTGGTTGTAAAATTCATTTATTTTTCATACTTGTTCCAAAGAGCTTGAACATTTATTTTATTGCGCTTACTGTCTATTTTTGGGGGCCGAGAGCTTAAACCCATAGGCTTCACTCTACCACTCAGACGGTTAATCTAATTGTGAATTTAACTGGATGGAGACAAGTCAAGAAAATTACTGAATTAAAACTCTGACTGTGTCTGGGCATACATCCAGAAAGGATTAACTGCAGGAAGACTTCTCTGAACATGACTGCCACCATCCTACAGGCTAAGTAAACAGAATGGTCTAAAACAGAGGTTTTTTACCTGTGGGTACGATGGCCCCTTTGGCAAACCTCTGTCTCCAAAAATATTTACATTATGATTCATAATAGCACCAAAATTACAATTATGAAGTTATGAAGTAGCAACAAAATAATGTTATGGTTGGGGGGGTCACAGCATGAGGAGCTGTATTAAAGGGTCACAGCGTTAGGAAGG
This sequence comes from Grammomys surdaster, assembly GCF_004785775.1. Taxonomy (NCBI): domain Eukaryota; kingdom Metazoa; phylum Chordata; class Mammalia; order Rodentia; family Muridae; genus Grammomys; species Grammomys surdaster. The sequence goes on along the minus strand of NW_021604597.1, from coordinate 15,800,549 downwards.
TTGAGAAACACTGGTTTAAGCGGCATGTAAAGAGAATGCTTTGCCAGCACAGACGTGCCCTCTGCTTTCTGCTGTCACATAAGCCGCTTTGCCATGCTTTCCTGTCATGATGGACTGAAACGTTCAATGCCGTGAGTCAGAATAAATCCTTCATTCTGTAAACTGTCTTACTCCGGGAGTTTATCCCAGCAATAAGAAAGTAACATAAATACCTTATCCCCAACTGAGCAATTTAAATAACCAGACAGGTAAAAGATTTGTTTGAAATGGGAACATTTATAATTAAAACAATACTGTGATCTCTGTGTCAAACATTGGGCCAAATTCTGGAGTAAAATGATAGTAAAAATAGTTTTGAAACATGTCTGAAACCCCCCTCCCCCCAAAAAACCCCAACCCCCTCCCCAAAAAAAAAAAAAAAAACCGGGGGGTGGTGGCACACACCTTTAACCCCAGCACTTGGGAGGCACAAACCCC